>NC_057713.1:8719157-8778850 GCF_004010195.1 Chiloscyllium plagiosum
TATCCCTAGTAGCCACACACGCAGGCGACAAGCAACATGAATTTGACTGGGACAACACTACCATTATAGGGCAAGCGAAACAAAGAACAGCCAGGGAATTCCTAGAAGCTTGGCACACATCCGCAAACTCCATCAACAAACACATAGACCCGGACCCAATATACCGGCCACTACAGCGGACAGCTGAAACTGACAACCGGAAGCGGCAGGGACAGGCCACTATAAATGCTGGAGGAAACACCACAGAAGCGCTTCACAGGAGGCAACCAAGCACTGAGGATGTCACCTAGACAGGGGACGAAACGTTTGCAACAAAAACTTCCAGCTCGGCGAACAAAACCACAGCAAGGTATTGTTGTTCAGCAGCATTCCCCGGAACCTTACCATTATGTGTCTAAGTCCTACCCTGATTTGCCCTTCCAAAATGTAGCACCTCACATTTATCTAAATTAAACTCCATTTGCCCCGCCTCAGCCATTGGCCCATCTGATCAAGTTCCATTTGTACTCTGAAGTAACCTTCACTGTCCACTGCATCTCCAATCTTAGTGTCACCTGCAAACTTACTAACCTTACTTCCCATGTTCACATGCAAATCATTTAAGGAAATGATGCAAAGCAGTGGACCCAACAGGATCCTTGTAGCATACTGCTGGTCATAGGCCTCCAGTCTAAAAGGCAACCCTCCACCACTACATATCGTCTACCTTTGAGCCACTTCTGTATCTAAATAGCTAGTTCTCCCTTTATTCCATGTGATCTAATCTTGCTAACCAGTCTACCATGAGGAACTTAGGGGACATGAGAAACTGGGAGATACTAATGTCTCCTTCTGTAAAGCCATGCCGACTCTCTCCTAACCTGTCACTGTTTTCCAACTGCTCTGCTATAATGGACTCGATCATTTTTCCCACTATTGATGTCAGGCTGACTGGTCTATAATTCTTTATTTTCTGTTTGCATTTGTTTTAAATAGTGGGGTCACATAGTTACTCTCCAATCCTTAGGAACTTCCAGAGTCTGTGGAATCTTGAAAGCTGACCAGCAATGAATCCACTATTTCAAGAGTAACTTCCTTAAGTGTTGTGGAATGTGGATTTTTAGGCTCTGGAGATTTATCAGCCTTTAATCCCATCAGCTTCCCACCACTATTTCCCTACCAGTACTGATGTCATTCACTTTATCCCTCTTTCCAGACCCTGTGTTCTCCAGAATGATTGGGACATCATTGTGTCTTTTGTGAAGACAGAACCAAAGTATGCATTTATTTGGTCTTCCAGCTCTTTGTTTTCCACTATGGAACAGCAATGAAAATTCCAGTTCAGGACTCAAAGCACCTAGGATGACTTGGAAGTTGCTTGATGATTTTGTATATTCTACCTTACGTTATTTTAGATGTAGCTTCCAAAGGAATGATGGTCTTAATAACTTCATAAGTTACTTCAAGATGGGGAAACATGCATTGAGTAGTTGGCTACTGATGATAGACTCATATTATTGAATTGTATAACGTTACATTTCTCTGTACTATATTTCAGTTCCAGGTATTAGCCCATTTGATAAAAATGAAAATTCCACTCTGTGTTCTTCAACTGACTGAAATAGTAACTAATCACTCGGTCATTTCATTGAAATGTATGTGAATTTTCACTCATTGAAATCCAGTCAGCAACTTGTGCACTTTCTTGGAAAGTTGTTGGCAAAGCTTTGAAACTTCAGTTAGCATAATCTGTGGAGCTGTTGTATTTAACAAAGAATGTTACAGTGAGGATAATATTACCTAATCATATTGCTCACATTTGTAGCAGACTCTTGAAACTGACCAATATTGCCGACAATAAATATTGCCAGAAATAGCTTCACAGAATATGTACTGGAATTAGGTTTTTCGAACAGGATTTATTTTGTACCATATTGTACTATGTTTATTAAGATTGTAGGAATTACTTTTTCAAGTATTTAGCTAGCTCCTGTTTAAATTTGTTTTCAGTCTCTGACTAGTAGCCATTTTGATTGAAAACACTTGTCCTTTCCTCACCCATTTGTTCTCCATGACCGTCATTTCCAATTGATACTTAAGTCCCTCTTTGCCTTTAAGAGCTTTATTTGAACCCATCTCTTCAACCAAGTCTTTGGTCACACCATTAAAATATCCTTTTTTGACGAGGCTTTTGTTTTCATCTGACAAAATTCCCATGAATCATCGTGAGACATTTCTCTATACAAGCAGGTTGTTGTCAGCTTGTAAGCTGTAGCTAGATTTCTAGTATTCTGACCTTGGCTTCTGAAGAGTGTGGCTTCATCTCCCAGTGGGGAGACCTGAGCACAAACAGTTGAGCTGACTGTTCTTTTCTGAGCAAATGTTACATTGTTAGAGGTGCAATCAGCTTCATGAAACTTGATATCACCGCACCATATGCTTTCTCACGTGCTGGTAAAAGATTAATGGGGGCACTACTTCAAACAAATGAAGAGTATTATCCCCATTTTCCGGTTAGTATTTTACCTGGTAAACAAACTTCACCAAAACACGTCATCTGGTCATTATCGCATTGCTGTTTGTGGAAATTTGCTGTGTGTAAATTGGCTGCTGCTTTTCCTGTAGTGCGGCAGTGAATATACTTTAAAATTCATTGGCTGTAAAGCATTTGGTTGTGGTTGTGAAAGGTGCTATATAGATGCATGCCTTTTCAATTATTCGATTGTACTTAAAGTCATACCATTTACATTTGAGCCAGTTTGTGTGATATGTCATTAAGGATGACTGAAGTGCAGTATGAAAGCTACTTCATTTTCTATATTTTGTATGTAAACAAATAAAACTTCTGGCATTTATGGAAGCTGAGGCTTGAGTGAAGAAGAAAATATTTTGACTATATTTAGCTGAACTGGTCTGTTTTGAAATCAAATATGTCTCCAACTCGTTCACCCAGACCAGATTAGCTCTTTCTAGAATGTTCATGGTCAACTTTTTTGTAATGCCCTGGGAAGCTGCTTACTTGACAAGCTGCAAGGTTTTTGTTCATACAACCTAAAATGTATCTAAAATCAAAATAATCTCTGATAGGTGTTGCTAATAATACTACCATTAGATATAGGTCGTATGTTTACTGTTTGAAGTTCAGTTTGAACTTGTTAGTATATTTATGTTTCACTGACCAGTTCTCCATCATTTCTTTGTCACAGAAATATTCTGTCTGAATAACATAAGGGATTACTTTTCTAAATGCTGCTAAAACTGTAAAATAAACCATATAGGTGAAAGAGGTCTTTTTTTGTTATAAAGCAGGTATGTGGGATATATTTCTTGTTTTTTAAAGGAGGTACTGTGCATGCTGAAAAGGAATTTTTAGTAGTGTAAATTTATTAGCTGTTCCATCCAATAAATCTGTCTATAACACAAAGCATCGCCAAGCAACAAAACTTCCTAAAGGGCCAAAAGAATAATAAATTTATTTGTGGTAAATTCACTGTGTCTCACTAGTTATAGGTCCAGGGTAATTAAGCCTCACATTCATCTGGGATAACCAGCTGTTCTTTTTAACATTTGGATGAAACAAGGGGATGTAAATAAGTTGAAATAATCTACAACGCCTCTGTTGATGGTAAATATGTGCAAAACTCTCAGTTCTTAATTCTTACTTATTACATTAAAATGGCAAAATAAGTGTTGACAATTAAATTGCACCCCATCTGTAAATGAGACCAATTAATTGGTCTGAGGAACACTATCACTCATCATTAAGAGGACTATTTAAGTTTTTGGCTTCTGAATTCTGCAGAACATTTGCGAATTTGAGTCTGCCAGCTGTTGCTGGTATTCCCAAAGAGACTATTAGCCATGTCAGAGGTTCTGAGACTGTACAGTTATTAGAAAAGTGGGTGAGTGGGAGTTGGGAAGGGGTTAGTGGGGAATGATATGTTTTGTGAACAGTTTCTCTGAGAAACTGCATGGACCCTTGGGATCTATTAGTACCAACAATGCTTATAATAACATCACTTACGTTGTAAGATCTATTTTTAAAGATGTTCCAATTTGTTGATGGTTTTATCTTTGTTCAGATTGTAACAGCTGAAACTTTTTTTTGCAGAAAATAATATCTATTTTATCAGGGGCTTGTGTTAGCAATGATGATCATGAATAAATATTTGAACGCTGTTAATAGTGATGTAAACAAAAGCAAGGAGGCTTTTTAAAAATTTAATTAGTACAATAGTTCAGCCTCAGCTATATCTAAATCTTGGTGTGGCATTTTAGGAAAACTAATGAGAGAGCAGAAAAGATTCAGGGATGGGGAATTTCAGTTATGAGGATAGATTAGATAATTTAGGATATATTCCTTTGAGGAATGAAAAGTCAGAAGAGATGCGATAGAGATATTCGGAACTGTGCAAGTCTGGACAGAGTAGGTATGACAAAACTTCCCAGTTGTGAAGATTTCGAAGTCAAGGGACTTGAGGTTTAAAATAATTGGTAAAAGATGTATAAGTAACATAAGGAAAAGCTTTTTCACGCAGCAAGTGGTTGATGAATGGAGTTGCACTGCCAGGGAGTGAGATGGTGGCAGATTCAATTGGAACTTTCAAAAGGGAATTGGATTGTTAGCTGAAAAGGAGAAATGTGCGAGGTGACAGAGAGAAAGCAGGTGAATGACATCAAATGAATTGCTCATTCTGAGAGTTTGTGCAGACAAAATGAGCTTAACAACAACTTTCTCTGCTGTAATAATGCAGTGATTCTGGATCAACATTCTGACACTTTTACACTGCTCATAAAACTGTCCAGTAACATATAATTTGATTAAATATTTCTCCCAAACATTGTGAATGTGAAAGACCTCGTGAATGTGTCTTGATTATTATGCTGGGAATGGATGTATATTCAGAATCATTTGGTGAGGATAGTGAACAGGTTTTGTCAGCTAATTTCACTTCACTGTTGATAAAACTTACAGTACTTTAACTTTTAAATATAGAGATCTGTATTAATTACAAAGACTGGTGTGGAATTCAAGGTGACTTAGAGTTTCGTAAAATGATACAGCATGATATGTATCAAAGTTTTGCTGAAGCTATTCAGTCAGGTTGCTCTTTCACTGTAACATTGTAAAATGTTTTGATGCAAATATTTTTTGAATTAATGTGGAATTTGCTTCTGCCATCCTTTCAGACAATGCATTATAGATCACTTAAGACAACAATTCCACTTAAACTCTGGTTCTATTGCTGGGTAACTTTAAATCTGTGCTGTGTGTACTACAAGTTTCTCCTCATTTACTCATTCATGATTTTAAACACCACTATTAAAGCTCCCCTCTAGCCTATTGCTTGACGGAGAACAACTCTAGGTTTCCCAGTCTCTCCAAGAACTGAAGACCTCATCCCTGCTTTCAGTCTGATCACTTTAGCACTCTCCCTTAAGGCCTTCATATCCTTTTTAAAAGCGTACAGAATCGAACATATTTTGCCTGCTGAGGTTTAAACAGTGCTTTTTAAAATTTTAATAGGGCAATACATCTGCCAATAAGTTCAAGTTTCTCACAATGTTACACTTGGATGAATGAGGCTTGTCAGCATACTAAGTTTATAATTATTGCTGGGAAACCTCTGGCCCCAAAAATAAGTGTTATATTTATGGAATATCTGATTTTTTTATCCTAGTTATAATGTCGCATATATTTGACATTTTTAACATTTTAAATCATATTTCAGTTTCTGCTTTAATCTTATGCAATTGTTCAAGTCTTTATTTCCCTTTTCCATTAAGCGAAGGATAACTAGTGCTTTTAACTTCTTGGCCGACTGTGAAAATGCTTCATTGTTATTGGCTGCTTACCCTGTTTGATAATATCCCGGTAAGCCAGATGCCGAGAGGTTCCCTTGACTCAGCACTAGATTCAAACTAAAGTTGAGCAATTGAAAATCCATACCACAGAGAGGTCAACTCTAGAACTCTGTGGGAAGCTAGAGAAGTGATTGCTGGGCCTCTTGCTGAGATATTTGTATCATCGATAGTCACAGGTGAGGTGCCGGAAGACTGGAGGTTGGCTAACATGATGCCGCTGTTTAAGAGTGGTAAGGACAAGCCAGGAAACTACAGACCAGTGAGCCTGATGTCGGTGGTGGGCAAGTTGTTGGAGGGAATCCTGAAGGACAGGATGTACATGTATTGGGAAAGGCAAGGACTGATTAGGGATACTTAACATGGCTTTGTGCGTGGGAAATCACGTCTCACAAACTTGATTGAGTTTTTTGAAGAAGTAACAAAGAGCATTGATGAGGGCAGAGCGGTAGATGAGATGTATATGGACTTTAGTAAGGCATTCGACAAGTTTCCCCATGGGAGACTGGTGAGCGAGGTTAAATCTAGTGGAATACAGGGAGAACTCGCGATTTGGATACAGAACTGGCTCAAAGATAGAAGACCAAGTGTGGTGGTGGAGGGTTGTTTTTCAGACTGGAGGCCTGTGACCAGTGGAGTGCCACAAGGATCGGTGCTGGGTCCTCGACTTTTTGTCATTTATATAAATGATTTGGATGTGAGCATAAGAGGTACAGTTAGTAAGTTTGCAGGTGACACCAAAATTGGAGGTGTGGTGGACAGCGAAGAGGGTTACCTCAGATTATAATGGGATCTTGACCAGATGAGCCAATGGGCAGAGAAGTGATCGATGGAGTTTAATTCAGATAAATGTGAGATGCTGCATTTTGGGAAATGTGTGTCTTTTTGCTGAACAAGAAAATCAGATCATTAATTTACGAGGCTTTTTTCTTTTCAGTTCACTTCTCCATATGCCTGCCATTATATGTTTATTTGAATTGCGTCCACATTTGTTTTATACTAACTTTGTTTTGAAGTCTAGGTATTTCTATTTACTTTGATGCTCCTACAGCATTAGTAGCATATATCTCATATACTTAATGGTAAGGTCCTTGGGAGTATTGCTAAACAGAGACCTTGGAGTGCAGGTTCATAGATCCTTGAAAGTGGAGTTGCAGGTAGATAGGATAGTGAAGAAGGTGTTTGGTATGCTTTCTTTTATTGATCAGAGTATTGAATGCAGGAGTTGGGAGGTCATGTTGCAGCTGTACAAGGCATTCATTAGGCCATTGTTGGAATTTCGTGCAATTCTGGTCTCCTTCCTATCGGAAAGGTGTTGTGAAACTTGAAAGGAGTCAGAAAAGATTTACGAGGATATTGCCAAGGTTGGAAGATCTGAGCTATAGGGAGAGGCTGAACAGGCTGGGGCTGTTTTCCCTGGAGCGTCGGAGGCTGAGGGGTTACCTTATAGAGGTTTACAAAATTATGAGGGGCATGGATAGGGTGAATAGACAAAGTCTTTTCCCTGGGGTCGGGGAGTCCAGACCTAGAGGGCATAGGTTTAGAGTGAGAGGGGAAAGATATAAAAGAGACCTAAGGGGCAACTTTTTCACGCAGAGGGTGGTATGTATATGGAATGAGCTGCCAGAGGAAGTGGTGGAAGCTGGTACAATTGCAACATTTAAGAGGCATTTGGATGGGTATATGAATAGGAAGGGTTTGGAGGGATATGGGCTGGGTGCTGGCATGTGGGACTAGATTGGGTTGGGATATCTGGTCAGCATGGACGGGTTGGACCGAAGGTTCTGTTTCCATGCTGTACATCTCGATGACTCTATAACAGTGTCTTTTTTGCTGAACAAGAAAATCAGACCATTAATTTGCGAGGCTTTTTTTTAATTCAGTTCACTTCTGCAAATGCCTGCCATTATATGTTTATTTGAATTGCGTCCACATTTGTTTTATACTAACTTTGTTTTGAAGTCTAGGTATTTCTATTTACCTTGATGCTCCTACAGCATTAGTAGCGTAAATTGTTGTAGGTGTTCGTCAGGCTCGTCTAGAGGCTTGGCTGCTGAAGGTGTGGCATTCCATGGTGGAGTGAGGGAAATGTGACATGCACTAAAGTCTAGAATTGTCAGAAGTTGTCGAGCTGGCGAAGGTTGTAGAGATGGGGGCTAGGGTGTTGAAATCACAGAGATTTGAATGCGAGGATGAGAATGTTAAGATCAATGACTGGAAGCAGCGTCTTTGCAAGTACTTAACCATTAGATGAACCTACTCTCAAGCATGTTTGGGATACACACCATCCCCTCGCAACAGTCAGTCAGCTGTAAACGTGCTCTATCCAAGTTCCTGTGAAGAGTGGACACTCACTGGAGGACTAGCACTCATATGCGGAATGTTGAAAAAGGAAAACATAAATCATTATAAGAATGTAAAAACTACTGGCTAACTTAGGATTCTGAAAATCAGCATTGGGTGAAGCTGTATCTTAGGTAAGTGGATTAATGGTTTTGGTATAGCGAGCACCAGAAGTAGTAACAGTGAAGCGATGGTTTCCAGATGTCTGACTGCCTTAAAGCCCTTGTTTTCACTCACCTTCCTCCCAGCCTGGAGTGTGATCCATAAGTAGAAAATTAAGGGGTGAAGGTGAAATTGTTTGTAGAAATAAATCTGCAGGATCTTGCAAGTGCAATTATTTTTAAAGTCAATTATTTTTCTCACACTGTTAACAAATCTTAACTGTTTGGAGGCACAGTACTGGGGTGTATCTGTGAGGTGATGAATATTCACCTGGAAGGCTTTTTTGGCTACTTTTTCTAACCTTCTGTATTGAAATCCATGTGATCTTATCTGCAGAAAGACAAAACAAATGTGCATGTACTCCTGTGCTATAAATTACTTGTGAACCTGCTAGAAGTATCTGCCATGCTACTTTTGGTGAGTTTTTATGTTTCCTCTCACCCAAAAGAAAATCAAAACTTCCTTGCTCAATTTATGAAAATGTCTAGGAAATGTACCATTTTCCCCATTAAACCTATCCTCTTGAATTGTGTCCAATATCTTGTTGGGTGTGAGTATCAGCACTCCCGAGCAGATACAGACACCACCACCAACAATATGCATTCAAAAAATAGCTCCAGGCATATCATAGAAACTTGCTCACGCAAACATTGCTCATGAAACTGGTCTAAAAGGTGGGTTTTTAATAAGAAGAGGTGAGAGGTGGATAGATTTATGATGGAAAACCAGAGTCTTGGGCTGAATGCAGAAAAGGACAGCGATCAATATTAGTGTGAAGTGAATAAGAGATGCACAAAGGCCGAAGTTAGAATAATACCTCATTGTTCAAGGCTTATTGAACTGGGATGAGATTGTGAAATTAGAAATGACATGGATTGGAAGTTAGTTGCTGAACTTAGGGGTGTTGCGTGATTTAATGTAAATTAAGATATAGCCAGCAGATATTCGGACATTTGTGAAAGATCAGAGAAAAATGGGGCGGGTTAGTACAGTCAGATCTATAGGTGATAAAGATGTCAATGGCTATTGTGGCAGTAAATGGACTGAGGCCAAGGTGGTGAATGTTAAGTGGGAGGAGTAGGTCCTCTTTGATGGAGAGGACATGTCCTTTGGCCTTGAAAGCCGGCTTCCTGAGAGCATTGCAGTGTTATTCAGAATTAGAATTCAGTAGCAAGGACCTAGAGTTTGTCATGGGTAATAAGTGCAAGACTTGAACATATTCTTTTTGTTTGAAGAGGCGAGATGAGAATAAATCATTTTTTCCCAAGTGTAATGGAGCCATATTAGGAACTTCATTGAATCAAATGACTTCCTTTTGTTGTTTGTAATTGACAGAGTACAGATTGTACTCAACCAGCCCATATTTTCAAAATCCTAAACAAAATGACTTCTCTGAGCATGTTTTGCCAAATGGCCATCTGATATGTTATTAGCTACACTAACTAACCTATTTAAGATAATCCAGCAAACTCAGATTGTCCTTTGAGGGGAGATTGTATATATTCTATGAATCTAGAAAATGAGAGTTTTTCTCATTGAAACATACAAAATTCTTATTGACATCAACTGGATAGATGCAGGGGGCTGTTTCCCTTGGATGACTGATCTAGAAATAAGCACAATCTCAGGAGAAGAGGCCATTTGGGACTGATATGAGGAGGAATGTCTCAGAGGGTGATGAATCTTTGTACTTCTCTAAGCATGAGGATTGTGGAGGCTAAGTCATTGAGTATGCTCAAAACCGAGATTGAGAGATATTTGAATATTAGGGATTTCAAGGAATGTGGTGAGCGCAAGGAAATGATGTTGAGGGAGAAGATCATCCAAGATCTAATTGAATGGCAGTGCAGTCTTAGGAGTTGAATGGTCTACATTTCCTATATCCTTGTTGTAGCTTTTTCCATGGTAACACCTTAGCCAAAGGGTTACTAAAATCAAAACTGCTAAGGTGAACTATGAAAGGAAACTAGAAGAAAACATAAGCACTGATACAAAAAGCTTCTATAAGTGTAGAAAAAGAAAGGTAATAGTGAAAGTAAGTGTTGGTCCTTTAGAGGACAAAAATGATGTAATGCCAGAGGCACTAAAGAAATATTTGTCCCTGTTTTCACAGCAGAAGGTAATAAATTCCTCCTAAAAAAAAAAGACAGTTATTGCAGAGGAACTTGGTGAAATTACTATAACTAGAGAGAAGATATTAGGGTTAGGGTAGATAAGACCTTGGCGCCTAATGACCTGCTCTGAGGACATTAAAGGAGATGCCAGTAGAGATATTAATTATGATATTCCAAAATTCCCTGGATTCTGGAAAGGCACCATTGGATTGGAAACATGCTGATGTGACACCCTCATTCAAAAAAGGAGATAGACCTTTGCAATGGAGATGTTGCTGGAGTCAGTCATAAAGGAGGAGGTAATTGAACACTTGGAAAAACAAAGTTCAATTCATCAGTGTCAACATGGTTTCAGGAATGGCCAAGTCGTGCTTGACAAACTACTGGAGTTATTTGAGGATGTAAATAGAAATGTTCAAGGTAGGAGCAGGAATAGGCCATTCAACCATTGAGCCTGCTCTGCCATTCAATATAATCTTGGCTGATCATCGAGCTTAATGTCCTAACCCCGCCCTCCACTCACATGTGTTGATCCCATAGCCCTTAGCCGCAAGAGGTGGCTCCTTCTTGAAAATCCAGAATGTTTTGGTCTCAACCACTTTCTGTGGTAGTGAATTCCAGTCTGAGCACTCTCTGGATAAAGAAATTCAATTAGATTAGATTTTCTACAGTATGAAATCAGGCCCTTCAGTCCAACAAGTCCATACCGACCCTCTGAAGAGTAACCCACCCAGACCCATTCCTCTACCCTATATTTACCCTTAACTAATGCACCTAACACTATGGGCGGTTTAGCATAGCCAATTCACCTGACCTGCACATCTTTGGATTGTGGGAGGAAACCGGAGCACCCAGAGGAAACCCACGCAGACACAGGGAGAATGTGCAAACTCCACACAGACAGTCGCCCGAAGCTGGAATCGAACCCAGGTCCCTGGTGTTGTGAGGTAGCAGTGCTAACCACTGAGCCTCATCTCAGTCCCAAAAGGTTCACCTCTTACCCTTAATGTGGGTCTGGAGTCACATGTAGACTAGACCTTGCAAGGATGCTGATTCACTTCCATAAAGGACATAGTAAAATCAGATGCTTTTTAAAAATGAAAATTGACATGGGCACGATGAGACTAAGTTTTAATTCCAGATTTGTTTTATTGAATTCAGATTTCACCATCAACCATGGCAGGATTCAATGCCATGTCTATTCTTAGTCTGGGTTATTAGTCATTGTTTCCTGCTGTTTCAGTGTGGAGCACAGTACAGGCTGGTGGAGTTTCCACTCTTGTGTGATATTATGGAATTGTTCTTTACCAAAAGTCAGATTTCAGAATGATGGCTAGTTGAATACTTTCCTCTCTAACTGCGATGCTGATACCAATTGCAGTGATTCAAACTGCTGAACATCTTAAATTAAGTTACCCACTGTTGATTTTTTTTGCCTCATGATCCTTTAGCTCTCTTTTAAACCTATTTCTAAAAATAAATTTAGTTGAATTACATACAACCAGAAAAGACAGATGTCATCGCCACATTTTGCCTTTGTACATAATAAAATGCTATCTGAAATCTGTTGTGAGTTAAGTTAAAGAGAAAAATATCCCAGAGAAAATGCCACTGAAATTTCAACTTAAATGAAAAAAAGCTCCTGATATACACATGGGATAACATTTTTAAAAGATGACAGTAGCTATCTGCACATGCTTTGCAAATTCTAGTCAGCTGAAAAACCTGTGTAGCAGCAGAAATTATGGAGTCCTTTCTTCAAGGGAAGGGGAGTTCTCTGAATTAACTAGTCATCTTGCAGGTTATGTCTTGAATTTCCCCCTTGTTTGATTAAGGAAGGAAATTCAAGGGACAAAATGTCAGATGTGCCAAACACTGCAATCTTTAAAACAAAAATAACAATTTCTGATTTACGGCTAGTTGTTTGATTTTTGTTTTTAAATTATTAAAAGTGAAGCTGACAGCTGTAAAAGGCCATTGAAGCCAGAAATTTAAAAAATTCATTATGCAAAACCCATCTGTACCTCCTAGTTTCAGATTTCCTTCATTTTTATTTGAACTGTATGATCTTGTTTGCAGTTTCACATGCTTTGTGGTAAAATTACAGTGTAGGTAATATTTTGCAGATGTAACAATAGCCGTAATGTGAACTGTGTTCATTTACTGAAACTGAGCTGAGAATCTGCTACTGGTTGCTGGAGGAAGGATGTGGTTTTTGCGAGTGTTGGGTTAAGCCCTTTCTGTTCAGTAATTTTTGAACTACAAAATCATTTTGAAGGCGTAGTGGGTATTGTGCCCTTTTCACTTTTAGAATTTTAACCTTAGGGGATTTGTCAATCATGAAGTGACTACAAAAAAGTGTAAGAAGAAAATCTGATTCCGATATAGTTATAGTGCAAGGGGTTGTTCACCTTGTATGCAATATGCAACTGAAATCGGTCCACCTATTATTACGTATGACTTGTATACTAACTAATGAATCAGTTATACACATCATTTTGACATCGGGGCAGCACGGTGGCTCAGTGGTTAGCACTGCCTCACAGTGCTAGGGACCCAGGTTCGATTCCAGCCTTGAGTGACTGTGTGGAGTTTGCACATTCTCCCCTGTCTGCGTGGGTTTCCTCCGGATGCTCCGGTTTCCTCCCACAGTCCAAAGATGTGCAGGTCAGGTGAATTGGCCATGCTAAATTGCCCGTAGTGTTAGGTGCATTAGTCAGAGGGAGATGGGTCTGGGTAGGTTACTCTTCGGAGGGTCAGTGTGGACTTGTTGGGCTGAAGGGCCTGTTTCCACACTGTAGGAGAATCTAGTCTAGATCTTGGCTACCTGACAGTAACCCAAGCAGTTGCTACAATCCTAACAGAGACTGTTCACGTTTAAAGCAGAAATCTGAATACTCAGTATACAGAAACATTTAATTAGATTTCATATTTCTAAACCAAAACAATTGTCATTGCTTACAAAAATAAATTAAGCAAAGCAAATACTACTAACAACGTTATTCACTTATGAGAACGTAGAAGCAATGTGGTCTCTCCTTGCACACACCCCCACCCCAAACCACCCACTTCATTCATTTTTCTGGGATCAACCCAGAATGTATGCCACATTCTTCCAGGATTTTCTTAACTTCTCCTAATTATTCTTTCAGAGTAAGATTTGATGTCATACTTCCATTAGCTTTTTTGGTTATGTGACCCTCCATCGTTGATCTCACAACTGTGGATCCCCAGCTCCTTGTTTGGGTGGTCAGCAGATCCAACAGCATCCCCACAGCTTTCCAAGTGATTATTGCTGACTGTTTTCTGTCACAAGACTCTGTGAGGTCCATGTTTTTTTTCTTCCACCAGTTGAAATTAGGCAAATTGTTCCTCACAAAATCTAAACTGAGGCAGATCTCAACCTGCCTTTCTGCATGATGAACAAAGAAGTTAGTAATTTCTCATTTAAAGTGCAACCCTAACTAAATGTCATCTGCTGTTGGTTCTTTCAATCCAATCAGATGTACTCACCAAAGTAAACCTACAACTGCCTCCACCTCAAACTAAATTGCTTGCTTCTGTCACCAAGCACATACAGATAAGTCATATAGGTTGTACCTCCCTAATCCAGCACTCTCTGGTCCAGTAACCTCTGTGGCCTGGACCCACGGTACTTCTGTTCAGTCAATTCAGTGAGAAAGCAAAAGAAATGCCGCACGAAGACCGCACTACGGACAAAGTAGCTAAAATTGTACTGGCAGGTAAAGGAAACATCTATATTCTCCAAAAAAGTGTTTTTCATCTCATTTACTGCTGCAGAATGTTTTTAACAGCTCATGTACTGACTATGACACATGACCTACTGTGGTCTGACAAATTCTGTGGTCCAGCAAAGGTCCAGTCTAAAGGCTGCTGGGTTGCAGTGGTACAAACTGGAAAATAACTTTCTAATCAAGGCTCCAGTCTGAATCACTGCCTCCATGGCAATGTAGCACACATGGCCTACTTATAGGTAGAAATGTACTTTAGCTACTTTTCAAATCCAAAATTTTACTTGACTCAAGGAAACCAAATGAATAATGCCTATTTCTAATGGAGCTGTACACCCTTCTTTCCCAGAATTGGAAGTATTCAACTTCTTTATGGAACTGATAATAGCAACCCTGGATCTACCCAGAGGTCCATAAATGGATCATGAATTTGTTCAAGTGTTTGCACCTCTAACTCTGACCTTGTGCCACAGTGTAATTTCTAACTCTAATTGATTCCCATCTTGTTTGAATTGCATTCACTTCAAGATGATTGTCTGTTTCTCAATCACGATTTTCCTTTTATTTTACGTGGAACACCTCAACCTCCTAAAACATATAAAACATATATAAAAACAGATTAGCGAGTTTTGAGAAGACTTGTGGCTCAGGTTGAGGTCCTGGATGTAGGTTTGCTCGCTGAGCTGGGAGGTTCATTTCCAGACATTCTGTCACCCTACTAGGTAACATCTTCAGTGGGCCTCGGGCAAAGCAGTGTACATGATTCCTGCTTTCTATTTATATGTTTGGGTTTCTTTGGGTTGGTGATATCATTTCCTGTGGTGATGTCATTTCTCGGGGTGGTAGATGCGGTCTAACTCGATGTGTTTGTTGATGGAGTTCTGATTGGAATGCCATGCTTCTAGGAATTCTCGTGCATGTCTCCATCTTGTCCTAAGATGGATGTGAATGGAAGTGGTATCCTTCCTTATCTGTATGTAAGGATACTAGTGAGAGAGGGTGATGTCGTTTTGTGGCTAGTTGATATTCATGTATCCTTGTGGCTAGTTTTCTGCCGGTATGTTTGTAACAAACACTACATTGGACAAACAAGCAGAAAACTAGCTACCAGGATACATGAACACCAACTAGCCACAAAATGCCATCACCCTCTCTCACTAGTATCCTTACATACAGATAAGGAAGGACACCAGTTAGACTGGGACAACACATCCATCTTAGAACAAGCCAAACAGAGGCACGCACGAGAATTGCTAGAAGCATGACATTCCATTGGGAACTCTATCAACAAACACATCGAGTTAGACCACATCTACCACCCCTGAGAAAAAGAGGAAATGACATCACCAACCCAAAGAAACCCAAACATATAAATAGAAAGCAGGAATCATGTACACTGCTTTGCCTGAGGCCTACTGAAGATGTTACCGAGTAGGGTGATGAAACACCTGGAAATGAACCTCCCTGCTCAGCGAACAAACCTACAACGATAAAAACAGATATAACATATAAAGCATCTAAAACATAAATTATGAATCAGACATTCGAAATACAGTCATTTAAGATTTTAACGTGGGTACAATTGCCTTGAGGTTGACCAAAACATACTGTTTCAAAATGTGAAGACATTTCATATTTGCCTAGGCCTTGCTGCATACACTGCTTCAATATCTGAAAAATTATAGATATCGTGCAGCTGTTATCCCAAATTCTGACCTTGTGATGGAGTGAAAGTCATTGATGAAGACAGTTGAAGATAATTGGGCCAAGGACACTTGCCTTTGAAAGCTCCTGCTGCAGTGGCCTGGAGGTGCTTTGATATGCCTCCACCAACCACTGCCATTTGCGTTAGCACTAGGTTTGAGTCCAACCAACAGAGAATTCAACCCCTCTCCCCACAACTCCCATTTTTCTTTTTTGATCAAATGCTACTTCGATGAAAAGGGCATACATGCTTGCCATATCTCTACAATTAACTCGTATTCAGCCCACGACTAAAATGAGGTCTGGATTTTTGTGGTGGTAGAATACAGACAGAGCAACAGTGAGCAGGTTATTAGTGAACAAAGGTCGATTTGAAAGCTGTCAACAACATTTGGATGCAGGATTTGTCCTGCATTTGTGAACAGGACATGTCTGGGCAATTTTCCTCAAGTAATTACAACTCGACTGTAAATAGTTTGAGAAGAAAATCTAGAGACGGCAGGTCTGCGATCATAATGGATGAGTTTGTCACTGGATAAAATAAGGTGGTAAACAGCTTGTAGTCAGCATAAATATTGACATGAAAATGTTGATTGTAAGATCTCTTTCTTTGCTGTCAGTTCTACATACTAATTGGTGACCTACTGTACTGTGGAACTGGCCTATCCTAATTCAATTTTTTTCCAAATGTTTCCTTCTCAGACTATGAATATTCAATGCAAATTTAATTTGCAAATTTAATTTGCAAATGTACTCTTCCACTGGTTGTAAATTGACATTTATTTTAGACAAATATATTTTTCAGTGATGTAATCATCAATTACATGGGCGGCACGGTGGCACAGTGGTTAGCACTGCTGCCTCACAGCGCCAGAGACCCGGGTTCAATTCCCGCCTCAGGCAACTGTCTGTGTGGAGTTTGTACATTCTCCCCGTGTCTGTGTGGGTTTCCTCCAAGTGCTCCAGTTTCCTCCCACAGTCCAAAGATGTGCAGGTTAGGTGAATTGACCATGCTAAATTGCCCGTAGTGTTAGGTGAAGGGGTAAATGTAGGGGAATGGGTCTGGGTGGGTTGCTCTTTGGAGGGTCGGTGTGGACTTGTTGTTTCCACACTGTAAGTAATCTAAAAAAAATCTAAAAAAATTAACTGCAATCAGAAATTTCTTGTACCTGTGCGATTGTAGTTGAGAATTATTATGTTATTTTGACACATTGTACACCAGAAGGAAATGCTCAGACTCTGCTGTATTCTTGTGCAGTACGTGAGATGTGTTGGGAGAGTAATATAGAGTCATACAACACGGGAACAGGTTATTTGGCCCAGATATCCTACAGTGGACAAGTCCCATTTGCCTGCTTGTTCGGAGGAAGGGTCATTCGATCCAAAATGTTAACTCTGATTTCTCTCCACAGATGCTGCCAGACCTGCTGAGCTTTTCCAGAAACTACTGTTTTTGATTCTGATTTACAGCGTCCATACTTCTGGTTTCCGCTTGCCTGCATTTGGCTCATATCCCTTTAAACCTTTCCTAACCATGTACCTATCCAAACATCTTTTAAGTGTCATAATTTTACCTACATCTACCACTCTCTCTGGCAGTTTGTTCCATAAACTCTGTGTGAAAAAGTTGTCCCTCAGGTCCCATTTAAATCTTTCTCCTTTCACCTTAAACCTATACCCTCCAGCTTTGGTCTCCCTTATCCTGGAGAAAATACCTTATTTATGACCCTTGCGATTTTATAAACATCTGTAAGGTCACCCCTCAGCCTCATACACTGCAGGGAAAAAAAAGTTCCAGCTGAAGCAGCCTCTTTTTTAAAGTCAAACCTTCCAGTCTTGGTAACATCCTTGTAAATCTTTTTTGTACCCTTTCCAGTTTAATAACACTGTATAGTAGCGTGACTAAAATTTTACTGCACATGTAGTCTTACCAAAGTCTTGTACAGCCATAGCATACATCCCAACTCCTGGACTAAATGCTCTGACCGCTGAAGGCACTACCTTCACTATCCTGTCAACCTGTAATGCCTCATTCAAGGTGCACACCTAGGTCTCCCTGTTCGACAACACTCCCCAGAGCCTAGCTATTAACTGTGTAAGTTCTGTCCTGGTTTGTCCTAGCAAAATGCAACACTTTGCATTTATCTGAATTAAACTCCATCTACCGTTCTTTGACCTACTGGCCCAGTTAATCACAATCCCATTGCATTCTTAGATGACCTTCTTCACTGTCCACTATACCACCAATTTTGATATCATCTGCAAAATCACTAACCATGTCTCCTATATTCTCATCCAAATTGTTTGTATAAATGACAAACAACAGTGGACCCATGATCAATCCGTGAATCACACCACTGGTCACAGGCCTCCAGTCTGAACAACAAACCTCAACCACCACCCTCTGTTTCATACCGTCAAGTCAATTGGCTAACTTGCCCTGGATCCTATGTGATCTAACCTTGCTGAACCTTGTGAAATGTCTTACTAAAGTCCATATAAACAACATCTCCTGTTTTAACTTCATCTATCTACTTTGTAACTTCTTTAAAAAAAACTCAGTCAAATTTGTGAGATAGAATTTTCTATGCACAAAACCAGGCTAACTGTAATATCTAACACACCAATATTTTTGAACTGCAGCTCATTGGTTTCAGGTTATCTAGCCTGCAAGAAATTTTCACCTTGCTGTAAATATATTGCTGCATGTTCCATGTGGCCAAATGGCTCTGCAGATTATCAAACCTTATGAATTACAATAAACTTATCATGCTTATATTAAAGTACAATATAAAAATAGGCAATTTTTGTTGCACCTGTACAAGGCATGATGAGCCCACATCTGGAGTACTGTGTACAGTTTTGATCTCCTTATCTGAGAAAGTTTGTAATTGCATCGGAGACAGTTCAGAGAATGCTCATTAGATTAGTTCTGGAGATGGCAGCCTTGATGTATGAGGAAAAATTGAATAGTTTAGGCCTATACTCAGTAGAGTGTTGAAGAATGAGAGGAGATCTAATTGAGGTTTATAAAATGTTGAAGGGGTTTAACAAAGTGAACATAGAATGATGTTTCCCCTTATGGGATAACCTAGTTTTAGGCTCAGAATTAAAGCAGTGATGAGGAAGAATTACATCTCTCAAAGAATTGTGAATCTGTGAAATTCACTACCCCAGATATAGTGGATGCTGGGACACTGAATAAATTTAAGAAAATAGATAGACAGATTTTTAGTTAGTAACGGGTTAAAGAGTCATGGGGAGCAGGCAGAAAAGTGGAATTGAAGTCAAATGAGATCAGCCATGCTCATATTAAATGGCAGCGCAGGCTTAAAGAGCTGAATTGCCATTGCCTGCTCCGAGTTCTTATGTTCTTATATTTGAGAGTGTATTTTAAGATAGCAAAAAAAAATTCAGTTGTTTGCAAAAGCAGATTGGAAGTCAAAAAAGCTTCAACATCAGAATACATTTACTCTGATGTAGTGTTAAGCCTACATTGGGGTTCTTGCTTATCCTTTATGATAGCTGAGTCTAAAATCGATTTGTGTTTAAATCTGTTGTAAAAACGATTCCTTGTACAGATGATAATGCACCATTTGGCAGTGACTTAATGTCTGAGGAAAAATGCTTATCAATAATTCCATCAATCACTAATGATAGTAACTATATTCAGAACTACAGAAAGAAATCCATTTTGTTGCCATGATTTTACAGCAGTTGTCTTTCATTGTGTGAAAAATGAGATGCTATGATCTGCAGCAAGAAAGAAACAAATTTTTGGATGCATTTACTTTCATTGAGCATCTTTTTGATGCCCATATATGTTTTAAAATGCTGAGGTAGAGTTTGATTTTTGTGGACAGTCATGACATCGACACAGACCGAGCAGAATTGTTTGAGCAAGTGTAAATGCTTTGCGTTTCTGATATCAGAATAGGTTGCACCCTCAAACACAAAACTGAGTATTCCTTCAAAGGAATAATACTTGATAAATGTGGAATATTTTTAAAGGCGGCATTGTGGTAACATAATTAATGTTAATTGTTTGGTGAATAAAAGCATCTTCCCAAGTTCTTTGGGGAGACCAGTGTTGCAGTGATAATGTGACTGGATTTGTAATCCAGAACCCCAGGCTAATGATCTGGGGACACGGTTTGAAATTCACCATGACAGATGGTAAAATTCAAATTCAATAAAAATCTTGAATAAAAAACTGAGCCTAATGGTGACCTCGGAACCATTGTCAATTGCCATAGAAATCCATTTGGCTCACTAATGTCCATTAGGAAAGGAAATTTGTCGTCCTACTTGATCTAGCCTACAGAATCTCAACAATGTTTTAAGTGGGTTAGGGCTGTTGGGACAAACGGGGATGGGCAATTAATGCTGATCCAGCAAGTGGCATCTAATAAAGGAATAAAAAATGTCTTTTTTGATGATTACAGCAGGGGAGTGGAGGGAACTGTATTTGCATTGTTTTATTGATAATAAATGGATGGCTATATCTACAGCTTGTATTTTATTTTGCTATGCAGGGTATATAAGCTTTCTGCAGATGTTTGGCTTGTTAGTAAAAGTGAGTACAGTAACAAGTTGTAAGTCAGCCTCTGCAAAATCATCCTACTTTCCAATGCCCTGCAGCATGAGGAATTGCACCTCCTTGGTGAGACTGAAATACATCAGACCAGATTTCAACTTAAATTGAGCACAATTAGAATGTCGTTGCAAAGGAGCATTTTTAAAAAAGTAATTGAAGTTTCCTGTTTAGCTCCACTTTGAGTTAAATTATTCAGGAAATCTTTAACTGAAATGGCTGTTGTCCTCAAAAAGTATACCAGTAGTTAAAATTTCTCAATACTGTGCATTTACAGGGCTGCTTAAGGTAATTCATTACCAATACCAGACATGAAACATAATCCTTTCTTTTTCTCCCCGTAATAAAGGTAAACATTAAAATGTCAAAAATAGCAATATTTAACTTGGTTTAATGGACATCAGCAATACAAAAAGAAACTTTTTTTAAGCAGGATTGGATCATTGTTATTTAAAGACCATAAAAGTGTAATGTGCCAACCTTAAGAATGGCAACTTGCATTTATATAGTGCTGCTTAGATCAAGGAAGGCCTCTCTGTGTGCTTTACATTAAGGAAGTAATGGATATTCTCTACAGCCCACACGGGGAGAGGAATGGGCACTGGAGAAGCTGTAATGGAAAACTGAGGGTACAGTCTAAGGATAATTACTAAGACACTTTTAAAAGCAGGCAGAGAAGTGACAAAAAAAAGCCATCGGACAATGCCTTTCTGTTTCTCAAGATTTCCTAAGTACTTGATAACCAATGGAGTACTTTTGTAGTGTATGAGTGAAAAAGAGAATTGACGTGAATTCATTGGGTGGAAATACTTTGGCCAAGGTAAACCTAAGCTGATGAAGACATGGACTGGATGTTCATTGGTGAAAGGGAGAAAATGAGGGACAAAGAGGCATCAATGTAGCAACAGGTGTCAAAGAGGGTTGCATCAGTTTTAACAGCATTCAGCTGGGGTAACTTTTAGTATATCCTTACACTGATCATTTAGAAGTAACATGAAAACAATGCGTTAATCTTTTTCTTAGTGGCACAGATAGAGGGGCAAATTTCCAGTTCAAAGGTAGCTGGATTATGATGGCAAAGGGGAGCAGATAGTTGCTGCCAAGGAGCCCTGGTGTGCAGCTGGGGTGAACACAGGGGCAGAAGTTTTTACCCATGATATACTACTTGCATTAAATTTATAATGAAAAATCAGAAAGCAGTAGTGCCCAAGTTGTGAACTGTAAAGGAAATCTTTGGAAGATGATGGGATCAGTGACGTGGGATTAGTACTGAATGAAAAGCAGTATAAGGTGGGTCATCAGAACTGTTGTCACAGTTGCATGTGACTTTGACAAATGTTCTTTCTGTTCTATGGGCAAGTTAGTAGCCAGCTTGGAGGAATATTGGTGACAGGCCATATGCAAGGAACATAGTTGCAGGACAATGGTCCTTTTGAGTTGTCTAAGGTTTGAGAAAGCATAATAGTTGGCGTATAAAAGGAATTGGGGTGGTTTCTTGAAGACCAATGCAATGGTGGCATTGAAACAAGTTGAGTTGAGTGCAGGAGAAGGATGAACAAGTTGATGATACTGGCAAATGTGGGAGTGAACAAGAGAAAGTGGATACTCAGCAGTGGGATACTCAGCAGATTAGAAAAGCTGATAACAGATTTCATGA
The DNA here is from genome assembly GCF_004010195.1 of Chiloscyllium plagiosum. Lineage (NCBI taxonomy): Eukaryota > Metazoa > Chordata > Chondrichthyes > Orectolobiformes > Hemiscylliidae > Chiloscyllium > Chiloscyllium plagiosum. The sequence goes on from NC_057713.1 coordinate 8,741,325, forward strand.
GTGGGCAGGTGAATTAATTGGGGGCATACCACAAAGAGCGGGTAGCTAGGAAACTGGAGTTTGGGGGCAATGGGAAGTGCATCGAGCAGTCAGAAAGCACAATGAACTCATCGAAAACAGAAAACAAGGTCAGTACGTGAGGAAGAAAAGATAAGTTAATGGGGTTGAGATGGAAAGGGTTGAGAAGAGACTTGTGTAACGTTAATGTTGCCATAGACCAGTTGGGCTGAATAGCATCTTTCTGTTCTGTAAATACTTTGTACTGTTGCAGAGCAATTGTTTTCTGTTACGGACATAAAATTCAGTGATGGTCTTCACATTTTGTTTGAGGTGATGTTAAGGACAGAGGTTAGATGGGAAGTCATGCCTGGGGAAACAGTTGGGAATGGTAAAGAGCATTTTAAATTGAGGGTCAAAGAATTCAATTGGGATAATTTGGAATGGACTCTTTAGATCCACTCTATTATGCTGAAGTTTATAAATGTGCTAAGCACAAAACATTTCCTAGGATTGTCATTTCTCAAATTAATGAAAATAGTAAGCATAGAAATGAAGTTACACAACATTTTTTATTCTATGTTTTTAGCTTACTTTTAGTTTACAAGTTAAACGTTGTTTCAGAATATTTGCTGTTAAACATTTCTATAATTTGAACTGTTTCCAGGAAAATAAACTGCAACCATGCCATAATTAGGTTTGGGAAAATGTCCAGTTGTTTTGAAGTGCATTGATGGAGCATTGCACCTTATTGCTTCTATTGTTCGCCATTTATAAATAAAACTTTGATGTCTTGCGTTTTTATTAAGGTTTTTTTTATCGGACTAGAGGTTTCGGTACAAGTGTGAACTAAAGTGACCCAGTTGCTTACACCAGCATTCAGGAGCTTAACGTTAGATTGATTTGTTAACTGACCTTTCATCAAATTGACCTCAATTCCCAATGGTTGTAGTGAGTAAATGTTCTGCTCAGTCTCGTAATGAGGCAAACAATCACACTGTCTCTGTTCTGTAACCACACCTGGGCTGCATTGGGTTGCTTCTATTTATTTCATTTCTCCTTGCTTCAGAAAGGGAGAAATGGGTCAGCATGTTGAAAATGCATCATGCCCTCATGTGGCAGAATTTTATTAACAATGATGAGAAAAGCTTACTTATTAAGGTATTATTATAGAGCTGTTTTCCGGATCAGAAGCATGCTCATGCCAAATTCAGTGGTTTTAATGCAGGAAAGGAGGCAGCCTGTGATATTTTCTCTTAAAGTTTCATTTTCTCTGCAATAGAAAAATAATTTTTTGATAATTTCAAATGATTTTAAAGTTTTTTATGTGCTGTTTAGATTTTTAAAAAATTCTCTCAGATGTAAGGGCCAGATTTGATTGAAATGATATGTGTTTGAATGATTGACACTATTATTAAGCCACAAGTCGGCCAGTGATGTTAGTTGAGGATGAATTGGCCTGCTGAATGCTGATTCACTGCAAGTTACTCCATCGGTTACACTGTTTTGCAGTTCATTAGCTTTGCAAAAGTGGAATATTGCATTTAACTCTACTGTGATTCCCACAAAGTTACTGCCTTTGCAAATTAATGTCGAATTTACTTGACTAAGTATAAATGTGGTGGCTCATTAGGTTGTGAATTGTTTTCGGAGATTTTAAAAATGTTGAATTTTAATTTTAATTTTAATTTTTCTCTTGCCCTTTCTGTCATTGCTCTATTTCCCCATCTCTCTCTCTCTCTCTCTCTCTCTCTGTTTCTGATACTCCCTTTTTGTTGTCAGCTCACACTTTCAGAAACTTGGTGGGCAAAACATTTTTTTAAAACTTGAATCTGCGTAAGCCATCCAACAAAGCAAACTAAAAGCTGTACAATTCCAGCCAAATTTTAGACCATGTTTTTATGAGAAATAGCACTGACCAAAAAGATATTCTTAAGAATCAAAATTGAACAGCTACCAGTAGCAGTTGAATATAACAAGAACTTCACAGTGGCATCAGAAAAATGTAACTAATGTGTTTGAGGAATGAATAGTTTTAACTGCTTCCTGCTATTTAAATGGATTTATTTTCCTGCATCCATCATAGTTAACCCTAATTATAAAAGTTAATGGACACTTTAAAATCAAAATTTGTAAGTTCATAAAGAAATATATAGTGGCAGCTACATTCATAGCTCATAGAACAGTAGAATTGCTTTTAGGTAAAAATTAATAATCTAATAGTGCAGTTAAAATCATGTATGTAGATTACGTAGAATACAAATAGTCAAGTCAGTCCAACCCATGCGTGTTGGCATGTCTGCTTCGCTTTAGCCTTCTCCTGTATTTCCTTATTTAAATCCAACTGCATTGTCTTTAATTCACTTTTAAGTCTGTAGCTGGTCTGTAGATTGCATTTCCATAATTGTACCAATACTGTTCATTTCAATCATTCTCCATGAAGGCAAGTTCAACATTCTCACCATACCTTGGATAAAGGTATTTCTTCTGAATTCCCTAATAGATTTCTTGTTGATCTTATATCAATGACCTTGAATTTTGCTCTTTTCCATAAGAATCACAGAACCCCTGCAGTGCAGGAAGAGGCCATTTAGCCCATAGAGACTTCACTGACCCTCCAAAGAGGATCCCCGTAACCCCTGCATGAGTTCTTTTTTTTTAAACCATGGCTAACTCACTTAACTTGCACATCTCCGGACACATTGGGTCAATTTTAGCATAGCCAATTCATGCAACCTGCGCATCTTTGGACTATGGGAGGATATCTGGAGGAAACTCATGCAGACACGGGGAGAAAATGCAAATTCCAAACAGACAATCACCTAAGACTGGAATCAAACCCAGGTCACTGGCACTGTAAGGCAGCCATGCTAACCACTATGAAACATTATTTTAGTGTATACTATATCAAAACCTTTCAGGCTTTTAAAGACTTCTATTAAATCACTCCTCAACCATCCTTCATCAAAAGGGAGAAGACACACCCTGTCAATCCTTTCTTGATATATTTACCCATGCATGGTATCAGCCATGTAAATCTTCTCTGCACTTTCTCCAGTGCCTCTATATCCTTTTTATTATGTTGTGACCTGAACAACACACAGTACAATACAGTAGATTGTCAAACTAAGATTTTGTACAGATTGAGTATAATTTTTTCTACTTTCAACTCGGCTCTTTAGAAGTAAATGCTAATAATTGCTTTGGCTTATTTTATAGCCTTGCTTACCTATAGTGCAGCTTTTAACAATTAGTTTCTTTGTACTTCAAGTTCCCTTTGTTCGTCTACCTCTCCGAGGCTTACGCTTTCTAAGTAATAAGTGACCATCCTATTCCTTTGTGCAAAATATTCTTTCACTCCCTTAAATTTATATGTCTTGAGGTTCTTATACCGTTTATTTGGAAATATTTTCTTAAATCGGTCAAATGTTTCTGTCTTCCCTTTCATGGGTTTGAAAGGGAATCACTCTTGTATTCCATCTTCCTCATGTTCACGCTATCCAAGATTCAGAGACTAGAATGCAGAGCCTTTTCTGTACAATGCCATTACGAAACGTCAGAGTTTAAATAACCTCCACAAAATTTGCTGTTGTTTTTAAATGTTCAAATTTACTGTTCACTTCTTGGAAAACACTTTATAAGTTAATGTTGTCATAATAATAAAATGATGCATAAGAAATGATAAAGTGATGTTGCTGTTTCTGCACTACCTAGAAGTATGGTAAAAGAACAATTAAAATATATAACTGTTTTGTCAAATACTTATGCCTGATAATTGCACTAGACAGAACTAATAAATCTTGTGAATGTTGTTGCTTAGGGTCAAATTTTTAAAACTAACCATTATTTAAACAATTTAGAATAAAGCCACCTTTGTTCAGGCACCAGAGTAAATGGATGATTGCAAGTCTCCTGATCGAGTAAGTTACTGTATAGTACCCAGTGATCAGCTGGTTTCAAATATGCACAAGGTGGAATTAACCATAATTATTCCCCAAAGATTTTGATCTGCGAGCTGTGTCTAAGCTGCAAAACCCATATGTGAGTGTGAAACCCAAGCTATGTGCTTCTCTATAAATAGATCCATCTGTTATATAAATACACCTGTAGAATATTAGATGGGAAATAGAATAATGTTTTAATTTCTTCTTGAGCATTATTAATGGCCTTCTTATTTCCTGAGATCAACTCAAGTGGATCCTGTTAACGCTGTAATGTTAATTATTTCTGCAAGGTACGGGTTAAACGTTAATATGTGTACGTGGACAAAGAAGAAAATACTTTATACATTAAACTGTGCAATGCTTAGAAAAGATGCATAGTCAAAATAAAATTCACACTTAACATAATCTGCGAAGACATGCTGGTGTTGACATTTTTAGCTTCAAGCTCTAATGTTCCCTTGCTCCTGAAATTCTACAGGTCAAGTTCATCATGAATGATTCAATAAGTCTTCACCAGTATATGTTTTAATGATAAACTTCTGTCTCTTCAAAGTTGCTTTTGGCCTGAAAGTTTTGAATATGATTAACATCCAAAAGTATAGCAAATTGAGAGGTAAACATTGGAAATGAATGAAAGGACTTGGGTTTGGACATCATCTTTTGTGACCTCAGGATTTTGTTTTACTCATTCACGGGATGTGGACATTGCTGGCTAGGCCAGCATAGTGCCCAATTTCCCAGAGGGCAGTTAAGAGTCAACCCCGTTTCTCTGAGTCTAAAGCCACATGTAGGCCTGACCAAGTAAGGATGGCAGTTTCCTTTCTTAAAGGACATTAGTGAGCCAGATGGGCTTTTCCAATGATCAACAATGGATTCATGGTCATCATTAATTCTTAATTCCAGATTTTTTTAAAAAATTGATCTGCTGTGGCGGGATTTGACCCACAGGTCTCCAGAACAATACCTGGGTCTGTGGATTAACAGTCTAGTGAAAATACCACTCGGCTGTTGCCTCCTGCTAAATCACTTTACAGTCTATATCCCAAATCACTTTACTGCATCCTAAAACACTTTACTATATTCCAAATCACTTTATAGCCAATGAAGTTAAAGTTAGTTGTTATTGTAAGTAATGTGACAGTCAATTTGTGCACAACAAGCTCCCATGATCAACAATAAACGTCTCCTGTTTCATCGATCCTCTTTCTCCTTAAACTAACTGCTCATCCAGCTCCTCTTCCAGGCATTTATGTTGGCTGACCGTGGCAATAGTTCTGCCTCACCAGGTGCCATCCATTTCATCTTATTGTCGGGCATCTCAAAGAAAGCTGAAGTTCAGTCAAGGTACAAAAAAGCAGTCATGAACTCTTCTGGGAGGATGGAATATAGAGCTGCAGTAGAATGCAATGCTAAGGTGAAACTGGACAAGTCACAAACATAACTTGTCCAATGTTTGTCGCACACATCCTGAACTGTGCTAATTCCAACTTGTCTGCCACTGTATCATTACAAGCCTAAAATGAAAACAAGATATGCTGGAGCCTCTCAACAGGCTCAGGAGCATTTGTAGGGAGAAAATCAAAGATAATGTTTCGAGTCCAATATGACTTTTCCAGAATTACATTCTGGGGTTCTGAAGGAAGCTGAATTCTAAAGGAGAGTTGTATCAGACTCGAGCATGAATTTGGTTTCTCTCATCACGAATGCTGCCAGACCTGCTGGGTTCCTTCTCCATTGTCTGTTTTTTCCAGTTTTTTTCCCAGCATCCTCACTATTTTGTTTTTATTTGATTGCTAAGTCCAAATTGGTCCCTTGTACCATCACTCAATGAAACCCTAGGCTCAAAGTTAATTTTTCTCTGGTTTGAGAGTCATAGAAGTGTACAGCACAGAAAGCGTTGACCAGAAATCCCAACCTAATATAGTCCCATTTGCCAGCACTTGGCCCATACTCCTCTAAACCCATCCTATTCATATACCTATCCAAATGCCTTTTAAATGCTGTAATTGTACCAGCCTCCACCACTACCTTTAGTAGCTCATTCCACACATGTACCACCCTCTGTGTGAAAACGTTGCCCCTTAGGTCCCTTTTATATCTTTCCCCTCTCACCCTAAACCTATGTCCTCTTGTTCTAGACTCCCCCACCCCAGGGAAAAGACCTTTATATATCCTATCCATTATAACATCATGATGTTATAAACCTCTATAAGATCACCCCTCAGCCTTTGACTCTCCAAAGAAAACAGCCCTATCCTATTCAATCTCTCCCTATAGCATCCTTGCAAATCTTTTCTGAACACTTTCAAGTTTCACGACATCTTTCTGATAGGAAGGAGACCAGAATTACATGCAATATTCCAACAGTGGCCTAACCAATGTCCTGTACAGCTGCAACATGACCTCCCAACTCCTGTACTCAATATTCTGAACAATAAAGGAAAGCATACCAAACGTCGCCTTCATTATCCTATCTACCTGCGATTCTACTTTCAAGGAGCTATGAAGGTGCACTCCAAGGTCTCTTTGTTCAGTAACACTCCACAGGTCCTTACTATTAAATATTTAAGTCCTGCTCTTATTTGCTTTTCCAAAATAGAGTCATAGAGATGTGCAGCACAAAAACAGACCCTTCAGTCCAATTCATCCATGCTGACCAGATATCCCAACTCAGTCTATGAGCACTTGACCCATACCTCACAAAACCCTTCCTATTCATATACCCACCCAGATGCCTTTTAAATGTTGTAATTGTACCAGCGTCCACCACTTCATCTGGCAGCTCGTTCCACACACATACTATCCTCTACATGAAAAAGCTTCCCCTTAGGTCTCTTTTATATGTTTCCCCTCTCACTCTATACCTATGCCTTCTAATTCTGGACTCCCCCACCCAAGAGAAAAGACCTTGTCTCTTGATCCTGTCCACGCACCTCATGATTTTATAAACCTCTATAAGGTCACCCCTCAGCCTTGGTCCTCGCCTATTCAACCTCTCCCTATAGCTCAAATCCTCCAACCCTGACAACATCCTTGTAAATCTTTTGTAAATCTTTTCTGAACCCTTTCAAGTTTCACAACATAATTCCAATAGGAAGGAGACCAGAATTGAACCCAATATTCCAAAGGTGGCCTAACCAATGTCATGTACGGCAGCAACATGACCTCCCAACCCTGTACTCAATACTCTGACCAATGAAGGACAGCGTGCCAAACGCTTTCTTCACTATCCTATCTACCTGCGACTCCACTTTCAAGGAGCTATGAACCTGCACTCGAGGTCTCTTTGTTTGGCAACACTCCCTGGGACCTTATCATTAATTGTATAAGTCCTGCTAATATTTGCTTTCCCAAAATGCAGCACCTCACATTTATCTAAATTAAGCTCCCTCTGCCACTCTTCAGCCCATTTGCCCATGTGATCAAGATCCCATTGTAATCTGTCTGCTATACCTCCAAATTTGGTGTCATCTGCAAACTTACTAACTATACCACTTATGCTCACATGCAAATCATTTATATAAATGATGAAAAGTAGTGGACTCAACAGCGATCCTGTGGCACTCGCTGGTCACAAGCCTCCTGGCTGAAAAACAACCCTCCACCACCATCCTCTGTCCTTTGAGTCAGTTCTGTATCCATATGGCTACTTCTCCCTGTGATCCATGAGATCTAACCTTGCCCAGCAGTCTCCCATGGGGAATCTTGTCGAACGCCTTACTGAAGTCCATCTTGATCACATCTACCGCTCTTCCCTCATCAATCCTCTTTGTTACTTCTTCAAAAAACTCAATCAAGTTTGTGAGACATGATTTCCCATACACAAAGCCATGTTGACTATTCCTAATCAGTCCTTGCCTTCCAAATACATGTACATCCTGTCCCTCAGGATACCCTCCAATAACTTGCCCACCACTGACGTCAGGCACACCAGTCTATAGTTCCCTGGCTTGTCCTTACCACCTTTCTTAAATAGTGGGACCACGTTAGCCAACCTCCAGACTTCTGGTACCTCACCTGTGACTATCGATGATACAAATATCTCAGCAAAATGCCCAGCAATCACTTCCCTCGCTTTCCATAGAGTTCTGATTATGTCTTGGGAATTTATCCACTTGTATGTGTTTCAAGCCATCCAGCACTTCGTCATTTGTAATATGGACATTTTTCAAGATGTCACCATCTATTTCCCTACATTCTGTATCTTCCATGTCCTTTTTTACAGTAAACACTGATGCAAAATACACATTTAGTATCTCCCCCATCTCCTGTTGCTCCATACAAAGGCCACCTTGCTGACCTTTGAGCGGCCGTATTCTCTCCCTAGTTACCCTTTTGTACCTAATGTATTTGTAAAAACCCTTTGGATTCTCCTTAACACTATTTGCCAAAGCTATCTCATGTCCCCTTTTTTTTCCCTCCTGATTTCCCTCTTAAGTATACTCCTGCTGCCTTTATACACTTCTAAGGATATACACAATCTATCCTGTCTATACCTGACCAATGCTTCCTTCTTTTTCATAACCAAACTCTCCATATCTTTAATCATCCAGTAGTCCCTACACCTACCAGCCTTTCCTTTCACCCTAACAGGAATGTACTTTCTCCTAATTCTCATTATCTCAATTCTGAAGCCTTCCCATTTTCCAGCCGTCCCTTTACCTGCGAACTTCTGCCCCCAGTCAGCTTTTGAAAGTACTTGCCTAATACCATCAAAATTGGTCTTTCTCTAATTTAGAACTTCAACTTTTAGATCTGGTCTATCCTTTTCCATCACTATTTTAAAACGAATACAATTATGGTCGCTGGCCCCAAAGTGTTCCCCCACTGACACCTCCGTCACCTGCCCTGCCTTATTTCCAAAGAGTAGGTCAAGTTTTGCATCTTCTCTTGAAGTTATATCCGGATACTGAATCAGAAAGTTTTCTTGTACACGCTTAACAAATTCCTCTCCAACTAAACCCTTAACACTATGGCAATCCCAGTCTATGTTTGGAAAGTTAAAATTCCCTACCATAACCATCCGATCATTATACAGATAACTGAGATCTCCTTACAAATCTGATTCTCAATTTCCCTCTGACTATAGGTGGTCTATAATAAATCCCAATAAGCACCTCGGGTTTATCTAAATTAAACTCCATCTGCCACTCCTCAGCCCATTGGTCCATCTAATCAAGATCCCATTTTACTTTAAGGTAATCTTCTTTGCTGTCTACTGTATCTCCAATTTTGGTGTCATCTGCAAACTTACTAACTATACCTCCTACGTTCACATCCAAATCATTTATATAAATGACGAAGAGCAGTCGACACAGCACTGATCCTTGAGACACCCCACTGGTCACAGACCTCCAGTCTGAAAAGAAACCCTCCACCAGCACCCTGTCTTATACTTTTGAGCCAGTTCTGTATTCAAATGGCTACTTCTCCCTGTATTTCATGAGTCTAACCTTGCTAACTAGTCTCCCATGAGGAGCCTTGTCAAACACCTTAATAAAGTCCATATCGACCACGTCCACGGTTCTGCCCTCCTTGTTACTTCTTCAAAAAACAATCAAATTCGTGAGACATGATTTTCCACACTGACTCCCTAATCAATCCTTGCCTTTCCAAATACATGGGAATCCTATCCTAAGGATTCCCTCGAACAACTTGTCCACCACCAATGTCAGCTCACTGGCCTCTGGGAAAGGTCCTTCCCACCTTTCTTAAATAGTGGCACCACGTTAGCCAACCTCCAGACTTCTGGCAGCTCACCTGTGAGGTAGCTTGTAAATTCTTACTGAACTCAACCTGCTGAGTTTTGAACCACATAGTTTTTTGGAAGTTCCTTCGTGCATTTCTCACTTTACCTTTGTGCTTTAGAAGCCTCATTAAAATACAATTGTTTGACTACCCCTCTAAAACTCGTCCTTTATGGTTCAGCTCCTGTTTTCCATATGCTTGTCTGTAAAGCATCATAGGAGGCTTTTTCCCTTTTGCATTGAAGTCATTGCATAAGCCCAAGTTTTCACCACAGTTGCATGGTTTACTCGTGTGGCAATCTCTCATGAGTGAAACTGTAAGCTCATGCAAGCCTGCATTTTTGTGGGGGATACCAGTAATCTTGTGCTGCTGAAGAGAGAAGGGTGAAGGGAAAAGCTTGTTACATGCCCATAAGGTAGAATAGCATAATTTACTGAACAGTCTTTGGAGCTGCCTTGCAGAGAATTCTCCAGGAGAGATTGGAGGGTTATTGTCCCGTGAAGATCAACAACAATTTGCATTTATATTTTGTCTGTCTTAAAATATGGTCCACCCAGTCAGCAATCAGTTACCAAGAGATCCTCCACTTAGTTTGTGTGAGGGAAAACTATCAAGAAACTCACATAGCAGAGCATTTCACCAGCATCTTTAATGTTATGAATATTCCCAAGGCCATTATCAAAAATTCCAACACTGATCCACATAAGGTGTTAGGACAAAAAAGCAAACATTCAGACAGGCTTGAAACAAAAGTAATACCTCAATGGCAAGAATGGTGGAAAGATTTAGGAAGAGAATTCCAGTACTAAAGACCTAGGCAACTGAATAAATGGCCGTCATTGGTAGAGTGAATAAAATTAGGAATGCACTGAATGCAAGAATTGGCAAAGCAGGGAGTTATTGGAATTTGGAATTGTGTTGAACAAGGCCTTGGAAGAATTTTCAAAATAGGATGAACAGCTTAAAATTAAGACATTAAAATATATTTTAGCATAATAGCATGACAGTAGTCTGTTTGCAAGTGTTGAAAGAGTCAATGCTATCCTAATTATATATTAAACCTTGCCACAAAAATGGAATATATTTCCTGCTCTTCAGAATGTTGGCAAGTTTCATCCTCCTGATACTTTGTCTAATGTTGCTGGAATTCCAGGTTAGGTTTTGGGCAGAGTAGCTGATGGCTACCCACACAATACCTTGGCATTTAATTGAATGTACTTTTCACGTACGCTGTTTGTATGTGCAGAAACAACTTTCATCCTTTTACACAAAATGTTTCTGCACACCAGGGTAAAACTAGATGTTTTGCTTTTAGAGTTAGAATTAGAAGTGTGGAAACAGATCGTTCGACCTAACAAGTCCATGCCAACTCTCCGAAGAGTAACCCACCCAGACCCATTACCCCTGAATGATGCACCTAATCTACACATGCCTGAACACGATGGGCAATTTAGTGTGGCCAATTCACCTAACCTGCACATCTTTGGACTGTGGGAGGAAACTGGTGCACCGGGAGGAAACCCATGCAGACACTGGGAGAATGTGCAAACTCCACACAGACAGTCACCTGAGGCTGGAATCGAACCTGCGTCCCTGGCGCTGTGAGGCAGCAGTGCTAACCACTGAGCCACCGTGCTGCCTTAAGTTCTGATGGAATAGTGCAATGAGTTGTGCCTACTGTTCAAATGAATATGTTAGTCCAGGTCCTGAAAAGACTTTAATGATGATTTCATTTGGGAACCTTATTCTTAGGCTTGTTAACTGCCAACAATTTGTTTGATGTAACTCCTTTTGTAAAATATAAGGTATTCAAAGTTATTTTACAAGAGACTTTTTATGGCTTATTTTTATTTGTTTGAAGTGGGAGGGGGAGATATTAATGGTTAAGCACTTGACGTGCTAAAATAATGAGTTCCTTTATAGTTAACTGATAGAAAGGTGTATCACGTTAAAATTTTACATTCTAAATCTGTTGCTTTTACGAACCTTTCTTTGATATCTTTTCTTTAATTTCTTCTCCTTTGGGCCTCAGCATCACCCACTGTTTGAAGAGGAAATAAACTTAACACAATATTTTTAAATAATGTCAACCAATTTTTTTTTTTTGTTTTGCTTTTTTTAAATCAGATTCTGTAATTTCTTTGGGGTTTTGTTGATCTATTCCACATGATAGTACACAAATTGTGAGTCTTTCTTGCCCACCAGCTTCACCCTGCATGGTGAATGCATGCATGGTGCAAGATCTATCCATAGCCCTATAATGATTTATTTTTATTGAATGACACTTGCCTCCCTCATCCTGCCTAGCTCTGCTTGTCATCTTGTTTCCTCATGAAGCATCTTTACAACCCTAATACAATCTCTAGGTTTCAATCTCTACTTTTATCTGCCAATCTGTGGGCAACTCCCTAAAACCTTCATCCAGATGATTGATAAAAGGGGTGAAAACCATGAATCCTGAAGCCAATGCCTGCAGGACTTTCAAACATTAGTATGTAGTTTACTCCCAAAACTACTCCCATTATTTCTGCTGACAAAAAGGAAAATAATTCCTTAAACAATCAGTCTGCCTGATTATCTGTAAATATACAAACTCATTAAATAGGATTAATCCAGGTTATTCTCACTGTAATAGTTTTGCATATAATTACAATGCAACAGTATTATTGCAATAGATATTTTGAATCCATTTCCCATGTGTCTATATGAGATATACTCAGAAATTGGGTTTTGATTTGGTAAACTGCAAAAATTAACTAGCATTTCAACAATGAAAGAGAAATTCCAAAGATGTTTTATTTGCTTTGTGTTGATGGAGGGTTTGGATGCAATTGCAAATTAATCATCAAAACAACTAGTTAAAATATCACAACAAATGGTTGATCAGCTTACTTAAATTAATCTTTTTTTAATTAAATTTCTCTTCAATCTATTGAAGATGAAGTTGATTTATAAAGCAATGTCGTTGCCTCACTGACACACATCAATTCTTCTGTTTACCATTTCCTAATGTTGAAACATATCGTAACCTTGTTGGAGAATAAATTACATTATCCTTGTAATGGGATGATCTAAGGAAATAATTGAGGCATTTTTAGTTGCTAAATTGTTAAGCACGTTTTGAAACATTTATGAATTTGTATTTTATAAACAAAATGTTTTTCATGCATGTTGTGAATTGGAACCACTGGTCCTGTTAAACTTCAAATCATAATGGATTAAAATGCATGAAATAAAGCTGTCTAAATTTTCGATGATATTTATGTTCATTAACTGATCACATCAAATTAATCTAGGTAATTAGTATGGTTTGTATTTACGAATATAGAATATAGAAGAATACTTCTTTCATTTAAGCACTACGAGGGCGATTGAATAAATGTATAACACTCACTTCTTTGTGCCCTGGCAGGAGAGCTCTGAATTTGGGAATACTAAGAGACCCTGGATCAGAAGTTGAAGACAGACAATACCAAATCGACCTACAGTCCATAACTATTGGGACTGCAGTGTGGGATCAGCTGAAACCTGAGAAGGACATTGGTAAAGGACACCTTTGCACAGAGAGTGAAAGGAATTACCAGAATCCAGCCCTTGAATGGAACATGTCCAGCAGGTAAGCTGATTCATTTTTCGAATCAACTCATTTGGAGATATTTTTACACATCTCTGGAGCAGTGGGACTTAAACTCAGGCATTCTGGCTCAGATTTAGGAACACTGCCACTACATCAAACGATCCCTCAAATTCCATTTATTACTTTGTTTTAAATCTGTTTGTTTGACTCTGGTATGATACAACTCTAGGACAGGTGGGACATGAACCTGGACCTTCTCTCTCAGAGGTAGGGAAACTGCCACTGCACTATGAAAGCCATTGGCAGTACTTATTACTTCATGCAATTCTGGAGGCAAATGTGACAACAGTCAGCAACCTGCCATGCAGCATTTGTTTCACTACTAGGAAGATCACCTTGGTGTGATAATGTGGATATTTCACGGTTTTATACAGTTTTTGCCAAAGCACAGAGGTAGGCCATTTCGTCTGTATCAGCTCTTTCATAGAATAATTTATTTAGTTCCATTCTTATCCATTTTCTGCAATTCATTTTAATTGTATTTAAGTGAATGCAATTTAAAATATGTGTTCATTTATCTTTAAGTAAGCAAATTAATTGGGATGTTTACAAGTAAGGAATTTTTATTTGCCTCAGGACAACCTTTCACCATTTTTATCTAACCCACTTCTAAGAGAAAATGGTCAGCATTATTTAAACAAATGCAACTCTGAAAAATCAAAATAAAACCAGGGTATGCAAAGCAAGCGCAACATAGTTTTGTCTATGTCTGAAAACCTATGGCTGTTCATATTTAAGATGTTGTTTGTCAGACCTGATTTTCCATCGAACTATTTAACAGTTCAATATTATCTTGAGTGAGTAGCCATACAATGGATACCAAGACATCTGTTTCTTTAAATAGCAAAAGGTTGCATTTTCACCATCGTTAGTAGTGTAAGAAGTCATTTATATGCTAGATAGTTAAAATTCATGTTTCAAACTCAGCTTTCAAATATATTAAATTGCAATAGTAGAGAAGAAAATATAATTCATTTTGCAATGTGTTAAATTTGAATTGCTCATGCCTTTAATCTGATGGTACTTAACAAAGCACCTGAAAATAAATGCAACAAAAGGTTGTAGTGCAGTATGATTCACAAATTCTGCATGGAAGATAAATACCCATATAAAACAGATTCAAACTTTTTTGTATATATAAATAAACACTTCAGTGTTTACAGTAATACAATTCACTGGTTGAGGTTAAAGCTGTATAGTTGGTGTCTGCTCTTCATAGTGTTTCATAGATGAAGTGAATCCTTCTGGCCCCAAATATTTATGAATTTATTTTAGAGTCAGTATATTATCGTGACAAAATAGGAAGCTGTTTGACCCATTTTACCTGTTCTCATTCTCTGAAACAATGTTTATTTAGTTTCATTCCCCTGCTTTCTCTGTAGCCCTATACATTCTTTTCTTTTAAAATATACATCAATTCTCTTTTGATAATTGCTCGAGTATCCATTTTCACCATGCTCTCAATCAGTGCATTCCAGATCATATCAACTTGTTGCAGTAAGAAAACCTTTCCACATCTCTCCCCCTCAGTTCACTGAAATGTATGTGAACCTTTGGTAATTATCCCTCCTGCTTGTGGAAATAAATGCTCCATATCTACCTTAGTCTTATTAAAACTCCTCAAAATTCTGAGCACCTCTTTTAAATCTGATTTGAATTCCCAAAATTCTAAAATCTCAACGAAGTAAGAAGCTGACACATTTTTCTTTCTTTGAATTCCATACAGGCGTTGTATAGTCATTTAATTGTAAATGAAGTGTTTGCAACTCTTCATGGTCATCTTTCACAAGATTGTATCACTGAATTTGGGAATTATTAACCCCTGTTTGGGGATCAACATGAGTGACTCTTCCACTCACACACAGTCACCTGTGACCTGAACTTTAATGTTTCCTTGACACAGACTGCAAATACTAGAAGCTCTATTACTCTCATTGTTTTAAATTGCAGCAGATGTGATCATTAAAGTTACATTCTAAGGTGAATTATGTATATTTACTTTTATTGCACTCAACTTTTTCTGTTAGTCTGGGGCAAGTCCAGGAATGAACCAGAAAATACAGTGTGTATACTTGGAGAAAGGTCTTTTAAGCCTATTTTCAGTTCAGTGCTCATCAGTATCACTTACGAAATGCCGTCAAATTTAAGTTTATCCACAACTGTTATTTAAGAGTAAACTGTAAGCTTTCTAGAACTGTTTATAATCCAGAATCTACGTTTGAAGAAACAAACCACAGGTGGTCTTGTCTGAAGGACAGATGATCAAACAGCAGGGTTAGAAGGTGCCTTCCACTCATCACCCACTGTTTAACTTTTAGAAGAGATTAGAAGATGGATTCCACTGCTGGTTCAATAATGTCTACATAGGGGATATATTACCAGATGAAACAAATGCCAAATTATTTTCATTGGAGTTAATAATTGAAAAATGCAAGAGTGACAGTCATAGCTTGTAAACCAGTCAGTTCACTGAAAAAGCCTGAAAGTTTACATTGTTCCTACTAAATGCATTCTGTCCAAAACAACATCGGCATAGATGATAGCTGTGATTTATATTTAAGGGTGGTATTAGTATTAATATAAATACAGAATTTCTGATGTGTTTGTAGCAAAATAGTCAAAATCTAGTCTTATTGCTTTCACACAATTTCGTATTCCTCCATTTTAAGACAATGAGACCATAAGATCTAGGAACAGAATTTGACCATTTGGACTATTTAACGTTTGGCCCATCAAGTCTGCTATGTCATTCAATCATAGCTGATGTTTTCTCAGTCCCATTCTCCTGCCTTCTTCCCATGACCATTGATGTCCTTACCAATCAAGAACCCGTCTATCTCTCTGAATGACTTGGCCTCCTCAGCCCACTGCAGCAGTGAGTTCCACAGATTCACCACCCTCTCCTTTTGTATTTCAGTTCTAGTGCTGTCCCTTCACTCTGAGGCTGTGTCCTTGGGTCCTCTAGTCTCTCATACTAATGGAAACATCTTCTCCACATACACTGTAACCACGTCTCTCAGTTTCAATCAGGTACAGACCCACGTTCCTCACATGACAAAAGCCCTTCATCCCCATTTTTGTAAACCTCCTTTGGAACCCCTTCAATGCCAGCACATCCTTCCTCAGATACAGAGCCCAAAACTGCTCACAATATTCCAAATGTGGTCTGACCTTCTTGAAATGAATGCTAACTTTGCATTTACCTTCCTAACTGCAAACTGAACCTGCATATTAATCCAAGAGAATCCTCAACTAGGACTGTTCAGATTTCTGAAGCCTTTCCCTATTTAGGAAATAGTCGGCACCTCTACTCTTCCTAACAAATTGTATCACATAACCTCGCACTTTAAAACATTGTATTGCATCTACTGCTTCTTTTCCTATCCTGCCTAAGTCTTTCTGCAGCCTTCCTCTTTCCTCAGAACTACCTGCCCCTCTACCTACACTATTTGTGCAGTTCTGGAAATATATCTACTCTAATATCAAAACCTAGTGTTAGGACCATCATAGGAATATTATTGTGAGCAACTATTTTTGAAATAATACTAACGACCTTTAAGATTTATTGATATTAACCCTTTAGCTTACAAATGGAAGCCCTCTTTATTTTTAAGGCAATGGCATGTTTGAATAAACTGAATTTAAGTAATTCCTGACTTAATGTAATTCAAATGATAATATTGCCTTAAATTGTTGTAATTAATCCCAAATGACGTCTGTAAGAGTTTACTGCCATTTCAAATGAAATGCATTTTGAACCACATCACTTGCTGAGCAAATATTATTCTGGTGATATTGTAAGTCTAAAAGCTGCTTCCTGAACTGCTGAGGGATTAAATTTGGATGCAAATTGTACATTATTCAAATAAAATTAATATATTGACATAATTGGGATCTCTGGCTGTGAAATGGCAAATTGTTAATTTTCTTTCAGCTCTTTTAATTGCTTTTATTGTTTGCTGGACTCCGAAAGAGAGAGTTAGAAAGCACACTGGAAACAGCTAACTGAGAAAGGGCAAAAAGTTGAGACGGCATATTAAATGATGCTGAGTCAGATTCCAAGCATTGTTCAGCACCCATTGGCTATCTTGTTGAGATACTTCTGTATGAAAGGCCACTTCTTATTCTGTACTTGCGAAATGTTCTGTGTTATTAAGAATATTTCTGTTCACCATCTGGATTGTATGGCATTCAGCAGTTTTGGATTTGACCAAGAGAAGATAGAATCATACAATCACAGAGATGTACAGCACGGAAACAGACCTTTCAGTCCAACTCGTTCATGCCGAACAGATATCCCAACTCAATCTAGTCCTACCTGCCAGCACCCGCTCCAAATCCCTCCAAACCCTTCCTACTTATATACCCATCCAGATGCCTTTTAAATGTTTCAATTGTACTAGCCTCCACCACTTCATCTGGCAGCTCATGCTATGCACGTACCACCCTCTTAGGTCTCTTTTATATCTTTCCCCTCTCACTCTAAACCTGTGCCCTCTAGTTCTGGACTCTCCCACCCCAGGGAAAAGACTTTGTCTATTTATCCTATCCATGCCCCTCATGATTTTATAAACCTCTATGAGGTCACCCCTCAGCCTCTGACACTCTAGGGAAAACAGCCCCAGCCTGTTCAGCCTCTCCCTATAGCTCAAACCCTCAATCCTGGCAACATCCTTGTAAATCTTTTCTGGACCCTTTCAAGTTTCACAACATCCTTCCGATAGGAGGGGGACCAGAATTGCATGCAATATTTCAATAGTGGCCTAACCAATGTCCTGTACAGCCGCAACATGACCTCCCAACTCCTGTACTCAATACTCTGACCAGTAAAGGAAAGCATACCAAACGCCTTCTTCACTATCTTATCTACCTGCGACTCCAATTTCAAGAAGCTATGAACCTGCACTCCAAGGTCTCTTTGTTCAGCAATACTCCTGAGGACCTTACCATTAAGTATATAAGTCCTGCTAAGATTTGCTTTCCCAAAATGCAGCACCTCACATTTATCTGAATTAAATTCCATTCTCAGCCCATTGGCCCATCTGATCAAGATCCCGTTGTAATCTGAGGTAACCTTCTTCGCTGTCCACTACACCTCCAATTTTGGTGTCATCTGCAAACTTACTAACTGTACCTCTTATGTCCACATCCAAATCATTTATATAAATGATGGACAGTAGTGGACGCAGCACCGATCCTTGTGACACTCCACTGGTCACAGGCCTCCAGTCTGAAAAACAACCCTCCATCACCACCCTCTGTCTTCTACTTTTGAGCCAGTTCTGTATCCAAATGGCGAGTTCGCCCTTTATTCCGTGAGATCTGACCACGCTCACTAGTCTCCCATGGGGAAACTTTCGAAAGCCTTACTGAAGTCCATATAGATCACATCTACCGCTCTGTCCTCATCAATGCTCTTTCTTTCTTCTTCAAAAAACTGAATCAAGTCTGTGAGACAAGATTTTCCACGCATAAAGCCATGTTAACTATTCCGAAACAGGACTTCCCAAATACAGGTACATCCTGTCCCTCAAGATTCCCTCCAACAACTTGCCCACCATCGACGTCAGGCTCTCTGGTCTGTAGTTCCCTGGCTTGTCCTTACCGCCCTTCTTAAACAGTGGCACCACGTTAGCCAACCTCCAGTCTTCCGGCACCCCACCTGTGAATATCGATGATACAAATATCTCAGTAAGAGGCCCAGCAATCGCTTCCCTAGCTTCCCACAGAGTTCTAGGAGAAAGTGAGGAAGAAGGGCTTATGCCCGCAATGTCAAGTCTCCTGCTCCTCGGATGCTGTCTGGCCTGCTGTGTTTTTCCAGCACCACATTTTTCAACACAGAGTTCTAGGGTACACCTGACCAGGTCCTGGGGATTTATCCACCTTTATGCATTTCAAGACATCCAGCACTTCCTCCTCTGTAATATGGACAGTTTTCAAGTTGTCACAATTATTTCCCTACATTCTATATTTTCCATGTCCTTTTCCACAGCAAATGTCGATGCAAAATACTCATTTAGTGTCTGCTCCATCTCCTGCGGCTCCACACAAAGGCCGCCTTGCTGATCTTTGAAGGGCCCGATTCTCTCCCTAGTTACCCTTTTGTCCCTAATGTATTTGTAAAAGCCCTTTGGATTCTCCTTAACTCTATTTACCAAAGCTATCTCATGTCCCCTTTTTGCCCTCCTGATTTCCCTCTTCAGTATACTCCTACTGCCTTTATACTCTTCTGAGGATTCATTCGATCTATCCTGTCTATACCTTCCATATGCTCCCTTCTTTTTCTTAACCAAGCTCTCAATTTCTCTAATCATCCAGCATTCCATGCACCTACCAGCCTTTCCTTTCACCCTAACAGGAATATACTATCTCTGCACTCTTGTTATCTCATTTTTGAAGGCTTCCCATTTTCCAGCCTTCCCTTTCCCTCTGAACATCTGTGCCCAATCTGCTTTTGAAAGTTCTTGCCTAATAGCGTCAAAATTGGCCTTTCTCCAATTTAGAACTTCAACTTTTAGATCTGGTCTATCCTTTTCCACCACTATTTTAAAACTAATAGAATTATGGTCACTGGCCCCAAAATGTTCCCCCTCTGACACCTCAGTCACCTGCCCTGCCTTATTTCCCAAGAGTAGGTCAAGTTTTGCACCTTCTCTAGTTGGTACATCCACATACTGAATCAGAAAATTGTCTTGTACACACTTAACAAATTCCTCTCCATCTAAACGCATAACACTATGGCAGTCCCAGTCAATGTTTGGAAAGTTAAAATCCCCTACTATAACCACCCTATCATTCTTACAGATAACTGAGATCTCCTTACAAATTTGTTTCTCAATTTCCCTCTGACTATTTGAGAGTCTATAATACAATCCCAATAAGGTGATCATCCCTTTCTTATTTCTCAGTTCCACCCAAATAACTCCCCTGGATGTATTTACTGGAATATCCTCCCTAAGTACAGCTTTAATGCTATCCCAAGATTTTAATCATTCCCCTTTGGAAACCATTTCCACCACCTTTACAGGCAATGTGTTCTGGGCAATTGTAACTGTTATTAAAGTGAGAAATGTTTTTTTTTAAAAGCAGTTACAGTTGCCTCGAACACATTGCCTGCAAAGGTGGTGGAAGTGGTTTCCAAAGGGGAATGATTAAAATCTTGAAATGAAACCAGCATGATGGAATGAATGCCCACTTCCTGTGCTGCACAAATGTGTGACTCTGACCCCAGGTAGAATGCCCTTTATAAAGTAATAATTTGTAGATTCATCTTTAGACTTTGCTTTCCTGTTTATTTTTGGGAATGTTAATTTATATGTTTCAACTACTTTTCTGTTCCGCAGTGAGGGTTTTGCTGCTATGAATGAAATATGCTTTTAACATCTAAGATCAGCATTTAAGTATAAACCTCTCTACTGTATACAGTAAAAAGTATCAACATTAAGTGCTTTCTGTATTATAACAACATTTTTTTCCATTGGTTCTCTAGCTATCCTTGAATTTCCTTTGAACAACTGTGTCCTTAATTGTGAACATTTTTTTTTTAATCAGTTGGTTATGTAGTTTCATAACATTGCAAATTTCATAATATGTTGGGAACAATTCCTTTCCAAGCTTTTTATGAAGAAAATGAACAGAATGGGACCAAAATCAGCACTGCAGGTACTCCATTAGTCACTGCCACTCTGATAGAGGTTTTCAAATTTATCACCATCTTCTGCTTTAACATGCTGAGCCAGTTTACAGTCCAGTTAGCTAATTTGATCCATGAACCTCTACTTATATAAACATCTCGTATGTCAGATTCTGATTTGTCCTATTTAAACATTGTGGCTGTGGCCAAAGCCCTATTCATCCATCACCTCTGCGTTGACTAACCCACACTGACTCCCAGTCAAGCAGCACTTATAATTGTAGTTCTTATTTTAAGTCCCTTCATGTGGCCTTGCCTCTTCCATCTCTGTAATCCCATTCAGCTCATTGTGCAAAAATAGGGAAAAAAAAGGAAGCAGAAGTAAACCATTCAGCCTGCTCTGGCATTTAATAAGATCACTGCTTGCTGAGCTGGGAGGTTCATTTCCAGACGTTTCGTCACCCTACTAGGTAACATCTTCAGTGGGCCTCAGGCGAAGCAGTGTACATGATTCCTGCTTTCTATTTATATGTTTGGGTTTCTTTGGGTTGTGATGTCATTTCCTGTCCTTTTTCTCAGGGGGTGGTAGATGGGGTCTAACTCGATGTGTTTGTTGATAGAGTTCCGGTTGGAATGCCATGCTTGTAGGAATTCTGTTTGGCTTGTCCTAAGGTGGATGTATTGTCCCAGTCTAAGTGGTGTCCTTCCTTATCTGTATGTATCACTAGTATCCTTACATATAGCATTCCGGCATTCCAACCAGAACTGTATCAACAAACACATGAAGTTAGACCCCATCTACCACCCCCTGAGAAAAAGAACAGGAAATGACATCACCACAGTAAATTACATCACCACAAGGAATGACATCACCAACCCAAAGAAACCCAAACATATGAATAGAAAGCAGGAATTATGTACACTGCTTCGCCTGAGGCCCACTGAAGATGTTACCTAATATGGTGACAAAACGTCTGGAAATGAACCTCCCAGCCCAGCAAATAAACCTACATCCAGAATCTGAAACACTTACCCCATATTTTAGTTTCCTGATCGTGGGGTAACACCATGTCAATATCTACCCCCTCGGAATCTTCCATGCTTTAATCCTCCTCATGTAGAATCGACGTTTCGGGCATAAGCCCTTCTTCAGGGCTTTCCTGAAGAAGGGCTTATGCCCGAAACGTCGATTCTCCTGTTCCCTGGATGCTGCCTGACCTGCTGCGCTTTTCCAGCAACACATTTCCAGCTCTGATCTCCAGCATCTGCAGACCTCACTTTCTCCTCCTCATGTAATCCTGTCTCTCTTATTTTAATGGCTTCATCACTAAGGACTATGCCTTCAGCTGCCTGAGTCCTAAACTATCAAATTGCTTCTCTGACTCTCTACTTCCTTTTCTTCTGATGACACTCCTTAGGATGTATCTCTTTTGAATATTGCCCCGGTGTCTCTTTATGTGTCTCAGTTTCTAATTTCAGACTCATAAGATGGTTTCAGTGAAGAAGGAGGCCATTCAGTTCCTCTAGTCCATACCAACTTCCTGCAGTTTAGTACATACCCGTTCCCTTTACCTTTCTGCATAGTTCCTTCAGTTTTGTTTCGCTCCATCACGTGCTGATCCAGTTTCCTTTTGAAGCTGTAGTTAACTATACGTCTACTTTTTCAGGCTTTGTCTCATTATGATCCTCAGAGAGTTAGACGCTATGTTGAGTTAAACATCTTGTATAAATACAATTTAATGTTCCAATAGTAATGGCCATTCTCACACCAGCATCTTCTGGAGGTTTCTGTAACCAACAATCCATGTCAGTATTGCAGAGAAAGATTAAACTTTGATGTGGTTGACCACACAGCAGATGCTATCGCAGGATTTCCCAACTTCCTTCTTTAACATCTTGATGATAAGTTAGGCTAAGTTGCCCTGTTTACATGATTACTCTGAGCTACACATCCCTGTGAATCCATTTGATGTACAGTCAGACTTGGGTCAAAGCCCGTTTATTCTGGTGTATTCAATTGATTGTCATGACATTACGCATATTGTCTGAAAAGATGCTTCAGGATTTTGAACTGCAAAAAATGGACAGCATTGTACCATATTTAAAGTGGAAGATTGTTTGTTGTTGGAAAGTCGTCAATCAGCTTGGACAGTTATGCTCCAGTTATTTCTGTATTTACAGTGTTATTCTTTTACGCATCGGTAAGGTTAGAGCTTGGATATCTTGCTCCTGATCCAGAAAGAAATATCTTATTTCTTTTCTTTTTTGAACCTTTCTGTCTTTACACCGTGTGAGCTGTATCTTTTGGGTAAAACACTAATCGAAGGCTCCAACCCCATATTCAGGTGGGAGGAATCAATTTTAGGGTCTTATGGCAGAGGAGAGGGATTTTATGGCACAGTGGTAGTGTTCCTGTCTCTGAACTATGAGTCCCGTTTCAGTCCTACCCACTCCAAAGATGTGTAATAATATATCTGAACAGATTCATTAGAAAATATATTTGAAGAAAGAGAGTCATCTCGAGTTCGGGCCAGCTTTTATATCTGACTCTGTTTTTGACAGCACTGATTATCTCCTGTTCTTCTTTGGAATTTAGTGGTACAAGTTAAAGGTCTCGTATGAATACAAATTATGTTGCAATGTTAGTGACTACGTGCAAAAGGTTTGACTGGCTGTGAAGCGCTTTGTGGCATTGCAAGGCTGTGGAAAATGCTATACAAATGTAAATAATTTCCTCATTGTTTCTCTCTTCTTCATCCCTCCCACTGAGTTAGAAATGCAATTTACCTGATGCTCCCTAATCTCAGAACCAATCCTGCGATCTGGTCTAACTTTTCTATCATTTAAAACAGACATTTCGGTTGATCCGGTTTCAACAAGGAGAGTTAGTAAGCTTCATGTGGACCAACCTTATTTGCCTTGGCATAAGGATAGGGCTGCACTCAGACCTCTTTCTAAGTTCCTCCCCAAGGGGGTCTCAGTATTCAAAGTTACAATTCCCTCCTTTTATCAAGCTCCCTCACGCTTCAGAAATAGAGCTTAGATTCCAATTTGCAGATGTAAGAAAAGATCTGTTTTTACATCAGCTAAATTCATATGAAATTCAAAACAGCTAATTCAAATCTTATGAGACAAGGATCCATGGAGATTCTGCCATGAAGCTGGGATTAGCTATGTAGCGCTTTGCTGATACCTTGTGGTGGAATATCTGCATGTAGTCCCATGGCACCTATTACTAATGATAGCTGATTAATTGAAGAAGACCTTTAGAATATAAAGGACCAGCCATGAGCATTCAATGGTTAACACCTCCCTGACCCAGCACTTCACACTGTCACTGACTACAAAAGCTTTTTTTGTTTAAAAATAAACACTTTCCAAGTTGCAAACTCGGTAAATGCAAATGAATTGTTCGAAAAATTAGACTGCTGTTCATTATTTCAACTACAGTTACTTAATTTCAGCAGAGATGAATCCAGTTAATGACAGAGCTAAAGGCAAGCTTCAATATGTTTGGCAAGAAAAAGGACCTCTTTCTCCCATTCTCACAGTAAACACTTCCTCCGTGAGGGGTAATCATGTAACTGTATTTGCCAGGTGGAGGGTGTAACTTGTGAACAATTCCCCAACTCAGTTACAACCTATGGATCTTTCGTTGTGTCTCATTTCCATTCTGTGATTGAGAAAGTTGGATACCTGTCTTGTTTAATACAAACAGTCTTGCCCCTAGCCCTACCATGAACCTCTTCTCCGCCATCAGGTTTACATTACCAAGTTGCTGTTTGCTTAAATGCAACTGCTGAGAGTCGTGAACACAGCCCAGTCTATCACGAAAACCAGTCTCCCTTCCAATGACTGCCAATGCCTTGGGAAAGCAGCAAACATAATCAAAGACCCCTCCCACCCTGGTTATTCTCTCTTTCACCCTCTTCCATCAGGCAGAAGATACAAAAGTTTGAAAATGCATGCCAACAGATTTAAGAACAGCTTCTTAGCTGTTGTCAGACATATAGATCTTTCTCTGCACTTCCTCTGTAGCTGTAATACTACATCTTGCTTCCATTTTATTAACCTGATATACTTATGGAACGAATGATTTGTCTGGTTAAGATTTGGAGATGCCAGTGTTGGACAGGGGTGTACAAAGTTAAAAATCACACAACACCAAGTTATAGTCCAATAGGTTTAATTGGAAGCACTAGCTTTCGGAGCGCTGCTCCTTTATCAGATGGTTCTGGAGTATAAGATCGTAAGACACAGAATTTATAGCAAAAGTTTACAGTGTGATGTAACTGAAATTATATATTGAAAAAGACCTCCACACTGCAACAGTCAGGAGTGTTCCCTCCCAGTCGGAGAACACTGTAGTGATCTGGGACATTCGACCTTGGACCCTCAGGTGACTGTCTTCCAAGGCAGACTTCAGGACAGGCAACAACGAAAAGTGGCCAAGCAGAGGCTGATAGTCAATTTTGGTACCCATGAGGATGGCCTCACCTGGGACCCTGGGTTCATGTCATACTACACGTGACCCCACTGTACTACAGACACACACACTTCTAGACACACACACACTCCTAGACACACACTCACGCAGACCCTCTCTCACACGCTCACACATATACTTCCACACACCCCCTCTCAGACTTATACCCCTTTACACTCACACTCGCATGCATACACATAATCTCTCACAGACACTCATAACCACCCCACATGCGCACATACACATCTACCACCCCCTGAGAAAAGCAAGTGACTTCACCTTAGGAGGTAAGATCACCAAACCAAAGAAACCCAAACATACAAATAGAAAGCAGGAATTTTCAGCATTGCTTCGCTGAAGATGTTACCGAGTAAGGTAACGAAACGTCTGGAAATGAACCTTTCAGCTCAGCAATCAAACTTACATCCAAAACACATGCACATATAAGTTTGTGGGGTGAATTTGTACTTGCAGAATTACATTTTATTTTGCTCAAAAACTGCATGAATCCATGTAAAATTCTGTAAATCCGTTTTTTAGATTAGAATCAGTCTGATCATTGTGGCACAGACAGCCTCACAGAGGGAAGCTCACACCTTCAATACATTATCTGGGCTGACCCGACACCAATTGTTAAAGTTCACTTGAGAATGTAACTTTCAAAAAAAGTTTTGCGATTTACATATGAATGAACTGAAACCAACCTGGTCATTCTAAAAGATGAGAGACTTAACAAAAACAATCCAGGTCTTTTTATACATAGTTTCAGTTACATCGCACTGTGAACCTTTACTATAAATTCTATGTCTTACAATCTTATTCTCCACAACCACCTCCGAAAACTAGCATTTCCAAATAAACCTGCTTGACTATAACCTGGTGTTGTGTAATTTTTAACTTTATCTTGTTAACACGCTAAACAATACTTTTCACTGTATCTCAGGTCATGTGACAATAATAAATCAAATCAAATATGATGAATGGAATTTTAAGTCACTTACCTGTGATTTCATTGTTTGGAAATGAACTGAGGTATTGTATGATTTTTGCCAGCTGGGGTATCTGGACTATAAGCTGAAAATATAGGGCTAACAGTGTGCCAATTTTATTTGTCTTTTTTCCAGTATTAGACGTCACCAAGAACGAAGAGCAATTTTAACACCAGTTTTGACAGATTTCAGTGTTCGAGTAACAGCTGCCCCTGCTATACTTTTCACAAAACAGGTCTCACCAGAGAATACACAGACTGAGGTCAGTGATAAAGAATTTTAATAAAAATGTGATAAAGCAGTACATTTATCAAGTGATCTTGATTTAACAATTGTTGAAAACTGTTTTGAACTTCCTTTTTCTTCATTTTTTTTTCCATTTCAAATAAGGTGCATTATTGTCAGTTTTCTGTTTTAGCTGTTTGGTGAGTTTTTCTTTGCGTTCAATTCGGCTTAGATGGCATCTATTTCCTCTTGGAAACATGGAAATTTACCACAAAAGGCAGTAGAAATTTTTTTGACAATTCTGAAACTAAGGCTAATTGATTTTTGTTAGGCAGAGGTATTAATGGACATGGAACAAAAGTGGGTAAACAGGGCTGAGATACAAATCCACCACAATGTTATCGAACAGCTAAACAGTGTTGAGGAGCTGAATAGCCCACTCCTTTTCCTACAGAAACTTACTGATGAAGTCTAATAAAACCTGCTGTCAATGCAGGTTGAGCTGTAAAGTGACAAATAACATTTGTGCCACACAAATGCCAGGCAATGATCATTTCTGGTAAGAGGTAATCTAATCATCACCCCTTGAAATTCAATGACATTATCATCACTGAATACCCCACTATCAATATCCTGGGGGTTACCATTGACCAAAAACTGTATTGGACTTGCCATATAAATGCAGCGGCTACAAGAGTAGGTCAGAGACTAGGAGTACTACTGTTGGCAACTCACCTCCTGACTCCCAAAAGCATGTCCACCATCTACCAGGCACAATGGAAAGTTGGTAAAATATACCTGACTTGTCTGGATGAGTGCAGTTTCAAAACTCTCAAAACGCTTGATGCCATCCATGACATAGCAGCCTACTCGATTGGCACCATAGGCACAAACTCCTTCCATCACCATTGCTCAGTTACAACAATGTGTACCATCTACAAGCTGCAGTGCAGAAATTCACCAAAGATTGTTAAACAGTACCTTCCAAATCCATGACCACTTTCACTTGGGAGGATAGTGACAGTGGATACATAAATACCACCTGACTTGGAAGCATATAACCATTCCTTCATTACAACTGGATCAAAATCCTGGAATTCTCTCCCGAATGGCATTGTGAAATGACCTACAGCACATGGATAATAATGGGCAATACAGAACATGGGCAATAAATGCAGGCTAATCCTGTAATGCCCATAAGTGAATTTAAATAAAAATCCATAAGACTGTTGTTGTTTTGGATTCAGTATTTAATTCCAAGCATGCTACATACAATCAATATAGGGCAGCATGGTGGCACAGTGGTTAGCTCTGCTGCTTCACAGCCCCAGAGTGCTGGGTTCAGTTCCTGCCTCGAGCAACATTCTCCCCATGTCTGCGTGGGTTTCCTCCGAGTGCTCTGGTTTCCTCCCATAGTCCAAAGATGTGCAGCTTAGGTAAATTGGCCATGCTAAATTGCCCGTAGTGTTAGGGTAAATGTAGGGGAATGGGTCTGGGTGGGTTGCTCTTCGGCAGGTCGGTGTGGACTTGTTGGGCCGAAGGGCCTGTTTCCACACTGTAAGTAATCTAAATAAAAGAATTGTGTCAAATAAATACAATTCCTTGCTTGGATTACAGCTGGATATAAGTTTAGTTGTAGATGTAAACTAATTTTGATCTTGTTTGAAATACTCATTTGACTGAATGACATTGCATGTAGAATTCCTTATGATATATGTATAATAATGTTTTTGTCTCTGTAGGAAATTATAGTGTGTGGACATTCATTGGAAGTCAATGTTACGACAAGCTTGGACTTCTTCCTCAGTGTTGCTCAGGTTCAGCTCCTACAGGAGTTAGTCCAGGTCAATATGCACGGATTGGAACTGGTAGATCCAACAACAGAGGTAATTTCATACCCAATTTTAATTTTCTTCCTTATCTTTCTAATTTTTATCTTCATGAACTCATTACAACATGCTAGCAGTTGTAAAAAATAATCCAAGAACTAATATAAGTAAAAAACAATAACATTAAAAATAGGTTTGAAGTATACGGTATCCAACAGGTTAACAGCGTTCCTCAGCAGCAAGTCTGAGCAGGAATGATTTGCAAGTTACATAGAATTTGCAGTATGGAAACAGGCCATTCAGCCTAATTCGTCTGGGCTGGTATTTATGCTCCACCTGAACATGTGAATTATTCAAGAACTTCAACCAAATAATTGTTTTGTAGTACATTGTTGAAAAGAGTTTTGAAGTAGAATTTTTTTTGTTTTGCACTCATCAAGACTGAGATACAAGAATATCAACTTTAGAAAGGAAATAACAATCGATATACCATGAGAAGATAATGCTGATTGGTGAGACAATAGTTGGCATAGAGATGTAGCAGGAACTATCAACTGTTAATCTTAGTTACCTGATGAAATTCCAACAACCACATTGAATGATTTTGGTCAGGGCTATACCATGGGGATGCAAAGTGTTTAGCTGTCTTTGTAACCTTTTCTTCGATGAAGAATATTGCAACATTTACCTTCAAAGAAAAGAGGGTCACGTGCATGACTGTAAATAGCTTTTAGCAAGTGCAAATTAATCACTCTGCCTGCCGAACTGATTATCTTAAATTGGTTTGCAGTATAAATTTTAGCACAGTCAGGATTATTTGATGAATTCTTTTCACTGGCAAAAAGCACATCTATGCTCTAAGTTCGGCAAGCATAGGCTAGTTGAGCACAGTTGGCAGACTGCCAGCTGTGGGCATTTACAGGGCTATGATGTTTGATATGAGAAAGTGAGGACTGCAGATGCTGGAGATCAGAGTTGAAAGTGTGGTGCTGGAAAAGCACAGCAGGTCAGGCAGCACCGGAGAAGCAGGAGAATTGACATTCCGGGCAAAAGCCAACATCAATTCTTCTGCTTCTCAGGTGCTGCCTGACCTGCTGTGCTTTTCCAGCACTACATTCTCGACTGTGATGTTTGATACTGCCTCTCAGTCCCTAAGTCATATAGTACCTGGCACTGAAACCCATATATCTAGTTAGTCGTTTGTGTGGTCGGGTAGGCAGAACTTAAATCATGTGTGATTTGTGCATTTCTTAAACATCTGGAATCATCTGTGTACTGGTTCTTAACATTTCAAAAGCAAAAAAAAAGGCAACGAGGTTCCCTGCTGAATGTTCGATTCAAAATGCAGTCTCATTAGGGACAAGAGACGTATAGGATTGGGAGGTAAACAATGGTCTTTTAAACTACATTTGACATTAGAAAAAAATGAAGAATAACACAGATTATGTCTTGCAGGATATCATATTACTATCCCAGGCAATGTGCATGCTTTTGTTTTTTAAAGCAGAAAGTGACTGGGGATTCAAAACAGACTATTTGGACCAATTCTGTTCAAATAGTAATATTGAACTTTAATTGGAAAGGAGAAACAATCTGAAATATTGAACAGTGAACCGTTTTCTGTCCTTAAGTAAAATATATATTATATTTTTTAAAAATGTATAGGCATTTAAATGTTGCTGCATATATTTTACTATGCTGTGTTTCTCTGACCATGTTGCTTTTTGTAAAATGTACATCTTTCATGTTTGTCGTTATCAATGAGACATTTGCTATAAGCAAGCTGTGTTTTTAATGAAGCAGACATTTTGTTGTCCAG
Organism: Chiloscyllium plagiosum; assembly: GCF_004010195.1. Classification (NCBI taxonomy): domain Eukaryota; kingdom Metazoa; phylum Chordata; class Chondrichthyes; order Orectolobiformes; family Hemiscylliidae; genus Chiloscyllium; species Chiloscyllium plagiosum. Next base: position 8,771,632 of record NC_057713.1, read on the forward strand.
TGAACTGAAATTTTAAAAATCATTAATTTTAAGTGAATTGCTCTCCATATGTGATTGCTCGATTGAATATTTTAAAAATCTCTTTTAAGGAGAATTCTTCAGATGTCCCAATTAACATTCAACTGTTAACCAGCACAGGTGATCTGTGCAATGTCTTCCTTCTGATTTGTGGGATCTTGCTGTACTGAAGTTTGCAGATACACTTTCTACATTAAAACAGAGTCTGCACTTCAAAACAATTTCATTGGTATCAGGCAGTTTGGAGGGTCCTGTGAATTTGAAATTAAGGGGAGGCGTTGGTATGATGGTAATGTCACTGGGCTCGTGGCTGAGATGCCAGGTTAATATTCTGGATTCAAAACTACCATAGAAGATGAATTTAGTAAAAATTTGAAGATACAAGATGGCTTAATAGCAACTATGTAAATTGTTCATTGTTGTTAAAAACTAAAAACTAAACTGATTTGCTACTGTCCATTTCGGGAGGAAAACTGTCGTCATTACCTGGTCAGGCCTACATGTGATTGTAGGCCACAGGAATGTGGTTGACTCTTAACAGCCCTTAGAAATCCCCCTAGTGAGCCGCTCAGATCAAGATACAACTGGAGGTGGGCAATAAATGCTGAACTCAGCCAATGATACTTGCATACTGTCAATTAATAAAAATGTATGATGGGCATGATTCTCTTATGCTTTTCTTGATTCTTAAATTACGACCATTTTATCTCTCTCGACAAGTTAACTAAAATTATTTTGTCACAACATAAATAATGCTGTTCAAAGTCACTTGTCAAATTTAGAAATGCCAAGGCTGCAAGTGGTCCAATGTTTGTGCTTGTTGTAGTTATTGAATTGAATTGAATTGAATGGAATTAGCTTTATTGTCACATGTACTCAAATAAGTGTAGTGAAAAGTTTATAAGTCGCCACATACAACACCATCTTAGGTACAAAGATACCTGGGTACAGCTTCTTCAGTTACAAGATTAGTTAAGTTATCATAGTTCTGTTGAATTTCAATTTGAGTGTCGCACAGTCGAAAAGTTTTTAAACTTATTTGCAATAATTTTGATGTTGATTTTGAAGAGGTGGAGGCTGGTAAAATTACAACATTTCAAAAGCATCTGGATGGGTGTATGAATGGGAAGGGTTTAGAGGGATATGGGTCACGTACTGGCAAATGGGACTAGATTAGTTTAGGATATCTGGTCATTATGGACGAGTTGGACCGAAGGGTCTGTTTCCGTACTGTACGTTTCCATGAACTCGATGTTCATGGTTTGTTGCTGATTATTAACCATACCTGGTGTCCTGAGAAGGACATTCTCATGTGTTAGTCACAAATGTGTTAGTTGGAGAGTTCCAGGGTTTTGATGTGGAGGTGATGAAGCAGCAACAATTCACTTGGCAGCAGAATGGCATGTAATTTGGAAGGGAGTGAATGCTGTTCTCCTCCTCAGTGTTGGAGATCCCCAGAAAATGTAATTCTATCAAAGTACCCTTATTGTGTTGTTACATTACATCTAGTAGAAGACCCATCAAGCAGTTACGATATGCCAGATTTCAGGAGTGGACTTTGTATCTAGCGTCCTGCCTACAAATTAGCAAGCTACCCTGCTGTACATTTGGCTGCATACATTTACGTAAATGCAGCATTTTCTAGGCAAGCGTGGTAGGTTGTGAAGGAAGAATTTTCTTTGAGTGAGGAAATAGATTAGCGAAAGATTGCTATAGTTAATTAGTGTTATTAGAGAGACTTATCATGATGATCCTACAGTCTGACCTCAGTCTGAAAGTAATTCATTGACTATAAAACTTTTGAGATATCTGGTAGTTATGAAAAACGCAATGTAAGTATTAAGCCTTTTCTCTTCGTAATCTTTTTAAATTAAACAGCTGTAAGGAGGAAGAGTGAGGGTGAAGGTAGTGGAGGAAACAATGGTGTAGTGGTAATGTCACTGGGCTCATAATCCAGAAGCACCAGGTTAACATGGGATCAAATTCCACGACATCAGCTGGTAGAACCTAAATGCAATTCATGATCTGGAATTGAAAGCTAGTTTCAATCATGGTGATCTTGAAACTATCATAATTTGCTGTAAAAAAAAAACTCATCTGGTCCACTAACCTTAAAGGAGAGAAATCTTCCATCCTTACCTGGTGTTGCCTATATGTGTCTCCAGAACCACAGCATTGTGGTTAATTGTTATCTGCCCTCTGAAATGGGCTGGCAAGCCAGCCACTCGCTTCAGGGGACAATAAGGGTATGGGCAATGAATCCTGGTCTTGCTCGTGGCACCCATATCCCATCAAATAATAATTGAAAAAGAAAATGCTTTCTTTTTTAAAAAAAAAAGCATGATTCCAAGTTTAGAACTAACTAAACCACTCATGGCAGACTTGGGTGGTCTGACATCCGAGCGAGGTCTGAGGCATTGCTGATAAACAATGAGTCAACAGGCTTAATAATAGAGCCTGGAGATGTACATCTGTCACAGGTGTTGAGATTCTGCTTAGTTGGCTCCAAGTTAGCCTGCAGGCAAAAACCCTAATGAGTAGGGTGGTCCTAGCTTGGCTAGTAGCAGGAAGCACACTAATAATTTGCTGTAGTAAGTTCAGTGGTTCAAATTCATTTGAGCTCTGGCCGTACTACATTGCTTAGTTCTTTGGAGGTTATAGACTTTGGCTTTGACAACCTGCTTCTCAAACTCTGGACTTAATTAACTGAAGTGTGTCCCTCCAGTAAGAATTTGACTTCTCAATATTTGTCAAACAGAAACTGGTGGGAGTAAATTTCTCTTGAACTTAATATGGAGACTCCTAAAAGTGATGATGGGTTTTTACACGAGTCAAACACCCAGCCACCCAAAAAAGAAAGTCCATCTAATTAATGTAATGCTTTTTAAGTGCTGGCTTAATGCTGAAGGTTCTGCTTCTTGTATTTTGATATGTATGTGAAATTCCATTCAGTAGACTAGATATGCAAAGTCTCCTATGTCTCCACACAAGGTAGCTTTAGTGGACATACTGTGCAGTAGTTTGTTGACCTTAAGTACTCAATGCATAAACTAATTAGCTACATTATGGAATTTTTTTCTGTGAAGTTTTGTTGATGATGTATTAACTGGGAAGCGTCTGAAGAATTTTGAAAATAAATATATGCTTCCCCTAATAACTCTCTGGCACGAGGAGGATTTTGGTAATGTTACTGGGCAAGCAATCCAAAGGCCTGGTCTAATGATGTAAGTCATGAGTTAAAATCCCATCGTAGCTGGAACATAAAATCAATTAATTTTTTAAAAAATGGAATAAAATGCATGTATCAGTAATAGTGACTCACGGCTACCAGACTGTCATTAAAATTCATCTAGTTCACTCACATCCTTATGTGAAGGAAGTGAGCCACCTTTATCTGATCAGATCTTACGTGACTCCAGAGTCTGTACTGTAATGTAATGCAATTGAGTCTTAACTCCCCTCTGAAATGGGTTAGCAAGCCACTCAGTTGCATTCAAGAAGATGGCTCATGACTATCTTCTCAAAGGAAATGGCAGATAGTTAGTCTTCCGTTCTGAAGAAGGATCACTGGACTTGAAACGTTAACTCTGCTCACTGTCCACAAATGTTGCAACCTGTTGAGTTTTTTCCAGTGACTTTTCTTTTTGTTTCTGATTTCCAGCATCTGCTCTTCTTTGGTTTTTGTTTTGATGGCCAATATATACTGGTCTTACCTGTGGTACCTATATTCTGGGAATTAATTAAAAATGGGCCAATTGTTTGTACAATCTGTGATGTGGGCCCTAGGTGAAGGTAGGTACCAAAGGTTTAAGATTCTCATGGGTCCTGGGTTGTGTTTGGAATGTGCAGGAAGTGGAATTTGACATTGGGAAGAGACTCCTTTGCAAAAGGATGAACAATTGAACAGGAATTTTAAATTTAGAAGAGATTTGTAGGTCGAAGTAAGTGAGGAAATATTTGCCTCGTCAGTCAACTTTGAAACATTTGGAGGCCTAGACTTGTCTGAGACTGTGAATTTTAAATGGAATTTAGGGTTTTTTCAAGTAATTACTCCGTCACTTTATTATTAGGAGTGTGTGATTATTGAATCTTCTCATAATTCAAAACAAAACGCCATTGATATTGTGAGTTGTCCAGTTGTGCCGAACTTGAGTTTGGGAATGTCTTGTTGCATTGTCTGTCGCTTGATCTGAGTGAAATCGTACCTTTGTAAAGTTAACTGGGTTGAGTGGAGGAAGGTTAAGTTCTTGTATGATATAATTAATGGGAAAAAAAGCAAGGTTTTCACAGCCACCTGGGAATCACTGGCCCAAGACTGTCCAAACAGGAGGAGGAGAAGCATCCAGGAAGCATTGAGACTTACCGTCGGGAAAAAACAGAAGCCAGGCGAAAATGGTGCGAGGAGCATGCTGTCACACCAATGCCCCACCCACCCTTCCTGTGACCACCACCTGAACCAAGAGTGACCAAGCCTGAGATAGTCCCATCAGTCTGTGCAGCCGCCTATGGATTCACCCTGAGATTGGAAGAGAGTCATCCTGGTCAGCGAAGGGCTGCCAGTGATGATAATTAGTGAATGCCATTAATTCAAACCTATCAATTAGAATGGAGGAAAACATTGATGGATACTGTGATCATCATGCTCTGATTTTCAAGATTTGGATTTGTTGAGAGGCTGAAACATAAGTTATAACAAAAGCTGTAATGAATTTTTTTCATACGTTTCAGTTCCACTCAAGGTTTCCAACATGAGAGTGCTGGCTACAAGTTTATAAAGTGTTTGAATGGTAATTAAGCTTGTGAGGGATGTTCTGAATTTGAGAGGTGGTGTAAAATTGCAATTGTGTCTTTCATCTTTGTCCCTCTTAACATTTATTCCTTTATTTTGATGTAGCTTTATATTTTCCTGAACATTGCTGTGAGGCATCTCATGACTTTTTTTGACGTCAGCGAACGTGGTTTTCTTCACCGAGTTTTGTGTTTCAAGCCAGAATCTCTTGACAGCATCCTCATTTCCAGTGGTCCTGCCCAGAAAAATATTAACTGGGTATCTGGTTGGCATCAGGCTCCAAATCAAGTATATCAAACCTTGGAACTACTAAAGGGAAAATGTACAGCAATTAACTGCTGAAAGATTGATTGCTCCTTGTTGCAAAACAGACATTTGAGATACATGGGAATGAATGTATATAATTCTGACTGATTAATTGCAGAACTTAGTATTGTTACAGTTCAGTGACTGTTATGAATAGCATATCTTCAGTTGCATGTACGCTGAAGTTAAATCTTCTGTTTCACTGACTTGAGAATGATTCAGAAATCAGATCTTGTATATGTTGCTACAGTTTCACAAGCATGTGAGAAGTAGCTTAGCTCTCTTAGAAGACTCTGTTGGGAGTATTGATTCCAGCAGTTTTATAATTGTGAATCATGGCTTACTGCAAGATAAGCCACCTGTGAGATCAGAAAGCACTACAATCAACCCTATTAAAACTCCCGCTCAGCTGATTGTGTGTGCCATTTTTCAGTCACAATCACTGCTGGAAGCGTGAAATTTAATTTTATACCAGAATCAGCAGGGAAAATGCTATGCAAGTTCTGACGTTTGCAACTGTACAACTCGGCTCTTATAAAGCTTTTTATTTTAATACATGCCTGTCTACAGCCAAAATGCTGCCTACAGAAGGAAGTTGCTACTTCCCCACTCCCTCCAAGACCTCAAAATTGCAAGTTATGTGGTGTTCACATCACTCAAAAAATAACTTCTTTTTGTCCACACTTTAGCCACTGTTTATCCTTTAAAGTTCACTTTCAACAGTGCAAAAGATGGTAAAGTGTGTTGTTCTTGTGGTAATGGCCTTTTACCATTCATTTGTTTAAAAGGAGCGTTTGTTAATAGCATTTTTTCGTCTGAGTCAAGTGATATTTTCATCAAGGGACGAGTCTTATCTTTACATTATAATTCCTGAAGCAGTGTTAACAGAGCAGCTGTAGGCGTTTTTTCACAGTTTAGGCTGCTTGTGATTGCTGCTGGTGTTCATTAATCTATGCAGCTTTAGCATGGTAACAGTTATCTTGAAATACATTAATTTTGACATTGCTGCTCTTAAAGACCATGACCATAAACTTCATTTGCCTGCAGACTCCATATTCCTTCTCTATCCCTGTAATTCCCAGTGTACTGGCGCACCCTAGAGGGGCCATACGGCCATTTGTTTAATCTGCAGCATTTATTTCCAAATTCTAAAGGATACAATATCAGTGCAAGTGTCGTTTTCAGTTGAATTTCCTTTTTCTGCATTTGTGATAGCAAGAAAAATAGCAGAAGCAACATTACCTTAAAAAAGGCCAGTGACTTTAGCGTAAGCAATCACAGCTTTTTGTATCTAACATGTATGCTATTACATCGATTGCATTTTAACTTTATTTTCCGAAATTCTTTTTTAAGTGCAGCTTAGTTTTTTAATTGGTTCATGCAAAGGCCAAATTATTTGTGACTAAGAGGTGAGTAAGAGATCCACCAAAATGTTCCTTGTTTATTTTTTCACTTTCGCAAATTCCTATAGCTCTCTGTAATATAATGCGAGCGATCCAAGACATTGTTTATTTCAGTTGCATTAATTAAAACAGACGAAGGCCACTTGCTATTAACTTTTAGAACAAGCCACATAAAGCAGCATGGTGGATTTTCTTTGTTTCTTCTGTGATCTGATTTTTAATATGGTCAGGCTGGTATGGGGAGACAAGCTTCATCCACAGTCTCAAAAGAGTGAGACATCGACAATTCCAAAGCCAGACTCTTCAGGCACAATTCAGGAATGCAAAATTGTCCATAATTTGGCAGTAAATCGGTATTCTGACAAGAATTGCTGGTATGGAAACTAAAATGCATTGCAAACTTTGTTTTTTTTTGATGCTGAGGATGGCATCGTATGGGGTCATTGCTAGCTGTACCTGAATTAATTTCTAAAAAAGTTTTAAATTCTTGAGAGAAGTACTTTACAAATTTACTATCTTTCATTTGGAAGGGGTCCATACGCCAATGCCGAGGGGATGTCCCACTGTTCCTCGCCTTAGTTTCCATATATACAGCAGCGTGATCGGAAATTGCTATACTACCTATTTTACAGGATGATATGGAATTTAAAAAAATCGAGGGGGCAAAAAACATATCAATTCTAGTATGACATTTATGTGGATT
>NC_057713.1:8779150-8785370 GCF_004010195.1 Chiloscyllium plagiosum
ACTGATCAACCATAATCCTCTGGGCCAATCCGAGACCCCTCGGGAGGGGGAACCCTATCCAGAACATCCCGAGCGTAGAACATATAAAATTTACAAAAATAAAACCTCTTTAATATACCCACAACAATACAATTAAAAACTATTTCTAAATAAAAAAAAATAAAACGTATCTAAGTGGAGATTTTCCCCCTTGTTCCCAAGGGGTGTCACTTCCTCTCCAAAAGTCCATCATATCCTCTCCCAACCAGTGCCCCACCCTTGACCCAGGCACTCCTCAATAAAATGAGGAGAATTCAAATATAATACAAAGCTAGAGTTAACAGTGACCCTACCCCCACCCATACCAACACCTGGATATATTTGGTAATGTTAATACCATATATAAATATATAACTATAAAATTACCACCTCAATAAATAATAATTAAATATAATAATACAAAATAACAAGGGGAAAACAACCCAGCTCCTAGAGACAGAGGTAAAATTGAATAAGGTAACCACCTCCCCCCACCAACATTAACCAAACCCCCCAGCTTTTATATATATATACACACACATATACATACATCCCTCATATATACTTAAAATAATAACAGGAAACAACCCCAAGGGGGGGGAGAAAATCAAATCCCTCTCCTCACCCCCCATGATAATATTAAACAGTAAGGTAAGAGAAAAAAAAAGGGGGGGATATAAACCAAAGCGGGGGAAAGGCAAACCAACATCCATTAAGTCTTACAGTTTATCTAAGAGAGTCCAAGAATTCCTTAGCCTTTTCTGGTGATCCAAAGTTATATACAGAACCTTCATGGTTAAGGGGTCATTGCAGTGGAAAGCAATCTTTACTGTGTATTGGTCCCTGAGTGACGTGTAACCTTAGAGCTGCTGCTGCTGCTGTCATTGGGTGCGCAAAGTCATCAAAACAAAACAAAATCCCTCTTTGGTCACAATTTTTTACAGGTATCTCCCGCTTTTCGAACGGTTGCTTTTCGCCTGTTTGCTTTTATGAAAGACCTACTTTAGTACCTGTTTTCGCTAACCAAAAGAGGATTTTTGCTTTTACGAAAAAGCGTGCGCAGTGAGATTAGCATTGCAAGCTCCTTTCCTGGGTATTACACTCAGCCTCTCAGCATCGAGCTGCCACAGCTTTGAACTGTGTCTGCGAGCATTCTGTGCTTTATCACGATGAGATGTTAACAGATGACCCCCTTCCTCTCTGTCCGATACCCCAGTCTCCTGTACCTCCCACAACCACTTCTGATGGCCTTTACTATATGTTAGTGTTAGTTTAGGTTTTGTGTTATTTAATTTGATTTGGTAGATTACTTTTTGGGTCTGGGAATGCTCAAAAGCTTTTCCGATATATGTTAATGGCAATTACTTCTTCGCTTTACGCTATTTCCGCTCACAAACGATTTCATAGGAAAGCTCTACTTTCAGATAGCGAGGGACACCTGTATACATACCAAAGTGAAAACAACATTGTAGCGAGCTGCTGAACAGAGATGACAGAGAGCAGCCATTCCGGTTATGACCAGCATCTTCCTTTCTGAATGAAAGAAATGCACTTCATATTTTGCAGTATTTTTTCCATATTGTTTTACATCAGCTTGACTTCTATTAAAAAGGAAGTTTTTTTTCTGCACTTTATAGCAGCCACAGGACCATTCTCCCCAAGGCAGATATTCCTAGATGTGAAGGAATAGAGAGAAAGAAAGACAGCAAGGTGGCTCAGTGGTTACCACTTCTGCGTCTTGGTGCCAGCGACCCAGATTCGATTCTACCCTCAGGCAACTATCTGTGTAGAGTTTGCTCATTCCTCCTGTATCCCCATTCTCTGGATGTACTGGTTTCCTCCCACAGTTCAGAGATGTGCAGGCTAGCTTGATTGGCCATGAGAAATGCAACGTTGCAGGGATGGGGTGGATATGTGTGGGATGCGCATCAAAGGGTTGATGTGGACTTGATGGGCTAAATGGCCTGCTTCCACACTGTTGGGATTCTATGAAAAACTCGTGTTTATAGAACACCTTTTACACATTCAGGATGCCACAAAGTACGTTTCAACCATGAAGCGACTTTTGAGGTAGAGTCACTGTTGCAGTTCAACCAGATTTTTTATACCCATGATTTGTTCGAGTGATATTGATTAAGGGATAGATACTAGTTCAGGCCAGACAATAAGAAGAACTTGCCTGTTCATCTTTGAAGTTGTACCATGGAATCTTTTACATCCGTGTAAGGGTTCAGCTGCAGTCTCATTAAATGTCTTATTCAAAAGATGGATTCATGGCCCGTCTCTCATGACTGCACTAGGAATTTCAGCCAGGTCTCTGGAGTGGGGCTTCTGCCTCAGAGGCAAGAATTTAATATTTAATTTTCATTAAAACTAACTTAAGACTGATTGTGAATGTTGTTATCAAGCCTTACCAGTGGTGAGTTATTTCAAAATGCGGTACTCCTTTAGAACACTGCAAAAAGCTGTATGTCCATATCTTCTGTTTTTGGCAGCGTTGAATATTGAGCAGAGCAGAAAAATTATATGTGCAATGGTTTGCATGTCTGTTTTGTGGTTCCATGCAATGCAGAGTAGGGAGGTCTAGAAATAGTTTGACTATTGATCCAGACAGTTGTGGATGTGCTGTTCGTGACCTCACTACCCTGATGTTTAGAAGATCACGAGAATCGCCACAGTCCAATGACTTCTGAACGGGAAGTCCATGGGATAGATGTCTGGTGAGAACAAGATCAAGCTTGACTGACCAATGTAAGAATGGTTATCAGTTGGGTCTCAATTTGTAGCAACAACTGTCTGGTGGTCAGAGGATAGGATGGAGGGAGACTTGAACGCATTGGGACTTGACCTGATAATTCAGGCTGACTCTTCCACACCATGCTGAGGAGTTGGTTTTTGGTTGTTGGAATAAATAAATTCTAAGCTACTAGGGATAAATGCTTGGCTGGAAAGATAGTGCAGGAGTGAGTGCTTTAAGTTCCTGGGACACTTTCTGGGGGGGAAGATGGCACCTGTACACACTAGATGTATCTGAACAGGGCTAGGATTGAATTCCTTGCAAAATGGTTTATTAGTGCTGTTGGGGAGTATTATTCAGCATGGGTGCAAGAACCCGGAGAGAATATTAGAAGGTATTATCATGATTCTGGGGATGCTGTGAGAGGCTGTTAGCACTAGAATTGAGAATAGTAAGTTAAAGGGTGGAGTTGGAGTAAGGTAAAGTAATGATTTCTAAATCAGGGTTATAGTGCATAAATGTGAAAGCTCAGAATATAGTTACTAAGATTGAGGACTTAACGGGTACAGATTGCCTTATGAGATTATAATGATGTTACGATAATGGAGACCTGGCTTAAGAAAGAGCAAGCCTGGGTGTTAAATATTTCTGATTACAAGGTGATCCAAAAAGGTAAGAAAGAGGGAAAAAAAATGGTGTGGTAGAACTTCTAGTTATGCAGGGCATTGCAGTGCTGAAGAAACAGGATGATCCACAGGATTCAAGGACAGAATCGATTTGGCTCGAACAAAGGAATAAGAAGGGTTCACTTATACTGCTCAGTAACCTATAGTTTGCAAACTAATAGGAAGGATATAGAGGAACAAATCTGCAAGGAAGTGACAGAGAGGTGTAAGTATCATAAAAGTAATTATAGTGGGGGACTTTAATTACCCATATGTGAACGGGGATAGTGGTAGTCTTAAGGGCATTCCTGGGTTGTGCTCAGGAGAATTTCTTACAGCAGTATAGATGCAGCCCCAACCTGAAAGGAGACACTGCTGGACCTGTTTCTTGACATGCATCAAGTAGATCAAGTGAAGGGGGAAGATGTCAGGGTCAGTGATACCTGCATCATAAAGTTTAAGTGACATTAAAGGAAAATGACATTGGTCGATCCGATGTAAGAATAATCAGCTGGTGAGCGTGGACTGCAATGGAGTTGCTGCAGATAGACTGACAAGAAATATTGCAGGAAAAACGGTCAATTAACAATGGGCTACATTCGAAGAGATAGTTTGGGTATAGTCGAGGTATATTCCCTAAAAATGGAAAGGGAGAGTAAACAAATCTAGAGCTGAGTGGATGAAAAAGAGGTGGAAATTAAGTTAAAGAAGAACAAGTCTGGATTCCTTGACATGGGAAACATTTTATCTGCATCAATCCTGTCTATCCTTTCAGTATTTTGTAGGTTTCATTAATTACCTCCTTTCTTCTAAACTCTAGGAAATACAAGCCACATTTACCCTCTGCCTCTTCATAGGACACTCCCATCATCCTGGCAGCAAGTCTGGTCAATCTTGTTGCACTCCCTGTATGATAACAGGGATTGGTTAGCTCAGTTGGCTGGACAAATGGTTTGCAGTGCAGTGTTATGCTATCAGTGTGGGTCCAATTGAGTTTTCCATGACATATTCTCTTCCTCAACCTCACCACTCACTTGAGGTGTAATGTAACCACTCACTTCAGGTTAAATCACTACCAGTCATCTCTCTCTAATGATGAAGCAGACCCATGATCTGCCAAGAATATGGCAACTTCCTTCTGATAGTAATACCTTTCCTGAGATAAGGAGACCAAAACTGCACACAGTGCTCCAGTTGCAATCTAACTAAGCTCCTATGCAAATGAACCATGAGTACACCACTACTGCAAATCCTATTGCAGTAAAGGCTAATAGCTTGCTGTATCTGACTGACTTATCAATAAAGATAACTAGGTCCCTTTATATATTTACATTTTCCAATCTTTTCGTATTTGCGAAATATTCTATAAATTTGTTCCTCCTACCAAAGTGAATAACCTTCCAAAAAATGACTTGAGTGGAGCAGTAGTCTTAGGCTACAAGTAACATGGAGAGTTCATCTGGTATTCGAACATTGAATTCATGGAAACCTATTGGATGAGTACTTCAAAGAGACAATGTATCCCTACACAACAGGTAGAGGTGTCAGGACAAGTAGACAGTGCAGTTAACAACTAAATTTTATGCTTCATTAATAAGGACTTCAGTTTCAAGGAGAGATTTGAGAATCTGGGACTGTTTTTTTTGGAGATGAGAAGGTTTTGAGGAGATTTGATAGAATTTTTCAAAGTCATGGAGCATCTGGACAGAGAAGATAGGGAGAGATTATTCCCACTTGTGAAATGATTGAGAAGCAGAGGGCACAGTTTTCAAGTATCTTGCTAAAGAGGCAAATCTGTAGTGAGACACCTTCTTCACACAGTGAGTAGTGTGGGAGTAGAATGCACTGCCTGGAAGTGTGCTGGAGGAAATCTCAATTGAGGCTTTTAAGAAGGCATTGGATTTTTTTAAACATAGAAACTATGTTCAGCATTATGTGGATAGCATTGGAGAATGGCACTCTCAAAATCTTCAGAGAGTTGGTGCGGACATAATGGGCTCAATGGCCCCCATCCGCACAGTAAAAACTCTGTGGTTCTGTGAATTGCCCTGTTCATTTCTGAAATTGGGTCTTTGACATTGATATAAGTTTAAAGAATAGACTACTCAAGCTCTTCAATCAGCGAGATCACGGCTAGCCTAGGATTTAATTGCATCTACCTGCCTCGATTTTCCAGATCTTATCATCAATGTTTGATCAGCAATGGTGTTATCAGTTTTGAAATTTTTAGCTGAATAGATTTTGGCACTGAGAATTCTACATTGCGCCTTCTCTTTAGTGAAAAGGGACTTCTTTGTATCACCCTTAAACTCTATTTCAAACTATACACATTGTAAGGCCTGACTAATGTCCTATATACGTTCATTATGACATCCCTATTCTTGTAGCCTACACCCTTATTAATGAATCATAAAATATGGTTATTAACAGTTCTGTCTACTTTTATTGCCACCTCTTGTTCTGGACTCCCCACTCCAAGGGAACACCTACTTGAAAATGTTTTACCTGCATATCACAGAATCACAGAAGGAGGCCATTCAGCCCAATGTTTCTGTGCTGGCTGTTTGAATGAGCAATTCATTTAGTAACATTTGCCTGCTTTTTCCCTGTAACTCTCCACATTATAGAGTCATAGAGATGTACAGCATGGAAACAGACCCTTCGGTCCAACCCGTCCATGCCGACCAGATATCCCAACCCAATCTAGTCCCACCTGCCAGCACCCGGCCCATATCCCTCCAAACCCTTCCTATTCATATACCCATCCAAATGCCTCTTAAATGTTGCAATTGTACCAGCC
>NC_057713.1:8785683-8794820 GCF_004010195.1 Chiloscyllium plagiosum
GGACCTTACCATTAAGTATGTAAGTCCTGCTAAGATTTGCGTTCCCAAAATGCAGCACCTCGCATTTATCTGAATTAAACTCCATCTGCCACTTCTCAGCCCATTGGCCCATCTAGTCCAGATCCTATTGTAATCTGAGGTAACCCTCTTCGCTGTCCACTACACCTCCAATTTTGGTGTCATCTGCAAACTTACTAACTGTACCTCTTATGCTCTTGTATCACATTCTTCTTGTTCAAATAACCATCTAATTTTCTTTGGAATGTCTCAATTGAATCTGTCTCCAACATCTGTCCCCAGCTACACAGTGGCTCAGTGATTAACACTGCTACCTCTCAGTACCAGGGACCTGGGTTCAATTCCAGCCTCAGGCGACTGTCTGTGTGGAGTTTGCACATTCTCCCCTTGTCTGTGTGCGTTTGCTTTGGGTGCTCTGGTTTCCTCCCACTATCCAAAGATGTGCAGGTTAGGTGAATTGGCTATGTTAAATTGCCCAGAGTGTTCAGGGATGTGTAGGTTAGGTGCATTTGTCAGGAGAAATGTAGAGTAAAAGGGTAAGGAATGGATCTGGGTGGGTTACTCCTCGGAGGCTCAATGTGGACTTGTTGGGCCAAATGGCCTGTTTCCACACTGTGGCAGTGCATTCAAACCACTTGTTGCATCAAAAAGTTTCTTTTTGTTTCACTTCAGCTAATTTTCTTTAGTTATTTTCAGTCTATGCTCTCTGATTTTTAAAAGCATCTGAAATACAGTAGTGCTAGAAAAATTCAGCATGTGTGACTACATCTGAGGAGAGAGGTACAGAATTAATATTGCGAGCCCTGTTTGACTTTTTGGCTGAAGAAGAGTCGTATTGGCTTCGTAATGTTAACTTTGACCTTCTGGTTCATTATACTTTCATGCGTGGGAAGTTTCTCCCTACTTACTTTGTCCAGATTCTTTGTGGTTTTGAATACTTCAACCAGATCTCCTCTTTAACTTCTCTAAGCAAAACAGTCTCAATTCTTCGATCTGTCTGTATAATAGAAAGTTTTCACCCACAGAACCATTCTTGTAAAACCCTTATGCATTCTGTACTGCTTCACATCCTTCCTAAAGTGGACCATCCAGAATTGGATACATAATGCCAGCTGAAGCCTAACTTGTGTCTCACTCAAATACAACATAACCTCGTTGTTGTTTTATTCAGAGCCTTTGCTAATAAAGCCTAGAATACTCTGATTTATTAACTACCTGTACCTGCTCAACCTGTCCTGCCACTTTCAATGCCTCATACACATGTGCACCCAGGTTGTTTGCTCCGGCATTTTCTAAGAGTTGTATTCATAATGTTGTCTTTTCATGTTCTTGCTATCAAAATGTACGCCTTCAAAGTTTTCCACATCATTTGCCACCTATTTGCCCACTTCATCACTGTGAACTTTTGAAGCTCTGAGGTATCTGCCTCGCACTTTACGGTGCCTCCATGTATCCTATCATCTGCAAACTTTGAAATTGTGCCCATGTATCCTCAGGGTTTTAATACTTATTCTTGGGGACCTCCACCACAAACCTTTCCCCAGTCTGAAAAGCATCTTTTAATTATTACTCTCTGATTCTTGTTTCTCAGCCAATTAGTGTTATGGTTGCAACATTTTAATGTTTTCTGAATATCAACATGGCACATTTTACATATTGAGTAGCAAAAACCACAATTAGCAGATCTATTGTTTCCTTCTGGATTTATAAAGTGACGACTTTTCAGATCAACAACTTCTGCAGTCTCCAGTTGAACAAAGAGATTCAAAAGTGACTAATGTTCCTATGAGAATGCAACGAGCTGATATATTTTGATGGCGTACATTTTAAATATTATTATAGAGACAATTAACAGCACCTTTTGTGTACAGGGAGAAAAGTTTCACATAATTATCAAGAATTTAGGAACATTGCACTGTTAAGCATGTTTTATGTCAATTTGTTTTTGTAAATGCCATCCGATTAAAAATGAAATCAGTGGGGCCCACTTTTTTTTTACTATGTACAACTGTTGTTAAAAGAACATAGAAAATTGAAAATATAACACTGTTCTCACTGAACCAGTCTGTCTAATGGCTAGCTTCTGGAAAGGATGTGCCTTTTTAAGAGGCCAGCATGGGCCATTGATAGCAAGTCTACTTCCAGATGCAAAATGGTTTTGTCTGGCTGAAATTACGCCAGAACACCAAAGCTTTGGAGCCCTTAGAGACTATGGAGACCATACAAAGGGAACCCATTGCAACATAAATGACTAACATTTTCATTGAAATATTTTACGATATTGCATATGTGTCTCATAGGAGGATAGCCTTCACAAATACAGAACAGCGGATAGTCAGATATTTAGTACTGTAAACTGATAACATTACTCGGGTGATTTGAAATTGTGAATTTTTTTTATTGTAGTAGTCGTATCTCAAAATCCTTGCTTGAAAGAAAATGCAGTAAGTATTGGTAACAAAAATTGCCCAAACCTATTATGAAGCCCTTACCTTCTGGTTTACCAGTTAAACCTAGAGAACACACATTTCCATTGCACAAAGCACTAATTTTGACTAGTTTGATTGTTATTGTGTCCTGCTGTGAAGGGGTGGGGGATGGGTGAAAGATGCAAAGTGGAAGAAGGAGAAAAGGAGTTCACATCGACAGGTAAGTTATTCCAGACTAATACTTTACACATCCGTTCCCATTTACCAGCAGAAAGAAAAGTTGACTGAGGTCAGGAAGAGAACAACTCTTGGCCTTATATTTTGTCCTTGATGGATTGTGACCTCAATTGAATGTTACCAGGTCCACCACTTTAGTTTGATCTGGAACTATAAATAGAAATAGACTGAATTAAAAAGTTTTTTTTAAAAGAAAATAACTAGGAATTTTAAATGCATGCGCATGACAATTGTTATACAACAGAAGAAAATAACATGAAATGCAACATTCAATAATGCTGTTAAAAAGTCTGGATCCTGTACCAACACAAGTTATTACAAATGTTGAATTTATTATTAATTAACCATACTTGCACTTACATTTAAGAAATATCTTTACATATCAAAAGTTCTATTAAACTCGTCAATTAGTGTAAAACTAAAGTTCATAATTTGCATTGACCTAATATGTCCATCATTGCTTTTATGGTGTGCATTGATTTTAAAAGATTTATCATTCAGTTTATCGTGTGGGATGACTGCTAGAGTTTAATGATTCATTTGATAAATTCAACTTTCTTCACAAATTTTGTAGTTGGAACATTTTCAGTTGAAGTGAGTTAATCGCCTACAATGCTCGAAAAAGAAGGCAAAACAATCATTTACTTCAGTGTTATTAGGATGCAATCTATTTTATGGGGGTGTCACAGAATTGTTTTAATATTCATTCTTTCATTCTTTCATTTTCGGCCAGCATTTCAAGCTTATTCTTAATTGCTTTTGAGAAGATGGAGACAAGCCAATGCAGACCATGTACTCTAGCACTGTTAGAAAAGGGGCTTGACCCAAGAACAGGATGGTGTATGGTGAGGAACGGGTGTGTGGTGATGTTTCCATGAATCTGCTGTCCTTGTCCTTCTAGGTTGTAGAGGTCACAAGTATGAAAGAGGTGTGCAAACACCTTTTCGTGAGTTGCTGCAAATATTGTGCGTGTTATGTAAACAATAATATGTCATGTAGAAGATAAATTCGTGAAAAGAAATGAGGATGTTGAATCATTATATTGGAATAAGCATAAAACATGGCAGTTTGAAAGCATGTGCTTTGCCAGACCTGAAAGTACATGATTCTAATAGATCCAATTTGAACTGCTGATCCCCACCTTGAAAACCTGAGAGAAAACACCTACATTCTGGCTGAAAATTTATTGGCTGATGGTTGGTTTGTGATGCAGCATGCTGCCAACCGTGTGGGTTCAGCTCTTGCATCGACTGTGGTTACCACGAAGGGCTCTCTTTCTCAACATCTCCTGTCACCTGAGCCATGGTGACTCTCAGGTTAAACCCCACCACTTGTCATCTACTGGTAGGACAATGGTCACTTTGCCTTTATATCTTTACTTTAAAAGCAATTGTTATCAGGGCTGTGGACGACAAGCAAGAGAGGAGCTTATTAAATATCATTTTCAAAGAACCAGCACTTGCACAATGTGCTAAATGACACCCTTCTGATTAGGATATTGCATTTCACTATTGCTTGTTATACGTAGTTTGCACATAAATTGTGATAAGGTTAGTTGTCCTGTTAGGAGAGTCGAGGATCACAGGGCATAATCTCAGAATTGGAGTTGCACATTTAAGACAGAGATGAGGAGAATTGCTTCTCTGAAAGGGTGTGAATCTGTGGAACTCTTTATGCAGAATGGTGTCAAGGCTGGGTCAGTAAGTATATTCATGGCAGAGATAGATTTTTAATCACTAAGGTAATCACGAGGCATAGGGAATAGGCCGGAAAGTGAATTATCAAATCCGCTATGATCTCATTGAAAGGTGGCTCTGACTTGATGGGCTGAATAGCCTACTTCTACTCCTTTTCTCATGGCCTAATAATCCATTATTGCAGGTTTCAACTGAAATTATGTGTGTTTTTCAGTCAGGATTATACAGGTTTCTGCAGATAGTTTTATGGTATAGCAATCGTTAAGAGTCAACTTTAATATCTGGTATCTGTAAGTATTATAGGTATCAATTTCTTACAGCATACCATGATAAAGTAACTGACAGGTTCATGATAATTAAATGTAAGTACCACCTCTGAGACTCTAAATCAAGAATATTGCAGTTGAACCTTGCTACAATTAATTTCAAAACACTGAGTACCTGTCAACTCAATAAGATAAAAAAATGCAGAACTCGGCAATTGTGTCTCCCATCATCTTAATAAGCATCACAATAAGAGTCTGACTGTTTTATGTTTTCACCACATGTACACTAACTTGCATTAACTCAAATGTGTTGTATCTTTACCACTAATTTTGCCCTATAGTCCCAGTGGCATTTTTTAAAATAAGAAAAATCTAGCGTTTCAGAATAATCACCTTCTTTTATTTCATGCTTGATCTGTGTTTTAATAATGTTACAAAATCCGCCCCTTGTGAGTTAACGAAATGTGTGACTTCAAGCTGTTGGAATGTTAAAGCACAGTTGTCACCCACACAAGATATTTCAGGGTTTGAACCTGACATTATTTGCTTTTTATAGATTTAATGAAGCAAATTAAGAACAATATGAATATATAATTAACATCCCTTGTTGCTTTGTATTGTCAGAATTATACAAATTGTTAAATTTATAGGACAGAGCAAATGAACTAGCGATTTTTCCCAGTATCATTTGAACATTATTGGAAGTGGTGAAACAGTTATAAGTGCACGGAAAAGCTAATGTATGTTTGTAACATTAGCAGTCAATGACCTGAAATGGGGGTAATTTTACTAGTTTGATTGAAAATTTTTATTTATTTCAATTTTAATTCTACAGTGCACAACAAAGTATTTGCAAATCCTTATAACGTAGCTATGTTCAAAATGTAAATGTAAAGGAGCATTCTTCTGGAAGTCCTTGCATGTTATCAGCACTTTTTAGTAAATCAGTATGATATAAATAATATAGTGCATTTAAAGATCATTCATCATTGAGAGCTGCACAGTGTGAAGGAAATACTGTTGATCTTCAATTCTTGCTATTTATTACAATAAGAAATGAAATGTTCCAGAACTCCTTGTTGCAACCTACTGTAACCTTATTTGTACCAAAACAGTTTTGCCTGCATCCTGAAATATAACAGCAGCTTTATCTTCATTTGGTGAAACAGTTTACTCATCTGAGTGGAGGCTCCATAAATTAACTCAGCAAAGTCTCTACAGATTGTAACTTGTTTAAAAACAGACCTGCAAATCTACCTCAGTAAAATAATTAAGCATGACATTTTTGGGCTGTAAATCTTGTGCCTTTAAGAATATCGTCATGAATAGAACTCATGAACACATTGTGCCACTTTAAAAGTATCCTATAATCTCCTTTTAACTAAAAACTATAAGATTCATATATTTTGTGATGGGTATTAACGGAACAATATGACGTTGGCCACTGAAAAGGAGTTTCTGACCCTCTGCAGAATCAATATCTTCTCCATTGCAAAGACCACCAATTTCCAATTCTGTAGTATTATCTCTCTTTGCTTCTCGTCCAGTACTACTTTTGCTCCTCATCTATGGTGTTGTCACATTCTGACTCACCTATTGCATCAGCTTTGCATTCTCCATGTTCTATCAAGTTCAGCAATCCAAAAATTTGCATCAAATCCTGAACCCTGTTGTGTTGTCTCTGTACTTACTGACCTATATTGCCACCTAAATCTACAATTTAACATTTGCATTCTTGTGCACAGATCCCTGGCATAGTCTTGCCTAACCTTATCTATGTAATCATCTCCAACCTTATGATCTTCCCTCAAACTGTCTGCTCCACCAACACGATGGCCATTATTGGAGTTGTCCTCTTTAATTGCACAATGTAACTAAGTATTGAGCGATTATATGTCAGAATTTGCAAATGAACATTCTTAACCACTTAATCTCACCCTTTAAGGCTCTCTTTCACCTTTTATTTTGTTAGAAACTACTTAGACTAACAACAAGCCATGATAACTTTGTGATTCTTATTTTGCAGTTATGATTATCTCTGCCTCCCCTCCCCACTTGCTGTTTAACATTTAAATTGTTTTTCCAACCTTTGATCTAAAGCACTTGTGGGCAGAATGCTATGAAGTAATGTTGAATTTAGACAATATATTGATTAATAAACAGTTAGGAGTAATCTAAAGTTCTGAATTCATGATAACTCAATTATCTGATAATGTGAATTTGTTTTGACCAGTAAATTCCCACTTTGTTATTTTTGGTACTTAATTTGTATTAGTGGATAATTCAATTTTTCTAAATACTACAAACGACTTGAGTTCACAAAGTTGACTGGCTTCATGCAGTTCTAGAAACCCCATTTTAGGAAATATATGAGAGACACTGAAAGAGCACAGCCTGGATTTACTTGTAAATTAACAAGAATGAGCGGTAATGATTGTGAGAAAAAGCTTGAAAGAAAATTGGGTCTTTTTTGTTGGCTGAGAGTAAGTTCAGAGGAATCTGTTGAATGTTTCTAAAATGCCTAAATGTTTTTTCCATGGTAAATTTTGAAAGAAAGCTTTCACCAGTGAGTGAATTGATATAAGTAAATTGAGAACTGTAAAAAGAAAAGCAGAAAATAAATGCAAAGGGTTGGTTAAGGAAAAGACATTTGAGCCAGAGATGATAGCATCCATTAAAATGGAATATGAAGTAACAAGAAAAACAGGGCAAGCAAGATTACAGTAGAAACTTTTCCAATGATCCTGATCATTTTTATTCGTGTAACGAGACAGGTAAAATTAATGATCTAGTAGTTATGAATCCTCCCGGAAAGAGTGATCGCAGTATGAAAGAATTCTGGACACAAATGGAGGGTGAAACAGTATTACCTAAATGGGGTGAAACAGGGTGTTATGCATAAACAAGGGAGACTAAAATGGGATGAGGAAAGATTTGGCTAAATTAGACTGGGAACACATGTTACATAGTGGAACAGTGGAGGACTTTCAAAGGGATTTTTCACAGTGCTCAAGGAAAGTATGTTCTGGCCAAAAACAAGCATAACAATGGTAGGAAGAGCCAGCCTTTGATAACCAAGGAAATAAAAAAAGGCATCTACCAAAAAGCTCAGGCTTACAAAGTAGCCAAGAGTAGTGGGAAACAGGAAGATTGGGAAAACTTCAAAAAGCAACAAAGAACCCGGAAGCAAACAATAAAGAAAGGAAAGATAGATTATGAATGCAAACTAGCACATGTAGGAAAATATATAAAAAGGAAAAAGGTGGCTAAAGTGGACGTAGATCGCTTGCAGTATGAGAAATGGGAATTAATGTTGGGTAATGCTGAAACAGCAGTCAAGAGTGTGGTGCTGGAAAAGCACAGCAGACAGCATCCGAGGAGCAGGAGAATCGACGTTTCGGGCATAAGCCCTTTATCAGGAATCTGTGTGATTTCTTCTGAGGATGTAGAACAGCAGAGGTCCATTGCAGGCCTGAGAGAGAGTAGCCCTGAGCTAAGGCAGGGCTGAATGCAGGTAGAACAGGTGGCGGCGCATGGCTGCGAGTGTGGAGCAAAGGATCAGAAAAGAGAATTGTTGCTGAAGTTTTTGGATTTGTAGTGCATATTGGTTATCCTCTTCAGGTCCAAATTGTCTTAATGTAGTCTGGAGTCCATGTGGGATCAGTCAGTTCCATAGGCAGGTACTGAGGAAGGAGATGTGGCTGTGGTAGCAAGTCTACTTCAGGATGTGGCTGAAATGTTGAAACGGCTGAGGGCTTGAATAACTAATTTGTGTCAGTCTTCACAGTGGAAAATGTGTCTAACGTACCAAAGAATGATGTTAAGGATACAAAGGGAGTTGAGGACCTCACTTGTTATCACTAAAGGGGTAGTGTTGAGAAAACTTGAGGGTCTAAAGGTAGATAAGTCCCCTGGTCCAGATGGAATGCACTCCAGGGTGCTGAAAGCAATGGCAGAAGTTATTGTAGAGTTGAGAAGAATGAAGGGAGAATCTAATTTGAACTTACCGAATACTGAATGTCCTGGACAGAGTGGATATTGGGAAGATGTTTCCATTGGTAGGAGAGACTAGGACCTGAGGGCACCACCTTCAAGTAAAGGGGAAACGTTTTAGAATAGAGATGAGGAGAAACATCTTAAGCCAAAGAGTGGTGAATCTATGGAATTCACTGCCACAGAAGGCTGTCGAGGCCAGGTCATTGAGTATATTTTAGACTGAGACAGATAGCTTCTTGATTGTAAAGGGGATCAAGGGTTATGGGAAGAAAGCGGGAGAATGAGGTTGAGAAATTTTAGATTAGATTAGATTACATTACAGTGTGGAAACAGGCCCTTTGGCCCAACAAGTCCACTCCGACCCGCCGAAGCGCAACCCACCCATATCCCTACATTTACCCCTTAGCTAACACTACGGGCAATTTAGCATGGCCAATTCACCTGACCTGCACATCTTTGGACTGTGGGAGGAAACCGGAGCACCCGGAGGAAAC
>NC_057713.1:8794929-8848860 GCF_004010195.1 Chiloscyllium plagiosum
CCCCTCCCCCAAGTCCCTCCTCCCTACCTTTTATCTTAGCCTGCTGGACACACTTTCCTCATTCCTGAAGAAGAGCTCATGCCCGAAACGTCGATTCTCCTGTTCTTTGGATGCTGCCTGACCTGCTGCGCTTTTCCAGCAACACATTTTCAGCTGAGAAACTTATCAGCCATGATTGAATGGCGGAGCAGACTCAATGGGCTGAATGGCCTAATTTCTGCTCTGATGTCTTACGGCCTTAAATATGCGTTAGTGGTAATTTACCAAAATTCACTGGACTCCGGACAGGTCCTGATAGACTGGAAGACAGCGAATGTCACACTGCTGTTTAAAAAAGGATGTAGGCAAAAGGCAGGCCAGTTAGCTTAACATCTGTAATCAGGAAAATGCTGGAGGCTTTCATTAAAGAAGAAATAGTGAGGCATCTAGGTGGAAAGGGTTCCATCAGGCAGGCGCAGCATTGATTCAGGATGGAAAGTTCGTGTTTTACAAACTTGCTGGAGTTCTTTGAGGGTGTAACAAGTGTAGTGGACATTGTATACTTGGATTTCCAGAAGACGTTCGATAGATGCCACATAAAAGACTCGCTCATAAGATAAGAATGCATAGGAGTTACTGGAAATATACGAGCATGGTTGGAGGAGTGGTTAACCAATAGAAAGTAGTGTGTTGGGATAAATGGGTATTTCTCTGTTGGAGGTTAGTGGTGAGCGGGGTGCCGCAGGGGTCGGTGTTAGGCTTGAAATTGTTCATGATATAGGAGACAGAGTGTAACATAGCTAAGTTTACTGATTGCACTAAATTGAGTGGAAAGGCAGAGGATGTGGAGGGTCTGCAGAGAGATTTAGATAGGTTAAGTGAATGGCCAATGATCTGCCAGATGGAGTACAATGTTGGTAAGTGTATGGTTATCCACTTTGGAAGTAAAAATAGTAGGTCATGCATTATTTAAATGGCGAAAGATTGCAGCATGTTATTGTGCAGAGGGATTTAGGACTGCTCGTACATGAATCGCTAAAATTTGATTTGAAGGTGCAACAGATAATCAGGAAGGCAAATTGAATATTGGCTTTCATTGCTGGAGGGATTAAATTTAAGAGCAGGAAGGTTCTGCTGCAATTGTGCAAGGTGTTGGTGAGGCCACACCTGGAATATTGTGCGCAGCTGTGGTCCCCTTATTTGAGGAAGGATATACTGGCTTTGGAGGCAGTGTAGAGAAGGTTCACCAGGTTGATTCTGGAGATGAGGGTGTTACCTTTTGAGGAAGCGTTGAGCTGCTAGGACTGTACTCATTAGAATTTAGAAGAATGCGAGGGGATCTTATAGAAACTAATAAAATTATGAAAGGGATAGATAGAGGCAGGCCAGTTGTTTCTGCTGGTGGGTGAGACTAGGACTAGTGGACTTGTCCTCAAGATTAGGGGGAGTAGATTTAGGACAGAGATGATGAGGAATTGTTTTTCCCAGAGAGTAGTGAATCTATGGAAATCTCTGCCCCAGGAAGTCGTAGAGGCAGCTTCATTAAATATATTCAAGGCGCAATTAAATTTGTTTTGCATGGTAGGGGAATTAAGGGTTATGGGGATAATGCAGGAAGGAGGGGCTGAGACTATAGATAAATCAGCCATAATCTTAATGAATGGCAGAGCAGGCTTGATGGGCCAAATGGCCTACTCCTGCTATGAAACGATAAACTTTGCACACCTTCTGAGCCCACTAGATGGTTCTCTCCAAAAATTATCCCACTTTAAACCTTCTTGAACCTAGTACTCCTAATCCCTGTTTCTAAGAGTGTGTTCCTGGACTCACTTGGGCTTCTCGTTGTTGTGGAACTGTGTAGAGTCTCAGCAGTGGACACTGCCTCCGGCTAACAACTGCTAGAACTATGAGCTAGTCGGTCTCTAAGGTGGGCCTTCCCATTGACCTTTTAGCCTGGATGGGAGGGTATGAAAACCGTGATGCCTCATAAATGAGCAGCATTTTCCAGGATCTTAGCACTGATCTTAGTGAATAGGTGTTGCACTGGAGGAACTTGTTGGTTTCTGCGTGTTTAGTTAAAAGGCAATTTTCATGCATGCTTTGGAAAAGGAGTCAACAGTGACCTGGAGCTCAGTTACTTCCATCCACATCGAGTGGCAAGACAGGCAGTCCACTAGAAGCCCTCTCTCCCGAGACATCACTCAAATCCCCAATGTTCTTTGTACACCTGACACCAGACACCAGAAACAGCTGCTTTCTTTGAATTTTGGGAGACAATGAAACATTTTAGTGATGTCCTCAAAGAATCCCTGAAACAGTCAGGGATTCTGACTCGTAGAGGGTTATAAGGAATAGGCAAGAAAATGGGGGTTAAGAAACATAAGAGCTATGATTGAACGGCAGAACAGAGTTGAAGGGCTAAAAGGTCTAATTCTGCTCTTATATCTTTATGGTCTTGTAAGGGGTCCCTGGCTGGTGAATGACCAAAACAGCGAAGTCTTGTTTGGGAAGGTTGACCACACTTAGCCAGGAACTCAGGCAATGTCGAGGCCTCAGATAGTGCATACAAACCTCTGAAGAACTCATCTACTCAACCTTTCAAGCACTGCCTAACTTGAATATGTCAGATGCTGCATTTGACTTATCAACCATCTTAGAACTGATCAAATCAGAGTGGAAGTAAGTCATTGCTGATCTGAATGAACAACCTCAGGAGAAAGAGAACATTGATTTATGTAAGACCAATGAAACTCGAATAGACAATTGGTTGAAAAGATTTAGACTGGAGAAAATGCTGATTTGGGGTCATGAGGATGATTGATTTCAACCTGAAAAGATGATTGTATATTTTAAAATCTGAAATAGTTTTTGTGAATATCAAACTTTAGAGAAATTGAACACTGCAAAGTTTGCAACACTGTGTACTGTATTTAAATGTTCTCTGCTTCTCATTGCATTTCCACTTTTTAAAAATGATTTCCTCAGACAACTCTCAAACATATTTTCACAGGAAAGTCTGTGCTGTACTACTGTCAGTTCAGCAGTGGTCTTTTTTTAAATTACAGTCTGTATCAGACAGTAGCAGAAACTGGGGTTTCAGTGTCAATAAGCATTTGTTTGGAAACCTTGTGAGAAACTTTGCAAATATCTCTGGGGTGAAACAGTTAAAGTAGTTCCAGTCTGAAGTTGCCTAAATTTGCATTCCTTGATTATATATCTAATTCAGATTGTCATTTCTATGCCTTTGGTTTCTTTTTTAAAAAAAGACAGGTGCTAGCAATGTGGATACTGAGTGGCGGCCAAAACCCTTGTTACATTTTCCTTGCATAACTACGCAGCTAGCCAATACTTTCGTTCATGGTGTTTTAAATTGAACAGTTTTAGTTCTTAGTCTAGAGACTGAGCATTATTGAGCCTGAGTCTCTTCCAGCATTTCACAATCTGTGGACCATTAAACACTGGTAGCCAGATTGTAGACACTTGGCGAGATCAGTTTCTGAGTTTGTGACTCAGATCTTCATTTCATTTAAAAATTAACCTCCAAAATAAACCTCCCGTTATATGGGAGTTGACCCTGAAATTCACATTGAGATATGCCTTGAGTAACTTGCCAGCTGGTTTGCCTTATCCTTATGGTCCAAGAACATCATTGTGTGTCATGCATAGCCTAAGATTCTACTCAAGTTTTCTTCAAAAGTGTTGATCATCCAAAACTGAAATCTTGGAATAGGAGTTTTGATGCCAGCAGAATTATTAAAGTTATTAAATATCAGATGTTGCTAAGTATAATGCATGTTCACTTATTCTAAACTTATTATAAGGATGACACCATGTTGAAATAAATACATGCTGTATTATTAAACACTGTTTTATTATTCCCATTTAATTTCTTTAACAGCTCTACCAATGTGTCCCAGGGTTACAGACTACAGTATATAACTCATTTTTCTAATCTGTTTATAAACACTTGTTGATCATTGAAGTGATGAATGTTCTACACACCGGAAATATTGCACATATTGCAGTATGTGCTGGTGACGTGCAAGACAATTATTTGTCATTGAACGATAATATTTAATGTTCTGCAAGCTTCACTCTTTTCAGTAGCTTAAATCTGTATCAGCCACCAAACCCATCGCTATAGCTATGGGAGTCCACAGCTGCTGTTGATTTCTCTTTGTGGTCAGCCAACAGGAGATATGCTTCTGTGGAGCAGAACTGAGACCTGCCAGGTTTCTTTCCTTCTCGCTTTCAAAGGAAGCATGTTGCAGTCAGAAAGCTAGTCCTTTGGTGAGGGTGCCTCAAGCGCTGGTGAAACTTGGCAGCCAAGAGAGAGTTGACTTTGTTGGTCCTCTGGCGAGCCTGGGATTTAAGCACTTAAGGTAGCAAGGAAATCAACATCCTTAAAAAGTGATTGTGGACTGGACATAATGTTTCCTGAAGTGTATATTTTAAATTATTAACTGCAAGTGAAGCATTAACTGATTCGCGTCAGTAAATCTTTTGCTCTTTGGGGGCATGATTTATTGCAAAATAATCTATTGATGCCTGTGTCCCAGCAATCTTTCCAACTATTTGGCAATGGTTTTATACTTATTGAGAAATTTAGTGGAAGTGGAAGGCATATGGTGCAGAACACCATCCTGTAACTAATAAGAGTAGGATAAGCCAAGCTCAGCCTTTAATAGGTCACAGACTCTAGTAACTATTCTAATGCTTCCCTCATTGGCCTCAAATCTTCAATTCTTGGTCAACTCAATATAATCCAAAACTTTGTTGTCCAGATCTGAACTCTCACCGATTCCCTTACTTGTATTCAGATCCCTTTATGCCCATGCTTCACCCCTGTGATTTCCTCGGGCTGTCTCTAACAATGTGAAATCCTTGCACTCCTCCAAATCATCCTTTTTGTCCATTCACAAGTTCCTTCATTTCATTATTGGTGGCCATGCCTTTAGCTCCTGAGGCAAGGGCAGCAGATTCTTGGAAACACCGCAACCTGCAACTCACACTCTATGCTGACTTGGAAATAGATTGCTGTTCCTTCACTGTTCCTGGGTCAAAATCCTCATGTTGGTTTACCTACATCCCAAGTACTGCAGAGTTTCAAGAAGGCAGTTCATCATCAATCTCTCAAGGGCAATTAAAGATGAGAAATGAATGCTGGCTGAACCAGGAATGCCCATATCATGTGGATAAATATAAACAAACATCACTGGATTTTCTTCCTTCATCCTCTCTGCCTCAGAGCTACTATATCTTCCTTAAGATATCCGTAAAACCTCACTCTGAGCAAACTTTTGTTTTTTTCCTTACTTTAGTGTCAAAGTTTTATCTGGTTAAGCTCGTGAAAAATGTATTGGGATGCTATATGCATTAATGATACTGTAAAATATTTGTCAAGGATAGTAGGTCTGAAAGGGATCAGAAATGCAGCAGTTTTAAGTAAACTATGCCCTAATTTGACCAGAGAACACAGGAACAGCCTGTAGGTGCATAGGGCAATGGGCTAGCACATAAGAACATATGTTAAAAGGAACAGGAACAGGCCCCACACCTCTGTTCTGCCATTCAGTAAGCTCAGATCTGATCCAGCGTTGGCCTCAGTGCACTTTCCTGCCTGTTCACCAGAACACTTGATTCCCCAATTAAAAATCTTGACTATATTCAATCATACAGCCCCAATGGTTCTCCAAGAGAGGAGATTCCTCCTTATCTCCATCTTAACTATGCTCTTTTCTTCCCTTATGGAAGGAAAAAACATATCTCAGCATTTACTTCAGTTGTTTCAGAACTTCTATGATTTACTGTTACTGCCTGTCAGTTATCTATGGCCCATACTCATTGGTGCAATCAGCTCAATATTTCCTCATAAGATAACTCCTTTGTCACAATAATCAACCTTGTGAGTCTTCAATGCAGATGTGCCCTACTTAAATAAGGAGGCTAATCTTTGAGCAGTACTGTGGCTACAGTCTCACCAAAGTTCTATAAAGTTGTGGCAAGACTTCCCTTCTCTTCTACTTCACGTCCATTGTCCAACTTTCCAGCTGCCTTCCTGATTACTTGCTGGACCTGCATGCTAATTTTTGTGCTTTGTGTCTAAGGACAGCCACATCCTTCTGTATCATAGTGCTTTGTGGTCTTGTTCTATTTAAATACTATTTTATTTTTCTATTCTTCTTGCTATAATGTGAATAATCTTTCATTTTCTTACATTGTATTCTAAATCTCTGCTTGCTTACTTAACCCCCTGTACCCTTGTACCAGCTCAAAGCTTGCTTTCCCGTCTTTTATCATTAGGAAATTTGGCTGCAGTCCCATGTATCCCTTCATTCATATCATGCATATAGATTTAACATTTGAGGCACCAACATGCAACATCCACTAATTGTAGTTTGCCAATGTGAAATGCACTTTTTTTTTCTCTAACCTATTATTTTCTGTAAGTTAGCCAGTCCTTTATCATTGCTAATGTATTACCCCATCACCATGAGCTCTCGTATTTTAGAGTCATTTTTAAAATATGGAATCTTGTCAAGTACTTATTAGCAATCCAAATATACAACATCTACTTGTTCCTTTTTGTCTACGTATTACATCCTCAAAGCACTCTAATAAATTTGTCAACATAATTTCCCTATCATAAAACCATGTTGACAGTACTTTATTACATTATGAGTTTCTTAGTGTCCTGCTACTACTTCCTTAATAATGGATTCCAGCATTCTCTCAATGACAGATGTTAGGTTAATTGGCCTATAGTTTACTGCTTTTTCTCTTCCTCCTTTTGAGAAAAGGGACATTCTAGATCAATGTTCAGTGGAACAATAATAATTTTACAATGTACCACAATTGCTGATAATAAGTGAACTAGGAGCAAAGGTGCTTGCTGAGGTTGTGCAAGTATAGTTGCTTCACTATAATCTGCTTTTGAGAAAAGAAAATTAAGCCAGAAAATTTACTTCAGTTTGGGATATGGTCTGCAAAAGTAACAGTGTGTGGAAATGAATTGCTGTATCATTAAAATTAGTTTGAGTTTATGCTCAGCAATGTGGGGATATTGTGGAAAGGTGCAGTTCAGGTAGAAAATCAGTTATGATCTTATTAAATGATGGAGCAGGCTTAGCTTCTACTCCTATTTCTTTTGTTATTGTTTTAAATAAGCTTATAATTGGTATGGAGGAAGCTTGCACTATAACTTTAATTTCACTTGTGCACTCTTTTTAACTTATTTATGTTTCCTCAGCTGCAGAATCGAAACCTGTGGATTCCAGTCACATATTCCCAATTGGAAAAAGGGCAGAATTTTATCTTTTGACTCTGTTTTGTATGAAACATTATTAAATGCTATCATGCTGTTGATCTTGAAAATCATACCAATACAATTTGATGAAATATGACCCATATGGAACATATATTTGTGCCTCCTAATGTGGCTATTTGGAAAAACGTTACATTCATATAAAAAGGACACATCCTTTACTCATTAGTTCCAAGAAGCAGGGTTTTTGGCATGGGGATCTTGTGGAAACACTCTTGTTGCTTTTTATACAGATTGGGCTTTAGTTTTTGATGACACTGTTTAGAATAGGAAGTATCTAATAAGCAAAGCATTCTCTTTAATGTATTGCCAGTTCATTTAATGTATGCCTGGAGGTCTGAAATTTTATCTTCAATGTTGCAATAATATATATTTAATTCTCTGAAGTGTTCATAGCAGAAGCTTCATACTTTAAGGGCAGTAGAATTTTTTTTCAAATATAGTAATTTGAAACATCTGTAGTGATTAAAAAGAATAAAATGTGCAGCAGTCTTTTATAACTCAATCACATTCATATTAACCCATACCAGTAGCCAATTACATTTTCTCTTTTGCTTTAATTTACTTTTGGAACCGTGGTATTCTGCTTTTGCTCAATTTACAACAAAAACTTCCATATACTTATAGACCTTATGAATTTGCTTAGGTTCAGAATGATTGTAGCAATTCCAGTGGCAATCACATCAGGGCATTTACTTAACAAACCTTTTATAATCCAAAAAATAACCAAAAAAACTGCTGGAAATCTTCAACAAAAGCAAAAAGTGGTGGAAAATCTCCGCAGAAATGGCAGCATCTGTGGAAAGAAAGCAGAGTTAACAATAAACAATATTGAAGAAGAGTAAATGCTAGAATTATAAAGGATGAGAAAAATGTTAATTTGGATGATAATGATCTAATTGGAAATCGTCAGCAATAATTTGCAAATGGGATATCATATCTGACGAATACGTTGGAGTGTTTTTTTGCAAGATGTGTCAGTGTGTAAAAAAAATGACAGTTGATAAAGCTAGTAAGTTGAGATGTTCAGAAGGCTACGAATAAGGTCCATTTTAAAATTAAAGCACAAAGAGTAAGAGTAACATATTGGCATGGTTTATTGATTAGCTAACAGACAGAAAACAGAGAGTAGGAATAAATGGATCTTTCATGTATTGCCAGCCTGGGACTAGTCGAATAATTCTAGGATCAGTACTTGAGCCCCAGCTATTCACAGTGTATATCAATGATTTGGATGTGGGGAATCAAATGTAATGTTTTCAAATTTGTGGCTGATACAAAGCTAAGTGAGAATGCATGTTGTGAGAAAGATGTAAAAAGTTAGCAGAGACATACGCAGAGTATTTCTTAAGTGGTAAGAGGTGGAAAGTGTAGATGTTACAAAGGAATTTGTTGATAACTCTTTGAAACCTAATATGCTCCCGCAAGCTATTAGGAAAACTAATGGAATGTTAACCTTTATTGCAAGAGGATTGGAGCACGGCAGTAATGAAGTCTTCTTTCAGTCGTATAGGAACTTGGTTAGACTGTATCTGGAGTACTGAGTGCAGTTCTGGACATCTTCTCCCAGGATAGATATTATTGCCACAGAGCAAGTGAATTGAAGGTTTGCCAGTTTTGAAGGCAGCACTGTCCTATGAAGAGAAATCGGGCAAACTTGGCATGTATTCTCTAGAATTTTGAAGAATGAGAGGTGATCTCATAGGCAGTGTGGTTGCAGGTTCCTCTGGTTGTGCAGTGCATAACTGGGGTCAATTTAAAAACAAGGTTGGTGCCACTTATGTCCAAGGTGAGAAGTTCTTTACTAAGAGAGCTGTGAACCTTTGGAATTGTCTGGCATAGAGGGGTGTGAAAGCTCAGTCTTTCAGTTTGTTTAATGGAGAGATTTATCAATTTCTGATTACCAATGACATACAGGGTTACAGGGATGGGTTCATTATGGCATTGAAGTGCTTGGTCAGCATGAGCATGTCGAATAGTGGATCAGGCTTGATAGGCTGAATGGCCTATTCCTACTCCTACATTCCTAAGGTTTTAGATCTAGTCTAAAAGGCCATTCTGCCCACCAAAAATGGTAGCAATTTTTTTTTGACTGTCTATATTTCAGGTTTTAAAGTAAAAAGAGGAAAATTTAAAAGAGGTCTGAGAGGCAAGTTTTTTTCAAAGTATTTTGCAAGTTTTGCAATGCCACATTTTTGGTAAATGCTTACAATGCACTGCCAGAGGAGGTGGTAGAAGCAGATACAGTAGCAACATTTAAAAGGCATCATGACAGATACATGATTAAGCAGGGAATAGAACAATACGGGCCATATAGAGGCAAAAGGTTTTTAGCTTAGAAAGGTGTCATGTGTCAGCAAAGACGTTGTGGGTTGAAGTGCCTGTACCTGTGCTGTAATATCCTTTTGTTATTTTGTTCTTTGTTTTAAATGCAGTAACAACTGGAGAAACCCAGCAGTCAGGCAGCATCTGTGGGGAGAGGTGCAAAGGTGATGTATTGAGTCAACTTCATTTCTGAAGAAGAGTCATTGGATTCAAAATGATGGCTTTGTTTCACTCTCCACAGATGCTGCTAGACCTGCTGAGTTTCCCTGGCAGTTTCTATTTTAATTTCAGATTTCCAACACATGCAGTATTTTTCTTCTATTTTGTGTGAATTTGATCACCTTTCTGGAGTGGGCTAACCTTGATTGTGACTCTGGTGTTCAGAGTCTGACTAAATTCTTATTCCCATCCTGTGATTTGTAAATTCTCAACCAGTGTTTCAAAGGACTGTCAGACAGGAGATTGTATAGTGGTTAGATGTAAGATTGAGGAGAAAAAAATGCTGCCAGTAAAATTCTGAATGTTATGAATCGTAAAATGTGATTTAGTGGTGGTGGGAATCTGCTTTGGACCTCAAACCAGGACTTGTGGGAAATAAAATCTGGATGGGATGCAAAATGACTTTAGTGACAACAAATAGGTAGCCAGTTTTCAGGACCTCTTTACTTCCTTTAAGTCCCTCCTTCAAAATTACTGCCTTGCCCAAGCATTTTAGCCATCTTACCTAATATCTTGTAATGTGGTTTGGTGTTACGTTTAAGTTTACAATGGCTCTGTGACTTCTTAGGACATCTGATCATGTTCAAAGCACTATAAGTTGATATTCTTGTACCCAAGCCCACTTGTTAATTTTTGTTTAAATTGATGCTAAAGGAAGCTAGATGAAGTTGTTAATATGCTGTCACCGCATTCAACAATGGTGGTGTGGTGTGAGGGTTGTTGGTTAGTTCCATCTAGATTATTAGAGTGTGTTGCAGAATGAAGTCAACGGCATGGGTTTAATCCCCATAAAGGTTGTGGTAGTTCATGGACATCTGCCTCTTCACCTTACTTCAAGCTTGGAGTAGTTACCCTTGAACTATACATAACCGATTGTCTCTCTCTAATGAAGAGTCATGCACATGGTCCTTAATGCATAATGATTTCTTACCTTGACTAACCCTATTCAAGTCACATGTCTATTCAGTCTGAATACTTAATTGAAGTAGATGGGTTGCCTTTCAGTGTTGTGTGAATCAATGTAAATACAGTAAATAGAAGTGAGTTAAAGTGGTTTTCTTATTTCGGTTGGAAAAGACATTTTGTTTTACAACTCTGCTTCTTCACAGCAGGCTAAGAAATATTACAGTGCAAATTCTGAATCTGCATTACCCATTTATTTTGATGTATTTGGCACATAAATCTTAAGATTTTTGATTGGCCTAAATTTTGCATTGCAATGATGGTAAAACTGTCAACATTCACCATTGTTACTCTCTGAAATGGGCAGCAACCACTGGAATCTGCCAGCACAGTGAAATGTGGGAGCCCAGACATTGCCGTCAGTCATTCTGTCCTTGGCTCTGGGGTACACAGTTGAAGGCCCTGCATACTACAATCTGTAAGAAGTTATTTAACTAGTAAGATCTTGCATTTCATGCTGTAGTATTGCTGTTTTAAAAAAAAACATTCAAAGTGAAGCCTAGTTATTGAAGTGCAACTGAGTTTCGTAACAGTGTACCAAAGCATAGCTACAGCTGACGAGACTCTCCAGAAAGGAATCTTTAATGTTTGTGAACTGTCATTTCTTTCCATTCTCAAAACATTTCTAGTTTTTTAAAAAGATGATGTTTGAAGGTTTCGGTACAATATTTAAGTTTTTTTTTTAGTATCTGTCCCAATTATTTATTATAAAATCATGAAGGGCATGGATAGGATAAATAGACAAAGTCTCTTCCCTGGAGTGTGGGAGTCCTGAACTAGAGGGAATAGGTTTAGGGTGTGAGGAGAAAGATGTAAAAAAGACATAAGGGGCAATTATTTCATGCAGAGGGTGGTAGTCGTATGGAATGAGCTGCCAGAGGAAGTGGTGGAGGCCTAGTGCGATTGCAACATTTAAAAGGCATCTGGATGGATATATGAATAGGAAGGGTTTGGAGGGATATGGGCCGGGTGCTAGCAGGTGGGACTAGATCGGGTTGGGATATCTGGTCGGCATGGACGGGTTGGACAGAAGGGTCTGTTTCCATGCTGTACATCTCTATGACCAACTATAAAATTTGATGAAGAGTGAAGGATAGTACATGCTGTGGACTTTCTGGTTTGCTCTCTGAGAGAATACTTGAACGTGATTGATTGCTCTTGATGACATCACTGTTGATGGATAACTGGAGATTATCTTGGCATGCTCCCAAATTCAAACTGGTGACGTGAAAAGGGAATCCAAACTACAGAGATTGTTTAACCGTTGTGGGCAGTTGTCCTTGAGATGGGGTGGTAAGTTCTGTCATTCTGCTTCTAACTGAAAAATATGGAGCACAGTGTATATGCATCAGCTGAGCTCAGTGTTTATCACTTTCATCTTTGATTCAGTGGATTGTTGAGTCATTTCCAGCACCTAGATTTGAGTGGTAACCCAGGCTGATACTTCAGTATGGGAGTGTGGTGCTGGAAAAGCACAGCAGGTCAGGCAGCATCTGAGCAGCAGGAAAATTGATGTTTCGGACATAAGTCCTTCATCAGGAATGAGGCTTGTGGGCCAGGGAGGCTGATAGATAAATGGGAGGGGAGTGGGGCGGGGGAGGGAAGAAGGTAGCTGGGAATGTGATAGATGAAGGTGGGGGTGAAAGTTATAGGTCGGAGAGGAGTGTGGAGCGGATCGGTGGGAAGAAAATTTGATCAGGTCAATAGGGCAGTGCTGAGTTGGAGGCTTGGGACTGGGATAAGGTGCGGAAGGGGAAATGGAGAAACGGGTGAAATCCATATTGATCCCATGTCATTGCAGGGTCCTCAACACGGAAGATGTGGCATTCTTCCTCCAGGCATCGGGTAGTTAGGGTTTGGTGATGGAGGAGGCCCAGGACCTGCATGTTCTTATGGGAGGGGAAATTAAAGTGTTCAGCTACAGAGCATTGGGGTTGGTTAGTTGGCATCCTGTTTCCGGATGTAGAGGAGACCGCATCGAGTGCAATGGATACATAGATGACATTTCTGTCGGATGTGGAAGGATCCTTTGGGGCCTTGAACAATGGTGAGGGGGAAGGTGAGAGTGCAGGTTTTGCACTTTTTTAAATGGCAGGGGAAGGTGCTGGTGGTGGTGGGGGCGGTGGCGTGACAAGAATGTCCCGGAGGGAATGCTTTCTCCAAAACACAGGTAGGAGTGAGGAGAGAAATATATCCCTGGTGCTGGGGTCTGTTTGCAGGTGGTGGAAGTAGTGTAGGATGATGTGATGTATCTGGAGATTGGTAGCATGGAAGGTGAGGACCGGAGATGTTCTGTCCTTGGTGAGATTGGAGGGGTGGGCTCCAAGGGCAGGGGTGCGAGGAGTAGAAGAGATGCACTGGAGGGCATCATCGACCATGTGAGAGGAGAAATTGCAGTCTTTGAAGAAGGAGGCCATTTGAGATGTTCTATGGTGGAATTCGTCCTCGTGGGAGCAGATGTGGTGGAGGCAGAGGAATTAGGAATAAGGGATAGCATTTTTACAGGAGTCAGTGTGCGAGGTGATGTAGTCCAGGTACCTGTGGGAGTCAGTGGGTTTTCTATTAAATGCCTGTGTTTAATTTGTCACCGGGGATGGAGATGGAGAGGTCAAGGGAGGGGAGGAAACACTACTGTCAGAGGTGCCATCTGTCAAACACCAGTACCCTCTTGGTGAAAGTGAATGATTCTGTGGCATTAGTTGAAAGAAGAGCAGAGAGCATTCTCTCAATTCCTGATGAAAGGCTTTTGCCTGAAACGTCGATTTTTCTGCTCCTCGGATACTGCTTGACCTGCTGTGCTTTTCTAGCACCACTCTAATCTTGGCACTCTCTCAATGTCTTGGCCAATACCTAGACCAAAATCAGCAAAGCAGATTGTCATTTTGTCATGACTACCGCACCTGTCCAGCATGTGGTCAGTGACCTGTGATTCAATATAGCTTATGTTTCAATGTATAATGATTCAAGTTAAAATACACCACAGTCAAGCTTCTCTAAGTGTGTTAGATTATTACAAGTTAATATTGAAGATTCCTTGGGAACAATTAGATAAATCTATTAACAAGAAATGACATATCAAGATTAAAACAAGTACAAAAACACAAAAAGAATACCTATAAGAAGAAAGACCCAGCAAGTCCCCAGGTTTGTCACTGGGGCCATTGCTTGAGTTCCTTTGTTGCTGAAATAAAGATGTTTGCATTTGACAGCAGACTCAGCAGCATGATGACTTCCGAAAACAAATGGGTGATGCTTTCTTCTCCAGATAAGTTCTGTGGAAAAATAGATTCGGCCAGGGGAGAGAGAGAGAGGAGGTTTTATATTTTTCACTTGTTCTATATGTTCTTTTGTACTTCCTGCTTAACTTTGCTTCAGTGGATCCCCATTTATCTTCTAGAGCATAGGACAGTACAGCACAGTATCAGCACTTCGGCCTTTGATGTTGTGCTGGCCTTTTACCTACTCTAAAATCAGACTAACCTACTTACCCGTCAGTTTACTATCATCCGTGTGCCTATCCAAGGGTCGCTTACATGTTCCTAATGTATCTTAAAATTATGTCCCCTCATGATTGACATTTCGACATGGGAAAACGTCTCTGGCTATCAACTCTAACAATGCCTCTCAATATGTTGTACACCTCCATCAAGTCATCTCTCTTCCTTAATTGATCCAATGAGAAAAGCCTTAGCTACCTTAATCTTTCTTCATAAGACATGCCCTCCAATCCAGGCAGCATCCTGGTAAATCTCCTCTGCACCATCTCCAAAGCTTTCACATGTTTCCTACAATACAGCAACCAGAACTGAACTCAATATTCCAAGTGTGGTCCACCCAGGGCTCTACAGAGCTTCAGCATAACCTCGTGGCTCTTAAACTCAATCCCCCTGCTATGAAAGCCAACACACCATCCGCCTTCTTAACAACCCTATCAACTTGGGTGGCAACTTTGAGGGATATATGGACATGGACTTCAAGATCCCTCTGTTCCTCCACACTGGCTAGAATCCTACCTTTAACCATGTATTCTGCATTCAAATTCAACCTTCCAAAATGAATCACTTCACACTTTTCCAGATTGAACTCTATCTGCCACTTATCAGCCCAGTTCTACATCCTGAAAATGTGTTGCTAGAAAAGCGCAGTAGGTCAGGCAGCATCCAAGGAGCAGGAGAATCGACGTTTCGGGCATGAGCCCTTCTTCAGGAATCTTCAGGGATCCATTCCTGAAGAAGGGCTCATGCCCGAAACGTCGATTCTCCTGCTCCTTGGATGCTGCCTGACCTGCTGCGCTTTTCCAGCAACACATTTTCAGCTCTGATCTCCAGCATCTGCAGTCCTCACTTTCTCCAGTTCTTCATCCTGTCAATGTCCCGTTGCAATCTACAACAGCCCTCCACACTATCCACAACTCCACCAACCTTTGTGTCATCAGCAAATTTACGAACCCACCCTTCCACTTACTCATTTAAATCATTTATAAAAACCACGAAGAGCAGAGTTTCCAGAACCAATCCCTGCAAAACACCACTGGTCATCAAGCTCCAGGCTGAATACTTTCCATCTCCCACCACCCTTTGTCTTCAATGGGCCAGCCAATTCTGTATCCAAACAGCCAGATTTCCCTGTATCCCATGCTTCCTTACTTTCTGAATGAGCCTACCATGGGGAACCTTATCAAGTGCCTTGTTAAAATCCATATACATCACATCCATTGCTCTACCTTCATCAATGTGTTTTATCACATCCTCAAAGAATTCAATCACGCTTGTGAGGCATGACCTGCCCCTCACAAAACCATGCTGACTATCTTCAATCAAACAATGGTTAATCCAAATAACATAAATCATGTCTGTCAGAATCTTCTTCAATACTTTGCCCACTACCGACATATGACTGACTGGTCTGTAATTCCCAGGATTATCCCAGGATTGAACAAGGAAATAACACTTGCCACCCTCCAATCATCTGGCAGTACTCCTATATAATATTATGGATGTTAAAATATGTATACCTATAAGGAAAACAAATTTGTCTTATATGATGCTTTTCATGATCTCAGAATACCTCATGCCTTTGCAACAAATCAATTACCTTCTGGCACTACTTCTGTATAACTTTTTCCCTTTATCTTTCTGAAATTACTGCTCAGAGGCTGATACCACATCACAAAGTCACCGTGTATTTCCATGTGCACAGTAAATGGGCTCTGACCAGCTAGCTCAGTGCCAGTCCCTAGAATGAGGAGACATTCTGAATCTCCTGTCTGTATCTGGGCGAAAATGGGTACTGCAGATGCTGGAGATTAGAGTCAAGATTAGAGTGGTGCTGGAAAACACAGCAGGTAAGACAGCATCCGAAAAGCAGGAAAATTAGCATTTCAGACAAAAGTCTGATGACTCCTGTCTTTTTTTTTCTTTTTTTTCTTTTTTTTTCAATCAAGAGGAGAGTCCTTGACACTGGTCCAGCTTCCTCAGAGCCAGCTCTCAGTGTGAACAGAACCTCTAACGTTCCTATTTATTTATTTTTTCTTTTTTTTTATTACCCCCACACTACCGCCTAACCGCGGTAGTGCTTATTTTTTCCCCAGCACCCATGGTGTGTGTGTGCAGGTTTGAGACACAGTGAGAGGCACAAAGTGCACGAATCTTTATTCAATTTCCACCACCAGAAAGATAGGAAAACACCCAGGTGGCCAGTGACAAGCAGTGCCCTTCATATCAAAGGGCGATGCTGTGTGATCAAAACAGTGAAGGGGAGGGTAGGGACTAAATCAAAATAGAGTTGGAGGGGGAAATAATACACTCCACTCCCTGCGGCGCCCTTCTCTGACTCCTGTCTATTTTTTTTTAGCAGTGCCCTTCACATCAAAGGGCAATGCTGTGTGAACTCCTGTTCTTTTTTTAAAATTTTTTCTCTCTTTTCTTTTTTTACTACCCTTTTTTTTCTGTGAATCTCCTGGTTATATTAACCCCCACACTACCACCTAAGTACGGTAGTGCTTATTTTTTCCCCAGCACCCATGGTGTCTATGTGCAAGTGTGAGACACAGTGAAAGACACAAAGTGCACAAATCTTTATTCAATTTCCACCACCAGGAAGATAGGAAAACACCCAGGTGGCCAGTGACAAACACTGCCCTTCACCTCAAAGGGCAGTGCTGTGTGATCAAAACAGTGAGGGGGAGGGTAGGGACTAAATCAAAATAGAGTTGGAGGGGGAAATAATGCACTCCACTCCCTGCGGCGCCCTTCTCTGACTCCTGTCTTTTTTTTTCTTTTTTTTCTTTTTTTTTGTTTTGTGTGAGACACAGTGAAAGACACAAAGTGCACGAATCTTTATTCAATTTCCACCACCAGGAAGATAGGAAAACACCCAGGTGGCCAGTGACAAACACTGCCCTTCACCTCAAAGGGCAGTGCTGTGTGATCAAAACAGTGAGGGGGAGGGTAGGGACTAAATTAAAATAGAGTTGGAGGGAGAAATGATGCACTCCACTCCCTGCGGCGCCCTTCTCTGACTCCTGTCTATATCTGTCAGCCAGAGCTCCCTGATTGGCCGAGGCTAACAACCACAATCAAGTATCTCAGTCATTGATATCTACGTGGCCCTCATTCCAATTACTATACCTTCCTTGGTCATATGCCTTTGCCCCAATCTCCAACCTCAAACAGGAGTGTTTCCTCAAAGATCTTCTTGAATATCTTCCACGCCGATATGGCAGTGCAGTCAGTGCAATACAATTTCAAATTGTAGAAGTGTCTGATCCAAACCAATGAGTCTTCTTTTCCACTGTAATTGCTGGTTCATCCAGATTTTGGGTGTGACTCATCCATTGTCTTTAAACTGAGGTGATGACCTGTGACAATCAGTTTGAGTCGCAGCCACTTTGATGTTTATTGAGGCAGGCACCACTGTTTTGCATCTTGGAAAGAGCCATTGTATTATGCAACACTGTGGGCATTCCAAAGTCTCCCTTTTGTGATCTGAGACAGAGAAAGCATGGTTCAGACATGGCCTCCCTTGGCCTTCTTCTTGCAATAAACATTTTAAAAGTAGTTTCCAATGTACATGTTTTTAAAGCAGAATTGCCCTTTTAACATGTTTTGCTTAAATTCTACCATATCAGACAGTATGCTGATAAAAGATGTTACATTGATGTTTTTGTACAAAATGGTTGCACTGCCGTAGCAACTGCAAATTCAAAGTAACTGATTTAAGGCATGAGATATTCTGAGATCATGAAAAGCATCATATAAGACAAATTTGTTTTCCTTATCGGTATAAGTCTTTTAAAATCCATAATATTATGCATTTCATTGATTTACAGCTTTGCCTTCTCCCTCTTGTTATGCAAAGAACATATCCATATCCGCCACAGATTCACCTGCACCTCCACCCACATTATCTACTGCATCCGCTGCAGCCGGTGTGGCCTCCTCTATATTGGCGAGACAGGCCGCCTACTTGCGGAGCGATTCAGAGAGCACCTCTGGGCCACCCGGACGAACCAACCCAATCACCCTGTAGCACAGCATTTCAACTCCCCCTCCCACTCCACCGAGGATATGCAGGTCATTGGACTCATCCACCGCCAAACCACAACAACGCGACGGTCGGAGGAGGAGCGTCTTATCTTCTGACTGGGAACCCTCCAACCACAGGGGATGAACTTGAACTTCACCAGTTTCTTCATCCCCCCCTCCCCCCACCTTGTCTCAGCCGAATCCCTCCAGCCCGGCACCGCCTTCCTGACCTGCAGTCTTCTTCTTGACCTCTCCGCCTCCACCCTACTCCGACCTATCACCTTCACCTTGACCTCTTTCCACCTATCACATTTCCAACGCCCCTCCTCCAAGTCCCTCCTCCCTACCTTTTATCTTCTCCTGCTGAACACTCTCTGCTCATTCCTGAAGAAGGGCATGTGCCCGAAACGTCGAATCTTCTGTTCCCTAGATGCTGCCTGACCTGCTGTGCTGTTCCAGCAATAAAGTTTCAGCATGCAAAGAACCCCCATTTAAATTGACAGCTCTGGCAAACACACCTTCTGATATTTCACCCTCATTGGCTGAACTGATTAAGACTATGAGCAGACTGTGAATGTTTCCTAACTCTGCATGTGTGTTTAGTTAATGGCCAAATTTGGAACCCAGGGCTTCAGGTACATAATTCTTTGAAATTTGCATCACAGTTAGATAGGGTGACTAAAAAGGCATTTCGCTCGCCTGTTTTCATTACTCAAACCTTGCAGAAGTTGGGATGTCATGTTGAGGTTGTACAGGATGTTTCTGAGGCCTCTTTTGGAGTACTGTGTGCAGTTCTGGTCAACCTATTATTAAATTGGAGAGGGTTTAGAAAAGATTTACCAGGATGTTGCTGGGAATGGAGGTTTTGAGTTAAAAAAAAATAGCCTGGATAGGCTGGGACTTTCCAGTGGAGCATAGGAGGTTGAGGGGTGACCTTCTGGAAGTTTATAAAGTCATGAGGGGCGTTGATAAAGTGAATAGCAAAGGTCTTTTCCCTAAAATGGGGCAGTTCAAAACGAAGGGGCATATTTTTTAAGGTGAGAGGAGAGAGATTTAAAAGGATGTGAGGGGCTTAGAGAGTGGTTAGTGTGTGGAATGAACTGCCAGAGGGAGTGGTGGTTGTGGTTACAGTTACAGTATTTAAAAGACATTTGGATAAGAACATGAAAAGGAAAGGCTTGGAGGGATGATGGTAAAAACAATGACTGCAGATGCTGGAAACCAGATTCTGGATTAGTGGTGCTGGAAGAGCACAGCAGTTCAGGCAGCATCGAGGAGCTTCAGCAAAATCGACGTTTCGGGCAAAAGCCCTTCATCAGGAATAAAGGCAGAGAGCCTGAAGCGTGGAGAGATAAGCTAGGGGAGGGTGGCATTGATGCCCTGGGGTTGAAGTGTTCCGTGGCGGAAGATGAGGCGTTCTTCCTCCAGGCGTCTGGCGGTGATGGAGGGAATTTGCTGAAGCTCCTCGGATGCTGCCTGAACTGCTCTGCTCTTCCAGCACCATTGATCCAGAATTTGGAGGGATGATGGGCCAAGCTCAGGTAAATGGGGCTAAATCTGGTTTGGGAATGTAGTCGGTGTGGACTACTTGGACTAAGGGGTCTGTTTCCGTGCTGTATGACTCTATGACTTTATTTGCTGTTCGGAAAAGTCTGAGTTTCAAGTCATAAAAAAAAACTCTGTACCTTAATATGTTGTACCAATAGAGTCCTAATTAAGAAGCTTTGACTAATGATACAATAATCAGCAATATCCAAAGAAAGGCAGTGAAGTGGGCTGAAGTTCTGATATGAATGTTTGCTAAAGTTTCTGTGTACAGGAAGACAAGTGTGAACTATTTTAGTAATGTGTGGTTGATGATAAGTACAGGCCTGGACACTGAAAACCTCGTATCACCCCCCTCCTATTCAAATAGTACAATAGCGTATTGGTAACTGAGAGGGCAGACAAGGCTTCAGTTTAAGATTTTAATTTGAAAGACAGCCTCTCCCAACAGGACAACACTATTTTTTTGCACTGAAGTGCCAGTTTGGATTACCTGGTTAAAGTATGGAATATACACAATATACTGACTATGAGGTGAAAACGCTGCTGTTACATGAAGGTTGATGGATCAATGACTGATTTTCTTCAGCCAGTCACTCAATGTCCAGAGGTGAAAAGTGAAAAAAATGTATTTTGCAAATTACAATGCAGTAATAAAAGTATCATTTGGTTTCATCCAACACAGTAATTATACAAAGGTAATCAAAGACACTGGCGCCGTAGTTTGACATATAAACAAGTATTTTTGTGAATATATGTCCATCTATCAATCTTCTCAATGCTGTCTTAAAGGCAAGGTGCCATACCTTGTTGGGAAATGAC
This sequence comes from Chiloscyllium plagiosum, assembly GCF_004010195.1. Taxonomy (NCBI): domain Eukaryota; kingdom Metazoa; phylum Chordata; class Chondrichthyes; order Orectolobiformes; family Hemiscylliidae; genus Chiloscyllium; species Chiloscyllium plagiosum. The sequence continues at coordinate 8,815,633 of NC_057713.1, forward strand.
ATCTCACTCTTAGTTATAGTTTTTCCTTATTCTTCAGTTCAAAACGTTTGTGGTATAACTTTTTTGGATATGTGGATTGTTAGTTATGCAGAAAAGGCAATGGGTCTTGGGGAACATAACTGAAAAACAAAACCAACAGAGTGAGCTGATGAATAAGATTTAAAGTATGTGATAGAAAGGAAGGGCAGAGAAGGAAATAAAGTGAATTAAAGTCAAATTAGATATAGGAAAATAAATGATATGAAGGAAAGAAAGATTAAATTTGCAGACAGAAAAACAATCCACTATCTGAATTAATGAGATTTTGCAATTTATTCCTGTTATGGAACAGAAAGGTTGATTGACGATCCATTAGCAATTATCAGGTTGTTACGTGCTGTTAATTATAAGGCTTAACTTGTTGCATAAATTTTAACTGGCGTTTAATATCCAAATCCAGCAAGTTTTTTTAAAAAAAATGAGGCTAAAGGTGAAATATGTTTGTAAAAGCAAAGAGCTGATGAAATAAATTGAACAGCACATTCTGGAGATTTGTAACACATAGTGTGTGTTTTATCTGTGAATCTGTTGACTGATTTGCACATTAGTACCCGCTTGTGCATTAATTATGTTCATAGATCCCTTACTGGGTTACAGTTCCACAGGGATGCGCTGTCATCTAGTACGTCAACCATGTGACAGAAGTCACGTGTGATCAGTGAGAGCTGAAGGGTGGCCTCCAGCAGAATGGGAATTTGAGAAATAAATGCTGGCATTACTGTCAGCACACATATCCCATTAATGATTAAAAGCATGTATTATTGAAAAGCGAGACAAGTTGGGGAAGCTCTTTGTCTTGCGTTCACAAGGAAAATGCCAAAACAAAAGGTGAGGAGCCTCACAGCTTGAGCCCAGCTATGTTCTCACGAGGATTGCAATTGTGTATGCATCATATTTAGGAACAGGAAGGAGGTCATTCAGCCCTTCAAACCTGTTCCACTATTCAAAGATTGGTATCTCAACTCCATCTACCTATCTTGGTTTCCTAAGCTTTAATGTCCATGTCTAACAAAGAATCTTTCAATTTCAGTTCATTTGGTAGTGATGGTGTATCACCTTCCTACCTTCAGTCAACACAAGAGGGTGAGGGGACAGTCTACTCATTCAACTGTAATTGGTCACATAAGAACATTATCCTTCCATTAACCCAAAGACAGGCGAGGGGCTCACAATGAAGGGACCATGACAAGCTGATGCTTGCTTATTCCTTGGGGAGGAGGGGTTAATGGCCTCTCTTGCTACAGGGCACTCTGTTCCTGGTCGGGGTCGGGGTGGTACAACTGCCAACCACCTCCTGCTCACATTGCTGACTACCCTCCACCATGACTCTCACCTTTTGACCCCGCTGCTTTCATCACTGGCCTCTATCCTAGGTTTCCAGGGATGATGCTAGGTCTCAAATAGGTCTGCCAATGTCTTTTCAATGGCATTGCCATTCTTTGGAGTTTTCATCTGGCAGAACCTCCACTCCAGGGAAGGTGCATTATTAGCCTATCCAGTGTCTGTTTGTAGCAACATGTGGCTGCCTCCCTGACTAAAAGTGTCACAAGGCTCTTGCTGGTATCCCTGCTCCCAGTTACCTCAGGAAGATTCCTCCCACAGTTTCTCGGCAAGCCTTAACCTCAGCAGTATTTTTGCAAGATGGAGTACTGAATTTCCGTTAGCTTTATTGTGAAGTAGTGCTTTGGAACATCTCTGAACTGCATACCTCCACGTTTTAAATTTATCCTCACTTGTTCTTGACTACCCCCTTCACAAGAATTTTTTTTCTATCTACCATGATCAAACTTTAATCATTTTAAACACTGCAATCAGGTTACATCTTCACCTTCTATTTCAAGGGAATTAAAACCTGTTCAATCCAAACTGCTTTCACAACGTGGCTCTTCTGACCCTGGTGTGATATTGAGGGAATCTTCTGTTAATACCTTCTGAAAAGTAATCTCACTGTTTACACCAATATTCAACCGATACCCTAAAGTAAGCACTCCTGACATTTGGAGTCATGTAATTTATTAGAGAGAGCGCCTGTTGTTAATGGATCAATGAACAATAAACTAATGCCGTTAAAGTATTAACGTCAATGAAGTGGAGATGCCGGTGTTGCACTGGGGTGGACAAAGTCAGAAGTCGCATGACACCAGGTTATAGTCCAACAAGTTTATTTGAAATCGCAAGATTTCGGGGCACTACTCCTTTGTCAGATGAAGGATATGAATTCTGCCTATAAATTCTGTGCCTGTGTGCCTCCTTCCACTTCACCTGATGGAAGGAGCAGTGCTCTGAAAGCTTGTGATTTCAAATAAACCTGTTGGACTATAACCTGGTGTCATGTGACTTTTGACTTTAATTTTAATGAGGTTGCCATAAATGAGAGAGAATATATTCTGGTGTAATTTCACTGTTACTGAAATAAACAGAAAATAGAAACTCAGCAGGTCTGACATGTTCTCTGCAGAATGATACAGAAAGAGTCATATTTATTCAAAGTATTAACTCTGTTTCCCTCTCCACAGATGCTGCCAGACCTGCTGAGATTCTCCAACAATTTCAGATCTCTTACTTAGAAAATATTTGACTTTTCTTTCACTAATACTGATGTTGGATAATTGATTGCAAATTATCTTCACCTGAAACTTATATATCTTATGAATATATTTATTTTCCACTTTTCAAAATGAATGAACTGTAATTTGCTGTGACACTTCATAGCATTTGCTATCAATTAATCCAGTCCTTGCACATAGATTAGATTAGATTCCCTACAGTGTGGAAACGGGCCCTTCGGCCCAACAAGTCCACACCACACCAAAGAGCAACCCACCCAGACCCATTCCCCTACATGCACCCCTGAATGATACACCTAACACTATGGGCAATTTAACATGGCCAATTCACCTGACCTGCACATCTTTGGACTGTGGGACGAAACCGGAGCACCCGGAGAAAACCCACACAGAGACTGGGAGAATGTGCAAACTCCACACAGACAGTTGCCCGAGGTGGGAATTGAACCCAGGCCCTGGCGCTGTGAGACAGCAGTGCTAACCACTGAGCCACCGTGCCGCCCCAGGAATCCTGATGAAGGGTTTTTGCCCAAAACGTCGATCCTCCTGCTCCTCAGATGCTGCCTGACCTGCTGTGCTTTACCAGCACCACATCCTTGACTCTGAACAGGGTTATACAGCTGGTCTTAACCCGTTGGATTGAAGGGTTGTATAGTTTACAGCTTGGCCAAAGAATGAAGTGTTCATTAGAGTGGGTAAATTCAGTATAAAATCCCACATGGAAGGATTGGATTAAGAGACCATGGAAAACATTGAAAAAGAAACATTTTTACAAAGTTAACATTTCAAATTGTGTGTTTTGAAAAGATCCAAAAGCACAAGTTTTTTCACTGGAGCACCGGAGATTAAGAGGTGTCTCACTAGAATTTTATGAAATCATGAGGGGTGCAGTAAAGATAGTGGTAGATGTCTTTTCCCCTAGGATGTGAGATTTCAAGATAAGGGGGCATATTTTCAAGGTGAGAGGAGACAGATTGAAAAAGGACATGAAGGACAATTTGTTTTTTACAGAGGATGGTTCGCATGTGGAATGAACTTCCTGAGAAAGCAGTGGATGCAGGCACAGCTACAACATTTTAAAGACAATTAGATACGTACACGACTAGCAGGGTTTGGAGGGATATAGGCCGGGAGCATGCATGTGGGACTAGTTTAGTTTAGAATTGTGTTCGGCATGAACTGCTTGAAGCGAAGTGTTTGTTTCTGTGCTGTATGACTAACAATTAAAACCTGATGGAATGAGAGTGCAAACCTTTAAAGATCAGTGGCAGAGTAATTGACAGAAAGCAATTAATAATTATCACCAGATTCAAAGGATATTCAGACTGGAATGGACAAGTCTTAATTTTCCGTAATTTATTTCTCATGCAAAATGTTATCACTGTATACGATTCAATGCAACTCTTCAGTGGTGAAGACAATGAGACCAACTTTTATGAAGTTAAGAGTGGGACAGTGCAACTCAGCCTCCAAGATCAGGATATCTCAGTTGATCCACATGCCAAGTAGCATGAGGTTGCTGAAACAATTGCACATAAATAAAAGTGAGTGCCATTGACCTCACTGTTACTTTGTGGAAAGAATCTGGGCTGACATTTTTGGAAAACTTTTTTTTAGTTAATTCATGCAATGTCGGTTTCACTGGCAAAGCCTAATTTTCATCCCTAATTGTCCTGGAGAAGACGCTGGTGAGTTGCTACCTTGCACTGTCATAGTCCTTGGGGTGTAGGAATGCAAACTGTGCTGTTTGGGAAGAACTTTGGGCGGCATGGTGGCACAGTGGTTAGCACTGCTGCCTCACAGCGCCAGAGACCCGGGTTCAATTCCCACTTCAGGCAACTGTGTGGAGTTTGCACATTCTCCCTGTGTCTGCGTGGGTTTCCTCCGGGTGCTCCGGTTTCCTCCCACAGTCCAAAAACGTGCAGGTTAGGTGAAGTGGCCATGCTAAATTGACCGTAGTGTTAGGGGTAGGGGAATGGGTCTGGATGGGTTGCTCTTCGGAGGGTCGGTGTGGACTTGTTGGGCCAAAGGGCCTGTTTCCACACTGTAAAGTAATCAAATCTAATCAAACTATGACCCAGAAATACTAATGGAATGGTAATGTATTTCCAAATCAAGGTGGTGAGTGGCTTGGAGGAGAACTTGCAGATGGTAGTGTATAGGCTGCCCTTTTCCTTTTGGATGGTCAAGGTCATAGGTTTAAATGGTGCTATCAGAGGAACCTTGGTTGATAAACATGGTACACGACTGCCTTTGTTGCTATGTCTGCTCTTAGTTGTAAGAAACTCCATAATTCTGTTTATAAACGCGACCCTCCCAACTTATCATTGCAGATTTGTCAAAAGGAACAGCATAAGACCACCCCTCCAGAAGGAACCCCAATGGATGCATCGTCACGCCACAGTGGAGCTCAGGACAGTGGTATTGGGAGTGACAGTGCACGAATTCGGATTGTTCAAATTGAGCAGCAGAGTGGAACTAGTCATCATCGCCTTGCAAGGCCTTCCCGCCAGTCCTCCATTGTGAAAAATTTGAATTTTATCCCATTTGATATGTTTATCACAGCCAGCCGTATCTCATTAATGACCTATTCAACAGCAGGTAGTTCCAAATCACGGTCCCAGCAAGAAAGCCAAAGCCAGAAGGTGAGCGACAAACTTGGCAGGAGTACGTTAAACCGGAAAAGTATGGAGATTGATGGCGTGTCAGAGAATAAATTAGGCCAGCTAACAGCTGAGGATCTTCTGAATAGTAACGCTCCGTTGAGCGTAGGGAAGGTGACCAGTCACTTGTCACTAGAGAGCCTCCACACCCCAAGCAGATCATCAGCTCGACAGGCTCTTGGTGTTACTGTCGTCCGGCAACCAGGCCGCAGAGGAACACATGATCTTCAGGTCGAGCCTTTCGTGTACTTAGTGATAGTCCAACCTTCTTTGTTATTGAGTTGTCATCACCGGAAGCAGATGGTGGATCTATCATTCTTTGATGCCACATTGAAAGCTGTCCCTCCAGACTACAAGTGTATGGGTAAGAACATTTCTCAGCTTCCAATCTCATATGATGCCATGAATTATTGTCTACATGGATTTTAGTAAGGCTCTTGACAAAGTCTCACTTGGCAGACTGGTCAAAAAAATCGTCCATGCAATACAGGGCAGTGTGTCAAATTAAATCCAAACTTGGCTTTGTAACAGGAAACAAAGGTTAATGGTCAAGGCTGCCCTTGCGAATGGAAAGCTGTTTCATGTCATGTTCAACAGGACTCAGTGTTGGGATGCCGCTGTTTGTTTTATATATTAATGATTTGGACGTGAATGTGAGCGTCTCACTTGGAAAGTTTGCAGACTACACAAAAATTGGCTATGTAACAAGCAGTGCAGAGGATACCTGTAAGCTCCAAAATGATATATGTGGCTTGGTGGTGGGGAAGGAAAATGGCAGGTGGAGTTAGACTCTGGTAAGTGTGAGGTAGTGCCTTTGGGGAGGTCAAATGAAATGCACAATAAACAGAAAAATACCAAGAGGATAGATGAAGTGAGAGATCTTGGTATGCCCAGGTCCCTGAAGATGGAAATACAGATAGATAAGGTTGTAAAGAAGGTATATGGAATGCATTCATTCATTAGCAGAGGTATAGAATACAAAAATAGGGTTATAATGATGAAACTGTATAAGACTCTGGTGAAACCATATCTGGAGTATTGTATGCAGTTCTGGTCACCACATTACAGGAACGATGTTATTGCTCTGGAGAGAATGCAACGAAATGATGCCAGGGCTGCAGATCTGTAGCAATGAGGAGGGTTTGGAGAGGTTGGGTTGATCTCCTTGGAACAGAGAAGGCTGAGGGGCAAGGTGGTTGAGGTATACAGAATTCTGAGGGGTAGGGATGGAGCAGACAGGAGGAACCTATTTCCTTTGGCAGAGAGTCAAAAACCAGGTGTCATGGATTCAAGCTAAGTGGCAGAAGGGTTAGAGAGGACATGAGGAAAGCCTTTTCTATGCCGTGGGTGATGGATGTTTGGGGAGGCAGAGACCCTAAACTCTTTCAAAAAGTCACTGGATTTGTGCTTTATGTGCTGTAAACTGCAGGGTTATGGGCCATGTGAGGGAAGATGGGATTAGTGAGGGAAGATGGGATCAGAAAAGGCATCTGGCTGTCTTTGGGTCAGCATGGACAAAATGGGTCAAATGGCCCCCTTCTGCACTCAATCATTTCTATGGTTCTGTGGTATTGCTTTTTGATTTGATATGTTACATTTTCATTTTTGAGTTTTCTCCCTCTCACTCACTTCTGCCGCTCTTGACTAATACAAACAAAAAGGCTGAGAGTGAATTTAATTGATGTGTACAAAATAATGAGGGGCCTAGAGAGAATGGCTAGAAAAGACCTATTGTCCTTGACAGGGAAATCAGGAAGCAGGGGCCATAGATTTAAAGTAATTGGTGGAAAGACTAGGGGAGTTGAGAAATGTTTTCACCCAAAAGTTGAAGTGACTGTGGAACTTATTGCCCAAAAAGTGTTGCAGAACAGAAACCCTGATTCCATTTGCAGAGTTTGTGATATTCTTTTGAGGTGCTGCAACCTGGAGGATACATTTTTTTTTATTATTATTCATTCACGCAGTGTAGCCTTCCCTGTCAAAGCCATCATTTATTCCTAATTGCCCCTGATTTGCCATTTTGAATTGTGGCACTGCTTGAAATGTGTGCACATCCTGTTAGAAAGGGAGTTCCAGAATTTTGGACTAGTAACAGTGAATGGACTGTGTGGTCATGCTTTCATGCATTTACTTCCCTTGTCCTTCTATTTGATACAGGTTGCAGACTGCAAGGTGCTCTCAGAGGTGCCTGAGTTACTACAGTGCACATTTTAAATGGTACATATTTTTAACAGAATAAGTGGCGAAGGGAGTGAATGTTGAAGGTGTTAGGTGGAATGCTACTCAAATGAACTGCTTTGTCTTATATTAACTTCAAGGTTCTAGAGTTTTGTTGGAGCTGCAGCCATCCAGGCAAGTAGAACTTATTCCATCATGCTCATCACAAAGTACGGGGGAGTCAATTATCTTTCAAAGAATTCTCTGGCCTGCTCTTGTAGCCGCAATATTTATATGACTAGTCCAATTCAGTTTTTTGTCAATAATGACCCTCCAGTTTGTTTATAGTGCATGTAGTTTGTCATAATGCCATTGAATGGCAAGGGGCAATGATTCGATTTTATTCTGTTGAGGGGCATTTGTGCGATGTGAATGTTACTGGTTGTTAACCCAATCCTGGATGTTGTCCAGGTCTTACAGCATATGGACACCAACTGCTACAATATCTGAGGACATGCAAATGTTACACAATCATCAGTGAACATCCCACTTTTGTCCACTTGATGAAGAATAGGTGATGAAGCAGCTGAAGATGATCAGGCCTCGGACATTACTCTGAAGAACTCAGACACAGATGTCTTTGAACTGAGATGATTGACCTCTCACAGCCACAACTGTCTTCCCTTGTTCTCTCTCTTGAAATCCTTTAAAATTACAATTTCACAGTTACAATTGAATTGAATTGAATTGAACTTATTATCATGTGTACCAAGGCACAGTGAAAAGCTTTGTCTTGTGAGCAATACAGGCAGATCAAGTAGTTAAGTAGCATAGATAGTAAATAATAGGTAAACAGCGGCAAAAACAAAAACACAGGTACAGGCGAATGTTAAGTTTTTGTGAGTCCATTCAGTATTCTAACAACAGTCGGGTAGAAACTATTTTGAAACTGGCTGGTGCGTGTGTTCAAGCTTCTGTACCTTCTCCCCGATGGTAGAGGTTGTAGAAAAACATTGCCAGGGTGGGATGGATCTTTGAGAATGCTGGTGGCCTTTCCTTGACAGAGGGCCTGGTAGATGGATTCTATAGATGGGAGGTTGGCCTTTGTTATTGTCCAGGCAGAATTCACCACTGTCTGTAACCGTCTCCAATCTTGAATGGGACAGTTGCCATTCCAGGGGTAGTGATACATCCAGACAGAATGCTCTCGATGGTGCACCTATAAAAGTTGGCAAGGGTATTCGTCGTCATGCCAAATTTCCTCAGCTGCCTGAGAAAGAATAGATGTTGTTGGACCTTTGTAACCAGTGCGCCCATATGAAGACTCCAACAAAGCTTGTTGTGGATGATCACTCCCAGAGCTTGACATTCTCCACTTGTTCCACCTCTGTGCTGTTGATGTGTAGGGGGGCATGAGTAACATCCCGCCGAAAGTAATTTGAAGCCACAATAAACTTTCTAATGTCTTCACTGGGTAACTGATCCCTTATTGCACACCAAACTGTTTCTGCAGTCTCCTGAGGCTCAGGATTGTAGAATGTTCAAGCTTCCACAACATTTATGACTTCAGTGTATGTGTTACTATGGCAGGAGTGAGGAAGTTCCTGAATGCTTTATACATTTCTCTATGGTATAATGTGAGCCTTCCCCACTGTACCGCCTGTAAGGCAAGCATATATTTTATTGGATATGGAAACCAAAACTGCAGATCATTTTCCAAATAGTGTGTCACAAAAGCCTCATAAATTGTCGTGAGCAACTAGCAGGACTTAATTTTAGTTTTGCCGTTGTTTGGCCCTACCAGAATCTAAGGAATTTTTGAAGAACATAGCAATGCTTCCACTGACTCTGTAGATATTTCTTTTAATAAACAAAGATTCAGACTATCTAGTCTGAGGATTTGTCAGCCTTTAAGTCCAATAGTTTTCCAAGCATTGTTTCCCTAGTGATGGTGATTGTTTTAAGTTCCTCCGTTCCTCCCTTCACTTTTTGATTTTCAAGTACCTTTGGAAAGTTGTCAGAGTTTTCTACAATGAGATTGTCACGACATGCCTATTCAATGCCTCTGCCAATCCCTTGTTTTCGGTTTGAAGTTTCAAGCTGTGGTGAAAGGAAATTCCTTCTGGACCATGAGCAGTGCTAGAAAAGTACCTGTTCCACTCATTCTTTCTTGCCTTGCATTAACAGCTGTGTTTCCCCAAGCATTATGTTCGAAACTGAATTGAGATCCAGTGTGCACGGCCTTATTTAAATTTGGGACCTGCTCCCAGAGAGTTGGTTTGTCTACCATTTTCCAGTCCATCTCTTCAAAAATTGAAAGTGGCCATGGTACAGACAGTTAGGAAGAACTTTGCAATTTGATGAAGGCAGACACGGCACAAAGATCAGACAGATAAGTCACTATTTACGATGCATGCAAGTTTCCTGGCACTTTGACAAACTCTTTTATTCAAGCAAGTGAGAATCCCACTCGTTGAAGTCATGTGCCCATAAAAGATCCCCTTAGGGGAAGCATTGTCATTAGCTGAATCCTGGAGCTGGGCTGTGCAAACATTGCTTCTGTTTCCCAAGCTTTTTTTGATCAGTGGTGTGTTATGTGGGCCAGCAAGAATTTGCCAACTTATTGAGCATAACCCACAGGAGGTTTGAACACTGCTGCTTTATAGAGTCATTGCACTGAAGGTAGTCATTAATCCCACTGTGCTTACGCTGACACAGGGTTTGTTTCTATTCACTCATGGGACGTGGGCATCACTGGATGAGCCAGTTTTCAGATCCCAGCCCTAGTTGCCTTTGAGAAAGTGGTGATGAACCACTGCAGTCCATTTGATATGTATGCACAATGCCATTAGAGATGGACTACTTGGATTTTCACCAAGCAACACTGGAGGAAAGATGATATATTTCCAAGTTGGTGCTAAGTGAATTGGAGGCGATATTCAGGGGGTGATGTTTCCATATATCTGTTGCCCTTGTCCTTCCAGATGTCAGGGGTCGTAGGTTTGCTGTCTATGGAGTCTTGGAAAATTTCTGCACTGCATCTTGTGGATAGTACCCATCACTACTACTGAGAATTGGTTGTGAAAAGAGTGGATAATTGTGAATATGGTGCCAATCAAGTGGACTGCTTTGTCTGGGTGGTGTCAACCTTCTTGAGTGTTTGTTGAAGCTGCAGCCATCCAGGCATTGGGGGAGTATTCCACTGTACTCCTGATTAGAACTTTGTAAATGGACAGGTTTTGGGGAGTCAGAAGGTGAGTTTCTCATGACAGTATTCCTAGCCTCTGACCTGCTCTTGTAGCCACAGTATTTATACTGCAGACGTTTCATCCCCTGTCTAGGTGACATCCTCACTGCTTGGGAGCCTCCTGTGAAGCGCTTCTGTGATCTTTCCTCCAGCATTTGTAGTGGTTTGAATCTGCCACTTCCGATTCAATCAATAAGCACATCGACCTGGACCCAATATACCGATCACTGCAACGGACAGCTGGAACTGACAACCGGAAGCGGCAGATTCAAACCACTACAAATGCTGGAGGAAAGATCACAGAAGCGCTTGAGAAGAGGCTCCCAAGCACTGAGGATGTCGCCTAGACGGGAATGAAACGTCTGCAACACAAATTCCCAGCTCGGTGAACAGAACCACAACAACGAGCACCCGAGCTACAAATCTTCTCACAGACTTTGAACAGTATTTATACGGCCAGTTCAGTTTCTGGTCACCGGTAACCTCAATAATGTTGATAGTGGAGGATTCAGTCATGGTAACACCACTGAATTTCAAAGGGTGATGCTTAGATTGTTTCTTACTGGACATGGTCATTATCTGGCACTTACATGACACTTGCTATTTGTTACCCCAAGCCCAGATAACAACCACATCTTGTTGTGTTTGAACGTGAATTGCATTAATATCTGAGGAGTCATGAATGGTGCTGAATATTATGCAATCATCAGCAAATATCCCCCACTTCTGATCGAGAGAAGGTCATTGATGAAACAGTTGAAGATACCAATAGACTGATCTGGCTACCTGGCTGATCCAGATATAACTGTCTACCTCTGGAATCATTATCCATAATACAACAATAGCCTCTGCACATCTGCTGCAGAGACACCTCATGTCTGTCAGCTAGCTCCTGACAGGCCACAGGAGACATCTGTGTATGTGTATGATCTCACCAGTCTGTGGATGAGGGAACTGGGGAGGCATAAGTGGAACCTATGGCAGACAAATTGGACCTTCTTCCAGATACTAAATGGCTGCAGATGTGTACAGTCGGGGCAGGTGATGTCAGCTGATTGTGACGTTGTATTGCGGCCTGGAGGTCATGGAGGTCAGTCATTCTCAGTGCTGGGAGAACATTGCTGGAGTATCCTCGGACTAACCAAGTTCTACTACTTCATCAATGAAACTCTCTTTATCTTAAGGTCATAAGTGGGCACGTGTGCTGATGATCGCACAACATACAGCACCATTCTCAACTTGTCAGATACTGAGGCAGTCGATAGCCAAATGCAGGAAGATCTGAGCTATATCCAGGATTGGACTGACAAATACCAAGTAACTTCCAGATCTGCTGAGCAATAACCACCTAAAACAAGGTAGAATCTGACCATCTTCTCATTATTATTCAATGATATTACCATCTTTGAATCTCATACTATCACCAATCTCTGGGTTATCAATGGCTAGAAACTGAACTGGGCCAGTCATAAATACAAAAGCAGGATAGAGGCTGAAATGGGTTGCTCTTATATTGTCTGTCCAGAGTGTGACCACCACTTACAAAGTGCAATTCAAGACAGTGATGAAATACTGTATATGCGTATTTCGCTACTGTGTGGTATAACCTATTGGCCCTGAAATGCAATGCAAGAATGAGAAACAACTGCATGTTGTTTTACAAGCCGTCTAAATAACTGTCAAGTGGAAAGCTGTAGCGATATCTGATTTCACAAAAGACTCAGATGATTTCAAAATGCATCTAAATTATGAATGGAACTAAATATAGCTTGAAATTTGCATTCAGTGTATAATTTACAACTGGGCCGAATTGTGAGAGAAGCAAAGAGAGAGTATAAAATGAGATTAGCAGCTAATATGAAAGAGAATCTATCGGAATGGTAAGAATAAAAGGTGGTAGAAGGAGGGAGTGGACCCAGATGGGATTTAAAAGGGGGTTTGTGCATGGAAGGATTGAACACTGCACAGGCAGTAAATGAGCGTCTTGTAAAAGGCTTTGCCAGCAAAGTAGATGCTCAGAATTTTAGGGTGAGACAAGTTGTTATGACATTTGATATGCTAAAAATTAGGAGGAAGTTTCAGAAAGGCTGGTTATATTTTAAAGTTGAAGTGTTACTAGGACCATCGACTATAAGAAAAATAATGGTAAAATAAATTCTACAGGTACTGCGCATGATTTCTTTATCCTTCTTTGATACTTGGGCAGTGTCTAAAAGGATTAGATAGAGTAAAGGCAGAGAGGATATTCCCGATAACTGAGGAATCCTGACAAGGGGTCACAGTTTATGGATGCGGGATAAGTCATTTAGGATTGAGAGCATGGGCCATTTCTACACCCAGAGATGGTGAGCCTGTTGAATCCTCTGCGACAGAAAGTAGTTGAGACCAAAGCACAGGATATTTTCAAGAAGGAGTTTGATGTATTAAGGGATAAAAGGGAAGAAAGCAGGAGCATGGCAGTAAGTTGGATGATCAATCATGATCATATTGAATGGCGGTGCAGACCTAAAGAACCAAATGGCCTACTCCTGCTCCGACTTTCTATGTTTGGAAAGGATATAGTGGAAAATGGGGAAACAGGTAATCCCTAGGTTGTAAACGAGTTCTATTCTTGAATCCATTCGCAAATTGATTTGTTTGCAAGCTGATTTCTTCACAAATCAGAACACAATGCAGGACAACAAACTACAGCCGTCATAAGGGCAGGAAGTGTTTGTATATGAGGTCTTTAAACTTACACCCTGTATGGGATTGCGTTTGTAAGCATGAGTGTTTATAAGCTGGATGTGCATAAATTGGGGGTCCCCTGTACTTTGCATCATGTTATGGTTAAGAGAGAATTCAAATTGGTCAGAGACTGCAAATCAATGTGAGGTGAGTGTCCACAGTTTAGCATCTTAAAGTGTGCATGAGAATGTTCATCCTAGAGAAGTGTGAAATGAAAAAGATATTTGTTTCTGTGTTGGAAATGCTGCTCATAAAGGATAAACAAAAGTTAGTAATGAAGTGGACTTACCGATTTTCTCAATAATTGAGAAGTGTTCATATATCTGGAGACATTTGCCAGTGCTGTTATATATAGTCATGCATTAATTCTTGTGGTAATGGGGAAAATATTTTGCCATTTAACATAGTTGCACTGTCACTTTACAGTTTGGTTTCAGATTAATATTGCAGAGTCTTTGGTAACCCTGGGTAGAGGGATCAAACTGGTGGTCACAGCAATGATAATACATTGGCAGCCTTTTTGAAGGTTCTGGTATTAATTTGCCTGTTCTCACTTTGAGAATGGATTAAAAAAATACATTGGACTGAATAAGAGAGTTCTATTACTCAAATACTCAAAACACCTGATGAGGAAAAATTGGGCTAGTTTGTAATGAATTAATAGAATATTTAGGATTAGCATAACCCAAACAGTCATGATGTTGTGTAATTTGACATGAGCCCTCATATTTCATATTAAAACTTGGAGCGTCAGCAGAAGAGCTTTGCACAAGGAAATTTATTTTCACTTGGCTAAGTACTGTATCTGCTATTTAAACAACTTGACAAATTTGGCACTTAATTTGGCAAAGCCTGTTGCTCCATCTTTCACAAAAGAAGTGAGAAGAGTGATGTAATATGTGGTTTCATTTTATTTTTATTGTAGATCCTGGGAAGACTCTTCCAGAAGCTCTAGACTACAGTGTGTTCTGGTTGCAGACTGTTGCAGGTGACGTTGACCTGAAAGCTGGCATTCCCCCTCCTCTCATCTCTTTTCAAATCAAAGACTTCCTCAATGGGCCAGGTAAGAGCACAAGCTTTCCGTGCTTTCAGGTGAGCTGATAGTTTGATCTAAATCACTAGGAAGAATAAATAATATGAAACCGATTACCAACAGTGAAGTCCCGGAGCTGTTCGCTAAATTACAGCTTTTGCTTTACTCCTAAAGCTTGAATGTGTGGTCTGTTAATAAAAAATGCAACTGAAATGATTCTTGAGTGGAACTGCACTCTCCATCCTATTGCACTGGGTTTTATGTGCGAGCTAGAACAGTAATTCTCAAAGGATTGAGCGAAGATTTAAAATTTACTCAAGTAAACTAGACGTTGTAAACAATTTGTCAATTGGCAGAGGAAAGAGATAAACAGATGCGAGTTAGCAGAAACTTAATCTCATAATTCCAGCATACAGGAAGCCCAGCAGTCATTTTGCATTACGAAAAGCTGAGTTCAATGATAGTAAGTAGCTAGACACCGAAACCACTAATGAACGGGTAATGGCAGGATATGGTAATGCACTCAATACCACATGAAGGGGCAATTTTTCCATACATTTGGCAAAAGAAGTAAGCATATATTTTTTCCAGATTGAAGTAACAGGATACTAGTGTTAGTGAGTACATGTTATAGTTCCTGCAGGAAATGGTGCTTACAACACCCAGACCCGGACGATAAGAATGTAATGGTGTATATTGTACGGGAAAGGCCAATTACTGACATTTCTGCGCGGGTTATAAATCGGTGATGTAAGCCCGTCCATCATTCTGCTGGGCTTCAAATGCCTGTAGTTTAAGGTTCTCCATGGCTCACTTTAGTTTATTACTAGCTTGAGAGACATAGCTTTATATAGGTCTTCAGAAAATAGCAATAAAACATGACGTTGGCATCCTGTACACTTTAAAAAAATAGTAGCATTGTATTACCATTCTTGCTACATCCAAACTGTTACACATAACATAATTCAACTAACAGTTCTGCTGCCTGTTTCCCCTGGTGCTGTATAAACTTGCTTGAGATTGATTGGTCCCCTTCCACCCGTCCCACACTGGTTCAGGATACCAAATAAGTATTTCTTCAAGAGATTCCTGAATTTAGCAAAGGATATAATTCCTTCCATTAACAAGGTCATTGGTTTCCTGCAAACCTGCAGAATAATGTGACCAGAAATCCACTGGAGCAATAGCTCCGACAGGTGATAGATTAGTTGGAACAAATTGGAACGATTATGACCTGGCGTTCCTGGTTTCCATCAAGCCTTTTTTTTTGATGGGGCGGTGGTAGGGGGGAAATGTCGTCATTTTTGCACAGTGGTCGGCCCAGCAGAGTGCCTGTAACAGGTTAATTTGAATCATATGAAGTGTCACTGGCCTCAGCTGACACAAGCTTCATTCCATGTGTGAAACTGTAATAAATCCATTCCCAACTGAGGTAAATCCCCCACGAGCGGGTGAACTAATCCAGGCAAGATACTGGCATGCTCGACCTCCATAATTTGATGCAGGGCGACCCTGAACTCATTGCAAAGAAAAGAAACACCATAGTGAAGCAGCATTGGATTATTTGTACACTGAACCTTCACAGGTCATCCAGTTCCGTTGTGCACTACAGATATAGCAACAGATAAATTTAAGAATTTGCCCAGTTGATCTCCTGTGGTGTAATTGTTTGGAATAATCATCTTGAGAGTTAGCAAGTGGGAAAGTGGGATTTGTCAGAATATTTCAATGTATTTGCGCATGTTTTTTAACAAAAGATAGCATTCGATTTTTTTAAACAATGTATTTTTTTGCATCCAGAGACAGTGGTTGATGAGTAAGTGGTGTCTCTGTTTCGGAACACAAAATGAAATCTTCGAACAAAAATATATTTGTGATCCACATCAACAACTTGAATATATGTGGCACAGTTAATACAATTAAAGCACCCACGGCACTTGGAAGGAGTTATCAAACAAAACATCATACCTAGTCACATAGCGAAAACATGGTGCTGCTTTTGTTTTTAATGTGTAACAGTAATTTTGAAAAGAATTATTTTCATCTAAATTGAGGTGAGTTCTACTGTGCGTGGAGAGTTAACTTCCCTGAAATTGATATTGGATCAGGCTCCGATATCATCCTGGCTTTCCTCAGGGTGGATACCAGGTCTAGCAGGACACCCTGTCTCTTGCTGTGGCAGGAAACCAATTCAAAAGGCATAAAAGATTTTTTTTAGTCGTGAACAGCTCCCAGTACTGTGTCCCCACCTTCCGAATAGCCAAGGCGAGTTCACAGTGTGAAGAGCTTCTTCAGTGACTAGCTGTGAGGTTCTCCAACTGTGAGCATTAAGCAGCTGCTGATCAAAGCGTTCCCACTCCGAGAGTGCTTTTGGTGCTAACTTCATTTGTCTTGCATTTCGCACAAGTTCAGTTGCCAATGCTTATTGCCAGCCTTTTACTCTGGGAAGTCAAGTACAGAATTGAGGTTGACCATTCTGTGGCTCTTTTGGAGAGCTGCACTGTCAGACGTTCCCATCTTTCAGGGGTGGCATTGAACTGACCCCCCCCACCTGCTCTCCTCAAATGGAAGTAAACAATCTCATGGCCCTACTTCAACAAAAAGGGAGGGGAATGTTCAATGTCCTAACCAATAATTCTTCTTCAACTGACACCATAATAAAAGGTTTTATTAGCCTTTGTCTGATTGTTGTTTGTAGGACCTTGCTGTGACTAAATTGGTTGATGCATTCCCAACATTGATAATGCTATAATGGCACTTGATTAGCTGTAAAGTGCTTTGGGATACTTTAGGGCTGCCCTGATTATTTCTGCTGTGCAATCTTGTCAGTGTGAAACGCACCTAACTTTGAGAGGTTACTCATGACAGGTAATGCTTAGTTGTGTAAAGGACCGCCAAAGTTGTGAATATGGCAAGGCAAAGAGGCCAGATCTGCAAACTTTGTGGGACACAGGAATAGGAATCTCTGGCCCATTGCTGGGGTGTTTTGGCATTCAATCCCATGCTGGTCGACATGACTGCAAGAAAAATAGCCCTGTGTGACATTGCAGGTTATTCTCCCAGAGGTGAACAACGCAGCATGCCTTGTAATAGGATGAATAAGGTCAGCGCTGTATCACTACTCAAAACCTGAGAACAGGTGTGGAAGAAGGCAGTAGTTCTTAATGGAACTGAGGTAGGTTAATCTCGACCTAGTGACCAAGTATAATATTAATATTGCAAAACACCACTCTATTAGCTGGTTGCAGATCTCTTCCACTTCACAAACCTTTATCTTGTGTCATAACACTATCTAAGGTGGTACGTATTAAAGTTGCACTGACTGTATCAATTTCTTCAGGTGCACTGGCCAAAATATTTCTTCACTCCCAGATGGTTTTGTGTTATGTCAGGTGGGGCTTTGGTGCAAAGATGGGCTTGATATAATTAGAAGTCTGCTCTTTGGAAAATTGTAAAATGTTTGACACATTCCTTTGAATTTTCAAGTTAAGAACATGAAGCGTGGCTCTTTCATGTCCAAACAAAGATTCAAAGCATGTTTCTAATGAGAAAGAGAAATGGCTTGATCTAAACTAAATAAATTCTTCAAAGCTGTGTGATTAGTTAGTACATTTGTAAGTGCAAAAATAAAATTCCTGTCATCAGTTTAAAATCAGTTACATATACTTGGTGAAGGTCTTGTTACCGGAAACCTTTCTTTTTCTATTTAAATTACATTTTTGGAATTTTCTTTCGGCATAGGGTCATTCCGGTATGATTAAAAAAACCTGGGCCAACCATTTACATAATTTGGGATTCTTTTTAAGAATCTAGTGAAAAACTTCTTGTCGGTAAAATACTTGTATTTCTTTTTCAAGCTTTGTGTGGTTAGCTGTGTCACTCCAGACTCTGAGTTCAAAGCTTGTAGTTTCATGCCCCCACTCCAGGTTCTTGAGGAGAGAATGAGACTGAGGGAGTGCTGCACTGACATTTGTTTAAGACATTTAATTGTGGCCCTGTCTTCCCTCTCAGACGGGTGCAAAAGATCCCAAGGCACTCTGGTGTTTTAAGCAATGTTTACCCCTCAACCTGTCACTGGCCTTCATATCTAAATGGCTGGTGTACAGTGAAGCAGACATTTTGGTGCGGTTATACAAACCCTAGTTAGAACCTCTTAGAACTCTGTGAGCAGATCTGGGCACCACATCTTAAGAAAAGTGCTTTGGCCTTGGAGGGAGTTCAACACAGGTTTACACTGATGATACTTAGACTTCAGGGGTTGAGTTAAAAGGAGAGATTATACAAATCTGGCCTTTGTTCTCTGGAATTTAAAAGGTTAAGAGATGATCTAATCAAGGTTTTCAGGATATTATCTGGGAAAGACAGGGTAGATAAAGATGAGATGTTTCCAGTGGTTGAAAATTCCCCAACAAGGGATCATAGTCTAAGGATCATGGTCAGACCATTCAGGAGAGATGTACATGAAAAGAATAGTGGAGGTTTGGAACTCGCTTCCTCAAATGGTGGTTGATACTAATTCAATTGTTAAATTTAAATCTGCAATAGACATTTTTTTGATAAGCAAGGGTATCAAGAGATTTGTGCACAAGGCAAGCATATGGAGTTCAATCACAAATCAACTACAATCTTATTGAATGATGCAGCAGGCTGGAGGGGCTAAATGGCCTACTCCTGTGTTCATGTGTTCTGAAACAGATTATATTAGATTAGATTAGATTACTTAGATTACTTAGATTACATTACTTAGATTACTTACAGTGTGGAAACAGGCCTTTCGGCCCAAGTCCACACCGCCCCGCCGAAGCGCAACCCACCCATACCCCTAACCTAACACTACGGGCAATTTAGCATGGCCAATTCACCTGACCTGCACATCTTTGTGACTGTGGGAGGAAACCGGAGCACCCGGAGGAAACCCACGCAGACACGGGGAGAACATGCAAACTCCACACAGTCAGTCGCCTGAGGCGGGAATTGAACCCGGGTCTCTGGCGCTGTGAGGCAGCAATGCTAACCACTGTGCCACCGTGCCGCCCATGGAGAGGAATTTCTCCCTTCCTGGTGTGGTGAGGGTAATGATAAATTAGGGTGAGAATTAAAATAATTCGATTCTCAATGTCAAGAAGGGTTTTCTGAATTTTCCCCTCGAACCTTAAAAGCCAAATTCAGGTGGCACCAATCTTACAATGTAGTTGCAACTCATTATTCCATAACTCATTCTATTTATCTCCCACTTCGAATTCTCCTCCCCTGGTTAAAAAACTAGACAATTTCATGACAGGTACAGCAGAGCAGATACCTGCTGGCTGCAGCTCACTGAATGCCTGTTTGCCTGTCCCAGTCATCATGCAATTGCTTCTTCTGCACCACCTCCCCGTGTAGTCCATCTCCACTATCCTCCTCGACCTTTTGTCCACCGAATGCCACATCAGCAAACTCCCCATCCCACTGCATGATCGTGCCTGTTGTCAGACCAGCATCTTAATCCCGAAACACTTTATTTTAGAGCTGGTGGACATCTACAGTTTACATGTTTCTGATAGGTATAGGGACATAGGGACAGTCACCTTAACTTGAGCATCAGCACAGGGTGAAATGGGCAAATTTGTCCTCTGACTCCAAAAGACCTAGTGGCAGAAGTAGGCTGTTCAGTTCATTGCGTCTGGTCTGTCATTCAATGAGGTCACAGTTAATTTTAGAATCCTCAGCTTCACTTTTCAGCCTTTTCTCTGTAACATTTAATTCTGTTTCTGATTTAAAATCTGTCTGTCTTACCTTTAGATATGCTTAACGACCCAGCCTCAACAATTCTGTGTAAACAACTCCACAGATTCACTGCCTTCTGAGAGAAGAAATTCCTCCTCATTTCTGTCTTAATTGTGCGACCCCTTATTCTGAGATTAAGCTTCTAGACCTGGACTGTTCCACAAGGAGAAAGAGAGCGAGGCAGGCATCTTGTGATGTTGAGGAGCAGTCAGTTGTTAATCAATCAGTCAGACAAGGATTGGGCGTGTCACTGTATGCCACCTCAACACCACAGCTGTTCCATAGTCATGTTCCATAGTCCATGCAGCGCAAGCACTGCATGCATTACAAGCTAATGGTGTCATGTAATAATGAAAAGAGAAGGGTCCTTAGTTGGGTGAAGGGGGGTCTACAGTCAATCAGAGATACTGCCATTGTCAGTCAAGGAATTAATCTGATCACACAGCATGGGGTTGACCAAATCAGTCCTGCAGATCAAGCAGTCCAGAGGTTGCAGATAAGTTAGTCAGGGTACTACTGAGAGATAAGTAGGTCAGTGTTTTCTGCAATGTGACAAAGGGAGGGATTGAGTTTGGTGGAAGTGGATGCAAGAACAGGTAGTGGTCATTTATGAGCTGGAGCGGTGGTGAGCAACGTTCCCCTTAGGCTGCGCACAGGTACTCCATCATTTGTGCATGGTGATCGGTGTGCTACAGAGTTTGACTTCGGTTTCGGACATCAGTACCGGAGGCCCACGCAGAAGCAAAACAATTTTGAGGGGATGTTGATGGTGAGGTGTCCTTGCTCAGTGAGTAGGAAGTACAGAGGGCAGGAAGGGCTGGTTGTTTGGACTGGGTGTGAGCCGTTGAGTAGTCGGGATTCATGCAGTAGTGAGTCTTGTAGTCCTTTAATCTTGGCAAGGTGTGTGTACAGTGGCTGCATTAGAGTGAATTTTGACCTTGTGAGTGTAGAATAACAGAGAGGAGACAGCGCCAATTGCTCTTGTGAAGATCAGTGACCACCTTCCTATACTGCTAATCTGGAACACAGCAGCGACCTGTGGTGCAGGCTGGCTGTGTTTGTTGGTATGGTCTCTTTTGGTGATCAACAGGAAAAAGGATTGCCCCACCTGTCCACCTCCCCATCCACCAGCACCTCCAGGTCCCATCCTGTCTTTACTGTGAGACATATTCTGTTTGAGAGGTAGTTCCTGGTATGTGGTTGGAATTGTAGTGCCAGAGAGGTGAAAACCATGAGGTCTCAGCAACAATGTACACGTTCGCTTTCTCCAAAAAACACATCCAACAGCCCAGTCTGTAATTATTGCTTTGAAAAGTCGGAGATTGCATGAGAAAGATCTCTCCAAACCATGACAAACCAGCCAACATGCTTCACAGATAGCAATTTAATTCAATTAATAATATGCCCACAAATAATCTTTCATATTTATAATAGTAACATTTCTTTTCAATAAAAATATGCTATTAGTTCAAACATTGAGCTGAACAATGAGATTCAGTACAAGGAACCTGATAATTGAATACTTTTCTGAGATTGAAGTGGATCAGTTGCTATTACTGATGCATATATCCAGCATTGTGTTATTTTAAAAATGCAAATAATATCTGCTTAACTTTCTATGTTTTAGCATCATCAACTTGAGTTCGATGTGATGGTTCGCTCTGATGATGGACAGCTGGACATGGGCTTTTTTAGTCTTTAGCAGAACTCAAGGCTGATTACTCCCATACGGCAGCAGTGAACTCTTTTTTTTTGCTTTATAAAAGGCAAATGTAAAGTAAAAGCAGAACCTGGCTACTACAGAATTACATATGCTGGAAGGAAGCAGCACAGACATGCATGAGCTTCTGAACTGCATTTGAGCATTTATGGCACAACTGGGCCCAGCTCCACCCTAGGACTGCATGCACCTCTTGTAACCCCAAATGTTTGCTACTTGATGCACCACACAGTATAATCGTAACTTGATACTTATTATGTGATGTTTAATGTATTGTTTAAAAATTGGTTGATTTGTATTTCTCTCTGTGTTGGTAAGGAGCCTGTGGATTTGACAAATTGACTAACACATACAAGATGTGCTCTTGAGTAACTTTTGATTCAATGTTTTGTTTCAAAGAAGGTAAATAGATTCTGTGAGCAGCCTGCTTTTGACAAATAATAAGATTTGACTAACTCTCTTACTCTTGACCGTCAAATGAGTTTTGGCTGCTTTGAGTGTAACATGGATGTGAATAAAACTTCATGTTAAAGATTCCATTTAAAGCCAGTTCCTTACTATTGGAATTAATGGCACTTTTAAACAATTTTAACACCAAACTAATTTTGATTAAAAGACATTTCTGATGGCTCAACCTATAAATAAGAGGATGGTTAAATGATGTGTATGTTATTCCTCCATTAAACAAAATAAGCAATGTAAACAAAAAAAATTGATTAATGTTCTCTTCCATACATGGAATGAGATGGTTTTGTTTTCTTCAGTCCCACTGCTCAATGAAACTATTAGTTTCTAAATGCCATAGCTGTGTATGCGGCACTCAAAACCATGCTCTGTAAAGTAACTAAACCAGCTCCTTTGATTTGACAGGTCTGTCGTGGCCTTTAACAAGTATTTGTTTGAATTCCAATTCCTTTTATTTTCTAAGCGTTCTGTTTTTTTTTTAAACAGCTGAAGTTCATTTGGAATTGTCACGTCCTTGGAAAGTCAACTTAAGCCTTGTCAAACTGGATCAAGCAACAAAATTTTTAAAGAGTATCCTGCCCAGATATGGTTCTGAGATCACCTCCAAAGCTGCAGTCTCCCCTGAAACAGTTTATAGGAAAGAGGAGATGTTTACATCAGTTTCTGGTGCGAAGATTGAACCTGGATCATTTGCTGAGACAGAAGTGGATCAAGGAAGCATTTGGAAAATGGTCTCCTTCTTTCAGAAGTTTTCCATTCACACAGCTCAGGTTGTTGTTGCAATGGAGACAGTGCCTCATCCCGACAAGCCTTGCATTCTGGCCTCTCTTTCGAGTCTAAAAGGTATCCTTAACATAAAAACAGGACCCAAATCCACAGGTAAGTAACATAACTTGTATTTCCAGATTACAAGTTGATAATTTAATATTGTGTGTTAATTAATAATGGCTAAGTGTTAAGATGTATTTATATTAATCCCATTTCCCTGATAATAGAACTTAAAACAATTAGTTCATTCCTTGGCCAATAGGATAATTTCTGTTGTTGAATAACTGTCTCTCTTTCCACAGCATTTTTCATTTGTGTTTTAAAGAATTTCAGGACAAGGAGGAACGAATCAGATTTCCTCTCCTTTGGGTAAATTGCTGAAGTACATATCAGCGCAATTCAGTTCTGATGGATGTTAGAAAGTATATAAATTATTCCTTTTTGAAAGTGCACTTGACGTACGTCAAGCAGTTTATAAAACATGCATGCATATGTGCGCACACATGCATGCACACAAGGTCATCAACTTTGATTTCAAAGTCTACCAATCCTTTGAACGTTCTTTCACCATCACAGTCTAATCATATGGATCAAAGTTCAAGGATAGATCTGTTGACTGGTACAATTAAACAGTGTTATTAGTATATTTGTGCTATATACACTTTCCCTGTATACTATGTTTTTGAAAGTTAGGATGATTTTTGTCCAACTATAAAAAAAGTAACATACTGAATTTTCCTGTAAAGGTAGGTGGTTTACTGTAGTTATTAATAAGTTGCAATTGAGCTTGAGTGATATCAACCTGCTAAAGGAAACCTTTATCAATAAGGTGCGATCTTTTGCTCCTAACCACACAGGCATTGTGAAATTTCTGGATTAAATGAAAATGTGTGAACATCTAGATTTTAAATGCATTGTAAATTTTCAAGCAGAATTCAAGTTAGGCATTCATACCTAAAACAGCACCCATGATGTGTCAATCTCTAGTGTAAAAAGCAGTTCTGGAGAAACTCACCAGGTCTGGCAGCACCTGTGGAGAGAGAAACAGGTTGAACATTTCGAGTCCAGAATGACTCTTCTTTGAAATTTTAATGAAGAAGCACTAATCCCATTCATAGAAGGAACAAGGATAATAGGGCACAGACTTATAGCAATCAGCAAAAGAAGCAAAAAACAGCATAAGGAAAACTTGCTCATGCAGCGAGTTCTAAGGGTCTGGAATGTAAGCTTGAGAATGTTGTGGAGGCAGGTTCAGTCGAGGTACTCTAAAGGAATTAGCGTGTTATTTGAAAAAGAAGAATGTGTGTTGCAGGGACCAGGCAGGAGATTAAGTAAATTGCTCACTTGGAGAGTGGGTGCAACGTGATGACTGAATGGCCTCCTATAGAGTGCGATGTTTTTCTGTATGAGAATGTAAGAGAAAGATGTGACAATGTTTGATCCAGAAGTAAGGAAAATCTTTAGTTTCTTTAAAAGGTCTATGGAATGTATAATTGTTTTTAAACATGTTTAGAAAGGAGTTTTAAGAGTTGGCATCAATTGTAAAGGGATTAGTTGTAATTTGTTTGGATAATAAGAGATATTAGTACATGTGACCCTGAGACCCTTGATCTGAAAGCAGTACCAACAGAGTTGAAGTTAATACCAGAGACTGTGTAGTGCACTCACACAAAAATGAACTACAAGCAGAGGTACCAGATGGTACACCTATTGAGGCATACACAGTGAGAAAGCAGACAGATTGAAAGAAAGAGATGATGAAGCAAATCTCTCTCAAACCTTACCCAGGGTGTAATTTATTGCACTTCAACATGTCATGAGGTGTGCAAAGGGACCCTGGAGACATACAACATCAGGAGTTTTATGATCTGAGGGTGAGAATGTTCAGAGAAGCATGCCTTGCTGATGATAACCATGACACTTGGAGGTGGAAGTGGTTGTCAGGTAGGGCTCCTGACTATGTATATTTGTATATGAATGAAGAACGCTATGTTGTGGAACTGTGTAGCTACGTACATGCAGAAGGGGTTACTTCTGGTTGTAAAAACGTACTATTGTTGTACCGATAATTTAAACAGAAATTTACCTTTTTACTTGTAGTATGAGTTGCCTGTTAATTCAAATTAAAAAATTCATACAACACCAGGTTATAGTCCAACAGATTTATTTGGAAGCACTAGCTTTCAGAGTGCTGCTCCTTCATCAGGTGGTTTATAGTAATTTATGTTAATGTAAAATAAAACTACAAAAAGTGGAATTTTATTGACATTTATTCATTTTGGGGTTGCTTGGAAAATGTAGTTCTTATGGTTTATGGTTTTCCCATGGAGATTGTAACAAAGAATATCCAGCTCACCTTTTAAGTAGCTTATATTAGGCCCATTGGGCCTCTGCTGCCTCTTCAGAGGAGCTATCCAGTTAATTCCACACCATTGCCATTTACCTATTGTCCAACTAATGTTTACTCTTTAGTCGTCTTTTTATTTATTCATATATTATGTGCAGCACACACTGGGCAAGCACTTGCTGGCCATCCTTACTTTGCCCTGAGAAATTGATGATGAGCTGCCTTCTTAAATTGCAGCTCACATGGCATAGGGACACCCACGGTGCTGTTTAGGAGGGCCTTCCAGGATTTTGACCCAGTGACAGTGAAGGAAAGGCGGTATATTTCCAATTCAGGATGAATGTGTAGCATGGTACAGACTTACAGGTGGTGATCTTCCTGTGTATTTGCTACCCATGTCCTTTTAGATGGTAGAGATTGCAGCTTTGGAAAGTGTTAAATAAGGGACCGTAGTGAATTGTTGAAGTTGCATCTTGATGACAGCGCCCACTGCTGACAGTGTATGTTGATGGTGAACAAAATGAATGTTGGAGGTGATAGATTGGTTTCCAGTCAAGCAGACTGCTTTATCCTGGATGGTGTGTAGTTTGTTGACTGTTGTTAGACTCTATTTGGCCTGGCAAAAGGAAAGTATGCCATCATACACTTGATTTAAGTAGCTGGTGAATAGGCTTTAGAAGGACAAGAGGTGAGTTACTTGCTGCAAGTCTTCTAGCCTTTGGCTTACTCTTGTTGCTCCATTATTTATGTGCCTGGCCTGGTTCAATTTCTAGTTAATGGTAATATGCAGGATATTGGTAGGAAGGAAATTCAGCAGTGGTATGGACATTGAATGTCCAGAGGCAATGATTTGGTTCTACCTTGTTGAAGACAATCACTGCCTGACACTTGGACATGGACTGCTTCACTATCTAAGGAGTCATGAATGGTCCTGAACACTGCACATCATCAGGGAACATCTCCACTTCTGACCTTATGATGGAGGGAATATCATAGATGAAACAGCTCAAGATGGTCAGACCTAGGCACTACCCAATGAGTCTTAGAACTGAGATGACTGATCTCCAATGACTGCTACCATGTTTTCAAAGTTATTATTTTATCTGCTTCCACCACTGCTTCAGTAAGCAAATATCGAAGAAGCTACTCTTGAAATAAATATTAAAGCAAATAGTATTGCTTATTTAATACTGACAGGCAGACTATTCAGTGTATTATATTTCCTCACCTGAGTTGCCCATTTTCAATTTAGCAATTGAGAGCAGGGTTTCCTTACCTTGTTCAATTTATTAATTCAAATTATACCTTCCTTTTTACTCAGGTCAGCTAATTCTATACAAGCTTATCATCCAGTTTGGAAACTACCCCCGTCCCTCCTGCACAGCACTAAACTAAGTAGTGCATTTATATATCTGGCTACCAGGGGAGCTATTTTAGTCTTTTAACTGTGGATCAAGTTACTTTCCAAAGTAGCTTATAGACAAAATGATGAATAGGAGTATGACTTTATTGCTTCACTAAACCTTTGCTAGTCTTGCCTGTGTGTGGAGTGACTATTGGTGAATTACTAAAAGGAAAACAGCAACAAAAGAAAAAAAATACCCATTACCGTTCCCAAACTGATCATAGGAATGGTTTGTATTGTTTGGTGTTAATTTGCCAAGGTACTGGACCATCTACAACAGCCAGAAGCTATTTTGCATGGAGTTAAAATTTCTATACCTCTGAAAAGCAGCTCAAATATTTCCCGTTGCTTATACCACAGGAAATAAATTCTTTTGTCTGTGTAAGCCAGAGGACAAATTAAACATTAAAAGGACCATAGGGGATTGAAACTAAGTGTGGTTTGTATAGATGAATACAAATCACTGTTAACATTTCCCCTAGCACTGTTGCAAGAATATTGGGTGTAGGTGCCTTGATTTTGTCACTTTTGGCACCTTGTCACAAGTAGCTTAAACCCTCTCTCTTCCCAGCATGCTATAAGAAGTTACGACCATATTGGCTAAGTAATGGCTTGGATTTTGAATGTCATTACAACATATCCCCGGCCTGTTGAAATGAGCAAGTAAAGGTGGATTTAGTTGACAGAAAGCTAACTTTACTGAACCTTGCAATGATAAATAAAACAGCATTTTAATTCCTTTCTGCGTTCTTCTTGACGTTGAGGTATGTTTTGCCATGGACTGGATGTAGGAGGAAAGATCAGATGTTGTAATGTTCACGACACAAGCTACCTTTTAATCTTCAGCTAGAAACCTGCAATAAATTGCTAACACGCAATACCCTAAAGCCTCCAAAAATGCTCTATTGTAAAATGCTGACATTGATTAGTCAATTAGAATTCAAATAAATACGCCAAATACAACTAGGCATAAAATAAAGCCTGATGTCATGTGGATTGTGTTCTTTTAAAAAGTGTTTATCAAAATATTTCGGTGTGGAATGGCAGAGAGAAACTAGTCTGATACCTCTCTTGGAATAAATTCATCATACTCTTTAAGCACTTAAGTTTTAAGGAACTCACAAGATTTTTCAAATTTGTACTTTTTAACATTGGTTTGTTAATGCAATTAGTCATTGTCAGAATTGTAACTGAGGACCGCTGCCTCTACAATGTACTGAGGGCTGTTTACCTGCCTTCTCTGTGATTTAGCAAGATGAGATCATATAAATTGATAACCATCTCTCTGTTTTCTTCTGATTCATCTCTGACCTGAACTCTGCTTGAACCTAGTTAGACACAAAACATCCAGGATTCTTGGCTGAAGCCATAAAATTTAATTAAATCCTACAGAAATGATGTGTAAAAGAACACCACAGTACCCCAATAAAGTGAAAATAAGTACTGTGATGGATTAAAATAATAAATGTGCCTGCTTCTCTGTGTTTGATGTGAAGGCAACAAATATGGGCTTCCAGCAGTCAATATATATGATGTTAACAGGAAAGGTTGTAAGTCACATGCACAAGAATCTCATCTGCTTAAGATCACTGTGCACATTTACTGCTGGTTATATGATGTTGACTGTGGATTCAACGAAGCTGCCCACAGCTGCGTCAGACCTGAACAAATATCAGCCATGGCTCAGATGGTTGCACTTTTGCCCATGAATCAGAAAGTTGTGCATTCAAGTCCCACTTCAAGACTCATGAATTAAGGCTGACTCCCCTGAGGCAGTACTGAGGGAGTGCAGCAGCATTTCAGGATGGGAGCCATGTAGAGACTCCCTCTTTTGGAAGAAACCTTTAACAAAAGTCCCGATAGCAATCTCAGGTGAACAAGGTAAAAGATCCCGTGGCTACAGCACTAATTACAAGTCAAAAATACTTAATTGGTTGCAGATAGCTTTGGAAACACCCTAGGGTGCCAAGGTGTCAGTCAAGTGCATATCTATTTTTCTTTGTTTGAGCAGAGTTTTGCTGTATGGTTTGCAGTTTGAAATTACAAGTGATCACCTAACTCAGTGATGGAGCAATGCACATTACTCATTTTCCCGCAAGTGTGGTTGGGGACAGATGGAACAACAGAATATATGTCAGCATGGAGCAGTCTGTTTCCTTGTTTATTTTGGACTGAATATAATGTATTTTAAGTTGTTTGTTAAATATTCACATGTTCCAACATTAGAGGAGAAGGAACAGCCTTAAGTAGCACTCCAGAACAAAATTGCTTGCTGCAGTTCGCATCTGTAAGTGTTCAGTTTAAAAGACATGTTTCTCCCTTTGAGCAGTGTTTGAGGAAACCATTGAATTATTTATTATTGAACCTGAACTAAAATCCAGTTTTGGAAACATTCAAGTATGTAGAATATCCAGTTGAACGCAAGAGAACATGTTATATTTCCTTTACAAGGTTGATCAGTCAGTCAGAAAAATATATTGGACTCCATAAATTATTGCGGAAAGTTCAGTTGCTTCAATGATTTGCTCATAATTCCACAGTGTTGCTTAGGAGCTGGCATCCTGTATTAATTATGTACAGATGTAAAGATCAGAGAACTGATGCAGAAGTATGTACAAAAAAAGAAAGCAAAGATAAATGTTTCTTTTAGCCTTGTACTATTTAATTTATTGTGCAGTTGTCCAAAAGAGGATAAATATGACATCCTTTTCTTCCTCTGTTTAGGAATGATTTTGGGTGCTACATTTGCACTCCAACTGAAGGATCTGCTTGTAAAGACCTGCCTCAAAGACAGAACCAGAGCATTAATTGGCCCATTCTGCTGTACCCTGCAACTGGATGCTAAGTGGTGCAGGCACAGTGGCGACCCTGACCCACATCACTCCATTCCGAAAACGCTGGTTGACTTGAAAGCTGGACTGATCCAGGTTTGTGTGGGTGGCAGTGGTGTCTGGTAGAGGCTGTCTTTAATGAGTCTGTTCCTTGTTTGACCCAAATGTCTTTTATTTCCAAACCTGTAAATCATGCAAAGAGTACCCTTGTAACATGATCAGGTTATCTGGTAAAGCTCAACACTGTTGCATTTGAAGTACTTGATTTTTTTGTATGAGTAATAAACTTTTAAAAAGATCAGAGCAGAACAAACAGAACTGCAGGGCAATAGGATGAAACGGCCAATACCATAAATACTGCAAAGGCACTTAAAATAATTAGAAATGCATACAAAGCATTTTGTTTTCATGGCACTAGAGATAGGGTACAATGTTTTAAGAGAATTCGTGAGACTTGAGCAGTTGATCATACAGCATGTGCAGGATGGTAGTTGTTCGTTTGGTGCACAGTCCTACTTTATGTATGACCTTTGCCATCTTCTATTGACAAGTGATCATTGTGACTGGATTGAGTTCAACTGATACATAAATCACCCCTGCCTTTTAGCCCTTTCATTGACTGCAGGAGGAATTCTGCATCCGTACTTTACTAATTCACAAAAGGGTGCAAGTAGACGTTGGATTGGTTCTGCAGACTTCTCTGAATGCGATCATTATTATTAACCTTTGAACGTCTTCAAAGTACTTGCATAATAAATAAATAGTTTGCAAAATCTTCCATAGAAGACGTTTTTAAAAAAGATTCAGTTTTAACTTGTTTGAAGTTGAAATTAATCCTGGAAGCTGCCTAAGTTTTCTCAAACCTTCATGGGAAGTAAGCAAGATTTATATAATGTGCGTATGTACAGATTAGTGTCCTGGGCTCTAGAAGTTGACTGGTAATGTTGCTTGTTATCTGAAGCCACAGTGAAGCTTCTACTTATAATAATTCATTGAATCCCAACAGTGTGAAAGCAGGCGATTCAGCCCATTGAGTCTATACCAAACCTCCAAAGAGCATCCCACCCACCCTGCCAGTCTCTGTAACCCTGCATTTCGCGTGGCCAATCCATCTAATGTGCAAATCTTTCGACTGTGGGTGGAAACCAGAGCACCCGGAGGAAAAACACACAGACACGGTGAGAATGTCTGTGTGGAATTTGCACAGTGGCTGGAATCAAACACTGGTCCCTGGTGCTGTGAGGTAGCAGTACTACCCACTGAGCCATCATGCCACCCTAATTAGTCATGGTATTATAGGAAGCAGTCA
Organism: Chiloscyllium plagiosum; assembly: GCF_004010195.1. NCBI lineage: Eukaryota > Metazoa > Chordata > Chondrichthyes > Orectolobiformes > Hemiscylliidae > Chiloscyllium > Chiloscyllium plagiosum. The sequence continues at coordinate 8,846,677 of NC_057713.1, forward strand.
TTATAATTTATCATATTATATGTACTGTTTATCATCATACTACTACAATGCAGACAATTAACCACAAAATTATTGTCCAAATACACATTTTATTTTGTATTGTATGCAGATTTAGTCTTTTCTCTACCTTAGGGAAGGTTATGTATGGCAGACTGATATCTTGGTGTTGCATTAGGTCACTAAATACTTTTACAGATTTACAAGGGTTTTTTTTGTAAATTTATATGGTTTAGCACAAACACCAGTTATTACTATTCCCTTCTGGGTGCTTTTCCTGTTCAGAAAACCACTGGGAAAGAATCCAGTTCTATCTTAAAAAATACCTAAGCGCCAATTTAATAACTCACCCGATTAGAAACCAGGACAGTGCATCAATACCCAAAAGAAACACAATGTCCACAAAATTCAAAAGGGGAAAATCAAGTGGTGAGGAAGGGGTTGCTAAATCAACAATTGGATATGTTGAATTTTCCAGGCCCAAATTTGTAGTATGAGATTTTGAATATCCAGTAAAAGAGTTGCTGCAATTCTGCACTGGATCTACTGAACCAATGTAAGGTCAGCAGCAGGAATCCCCAGTGTAAACCAGACAAGGCCATTTTCAGCCATTCACTCCATTTCCCTGGGAGATCTGTGACCTGTGGCCTATAGCGTACCTCTAGCATTTTCAGAGCCAAAGTGATCATCTGTGAATGCTGTTACACAAAATCATCAACATCTGATTAACCAAAAAATAGGCAACCAGACTATAAATGGTTTAGCCTATATCTTTGGATTTTTAATGTGTTTGTTCTTTTGTATCTTATCAGTGCTGGTGCTTCTCTTTTTGGTGTCTGTTTAGATATTCTGGGGCCAAGAGCATCTGAACTGCCTGAATCTACTACATGAACTTCTCCAATGCTATCTTGGGCAAGATGCCAAATCTCAGACTTCAGACCACACACAGCAACCATCATCTGCCGTAAGCAGATATCAAGCGTCCAAGACTGAACACAGTTCTGATGACTTGAGGACAGGGCAGTTTCAGTACATTCAAGATGCAGGTGCGTGGGATGATTGACCTTTTATACAGCTCACTTTGTCAACTCGACAAACAAAGTGTCCCTGCTTTGGTGCACACAGATTTAAATATGCAATGCAATGCATTAGTTACCTTCTCACATTGTTGCTCATGGAACCTGAAGACATTCTTCATGAACATCTCTTGACTACTCTGATCTATCATTCACTTAGATCATAGATTATCTGTATTCCAAGTCTATCTAACTACTTTGGTTCCTGAACCCTTAATACATGTATCGGACAGAAACCTTATTAATTTCAGTTTTGAATTGAATCGTCCTGTACATCCTTTTGAGGATAGAGTTCCAGATTTCCAACAAACTCCTTGTGAAGAGATCCTTCCTGTCATCACCAAGTTCTTCAATCTATTCTCTTGGTTGATGTTCCTCATCCTTGGAACTATTATTTTAAACCACTTCTCTGTCCAATAAGTTCTCATCCTTCCTATAACGTAGGACCTATAATCCTTCCTATAATATAAGTTCTCATCCTTCCCATAACTGTAAACAGTACTTTATCTGAAATCTAATAAGTACATTGTCCATGTCTTCTGGGTGGTAGAGGTTGTGGGTTTGGAAGGGTTTCAGAGGATCCTTTGCAATCTGTTGCAGTGCATCTTGTAGATGGTGCGTGCTGCTGCCACTCAGGGTTGGTGTCTGAGGGAGCAAATGTTGAAGGTATTATATGGGGTTTCAATTAAGTGAACTGCTTTGCCTTGAATGATTTTGAGCTCCCCGAGTGTTAGAGGAATATTAATGTTCCCTTCTCATGTTCTGAATTCCCTCATGGGAGGATATCACTTTTCTGTCCCTTTCACAATCTCTCTACCTCACTCTCCCTCAATCAATCAACTTCTGTGCTTATGCTAATAAACTCCATTTGACCATGGAGGAAGTGAGGACTGCAGATGCTTAAAAATGTGTTGCTGGAAAAGCGCAGCAGGTCAGGCAGCATCAAAGGAACAGGAGAATCGACATTTCGGGCATCAGCCCTTCTTCAGGAATGAGGAGGGTGTGCCAAGCAGGCTAAGATAAGAGGTAGGGAGGAGGGACTTGGGGGAGGGGGGTTGGGAATACGATAGGTGGAAAGAGGTTAAGGTGAGGGTGATAGGCGGGAGAGGGG
>NC_057713.1:8849885-8875022 GCF_004010195.1 Chiloscyllium plagiosum
TCCCTCCACCTATTGTATTCCCAACGCCCCTCCCCCAAGTCCCTACTCCCTACCTTTTATCTTAGCCTGCTTGGCACACCCTCCTCATTCCTGAAGAAGGGCTTATGCCCGAAACGTCAATTCTCCTGCTCCTTTGATGTTGCCTGACCTGCTGCGCTTTTCCAGCAACACATTTTTAAGCTCCATTTGACCCATTCCTTACATGGGAAGTCAAACTTTACCCATGCAACCAGTCCTCTCAATTTAACAAGATTCTTTTATCAAATGTACAAAGTATGCATGTTTAAGAATTAAATCTAATCACAATCACATTCTTGGGGTTACCAATTGACCTGAAACTGAATTGGATCAGCCACATAAGTACAGCGGCTACAAGTGTGGGACAATAGCTCGGAATTCTGTAGTGAGTATCTCATCTCCTGACTTACCAAAACCCATTCACCACCTACAGGAAACATGTCACCAATGTGACAGAATAATGTCCTTTTTCGGGATGAGTACAGTTCCTTTAACACTCGGAGCTAAAAATCATCCAGGTCAAAGCAGTTCACTTAGTTGAAATCTTAGATAATGTCTTCAATGTTTCGTCCTTCAGACACCAATGCTGAGTGGCAGCAGCATGCACCATCTTCAAGATGCACTGCAGCAGATCACCAAGGCTGTTCTAAAACACTTCCAAACCCATAACCTCTACCACCCAGTAGGACATGGGCAATGTATGCATGGGAACACTATGTACAAGTACTTGTTAGATCTCAGATAAAGTACTGTTCATAGTTATCGGCACAACACTATAGGTAGGATGTGATCTCACTGGAGAGAGCAGTTGAAAAGAACAGTTCCAAAGATGAGGAACTTTAGTCATGAGAATAGATTGAAGAAATTGGAACTGTTCTTCTCAGAAAGAAGAAGGCTAACAGGAGATCTGATAGAGGTTTGTAAAAGGAACAAGAACAGAAAGCAGAGATTTAAAATGATCTGCAAAAGAAGTGATGTGAGGGAAAAGTCTTTTCACTTAACGAGCAGTTAGGGTATAGAAAACATTGTTAGGAAGTGTCGTGGAGGCAGGTTTAATTCAGGTATTCAAGTGGGCATTGGAGAATTATTTAGATATAAATAATGTGCAAAGATATGCACTTGATAATAATGCTCATTTAATGAGCCAGTGCAGGCATGATGGGCCAAATAGCCTTTTTTTGTGCCATAACACTTCTGTGAATATCACTACCTGCAAGTCCTTCTCTAAGTCCCATCCTGATATGTAACTGTATTGCTATTCCTTCAGTATCACTTGGTCAAAATCCTAGTACTCACTTGCCAACAGTACTGTGGGTGTACCTACAAATGGACTTTAATGATTTGAGAAGGCAGCTCACCAGCGCCTACTCTTGGGCAGTAAATGATGGACAATAAAAAGTCAGTGACTTCCACGTCTCCCAAAGTTGTTTTTCTTTAAATTGTATTCTTGTTTGTGAGCACTGAACAAATTGCCTTGGGAACTATATTCAGTATGTGTATTGTGTTTTTAAAAAAATACAGCAGCTTGTTTTCCAAAACACTGTCAGAATAGTAATCAGAAAATAAATGAGATACTGAGCAGGAGCTAGATATGAGGAGAAGTGACCCAAAGCTTGATTAGAGGTGGATTTTAAGGAGTGTTTTAAATAAGGAAAGGGGTTCAAAGAGTGATGGGATTTTGGAAGCTTCAGGAAAATCTGTCAATAGTAAGACGAAAAGGGTCAGAGTGGGGATGGTGGAGGAAAGATGTGGGAAAGGTCCGAGGCAGAGAAATTGAATGATGGCGGGGCATTGGAGAAATAACAGTAAGAGTTTTAAGTTGGTGAGGTGGGAGAAACCAGAATAAAATGTAAGCTACCTAGGATACGGTTAATGTTAAATGGAAAGTGTTGCACAAAGGGAGTCAGTGGTGTGATGGCAAAATAACTATTAGCAGTCCAGAATCTGGGCTCATGTTCTGGAACAGTGTTGGTGAAACTTGAATTCAGCGTAAACCTCTAATAAACAACAAAGGTCACTTAGAAAAGCGGATGTCAGTAAAGCATTGGTTGGCACAACAGGGGGCGCGGTGCAGTGGTAGAAATGCGAGATACGAATGTCAGTCCGGAGGCTGAACCCCGGCTCCAAGCTGCCTGTGATTGCAGTTAATGTCACCAATGGAAGCATGGGGAAGAAGAGGTGGCCAAGGGTAGATTCTAGGGATGCAAAAGAGGTGTCAGATTTAGGTTGGCAAGGAAAACCGTTGCTGGAAAAATTAGGACTGCAATCAAATCAGTAAGAGCAGGATAAAGCAAAAGTACTTCAATTGAGCTGAATATTTATGGAGTGGATTTAGAGGTGGGTGACATAATCTGCAGAGGCCCAGACCAAGAAAGATGAGGAAGGTTCATGCTCATGCACAGTGGACACAGCCACAGAGAATTTCTTCAGGTCATCTTACTGATACTGTCATGGCTGGAAACAGGATTGGAGTGATTTAAACATGAAACTGCACAAAAGATGGACGTGTGTTTGGGAGACATCAACTCATCCGTGGAGGCAGAGTGAGGTTGGAGATTGGACAGTAGTTTGCAAGATCAGAAGAACTTTTTAGGAAGATATGATGACTTAATGGCAGCAGTTTAAAAAATGATTGAGAGCACTATCCAAGAAGAGGGCAGATAGAAGAAAAGCTAAAGAAAGACATGGTTTCAGGTTCAGGAAAGCAGCTGGATTAGTCAACGGGCAAGTGGGAGGGAAAGGGGAGAAGCAGAGCATTGGAAAAGTGTCAAAGAAGTCAACATGGGTTGGAGAGATTGATGAGCAGAGCCATATTTATAGATTAGTGTAGCACTGGTACAGAATGCAGTGTCTCAGGTTGGCTGAATTTTAAAGGTGATCGAGGATATAATGATTACCAGGAGAGCATTGAGGTAGTAAAGTTTAGAGATGACAAAGGCATGGATGGACTAAGATCAGTGTAACAATTATAGCAGGAGGCAGCCCCTTCCATCAATTTCAACGTGGTTTGGAATCCTCTTTGACACTTAGGATGGATTTGGAAGTAAGCTGCCAGGACGGTATCAGAAGATTTCACTGGGATTACTTCCCAAGAGCATAATCTGCAGCCCAAGGGCGACGTGCCAGTTGAACCAATTAAGACCACAGTTAAGGCTTATTATCCCATGCTGGTATCATGTGGGGCTCTAACTATGTTTGGAATTCAGTAACTACTCAGAGATGGCCTATTGATCACAGGCCAGAGGGACATTGGAGCCTCACATTAAGTTGGTCACACTGAAGCCACAAGGTTGAAACAGTCACAGCCATTCTCATAGGTTTTGTGGCATCTCTGAGACGTCTTTTAAAATATGTCATTCTGAGGTACCCTTGCCACCCTGCCCACCGCTCCAATTTTGGCTGCAGGCCATTCAGTATTGCAGGTCTTTTCAGTGGGTCTCCCACAACGATGTCCTATTAACTGACCATCTTTGAGTAGATGGCTTTAGGATTGGCCAGGACCCTCAATAATTTTCAAGGTCCAGAAGATTGGTTCAGCCAAAGGCAATGGTGGAATCAGTGGCAAGAATGGAGAACTTTATATATGCGTCAGGGATAAGATCATGGATCAAAGCCCAGGTGAAGCAAAATCAAAGAAAGTAGGTTGTGTAATCCAAGAGAGGTTATCGGTCCAGTAACACCTTTGTTCAAAATTATTTAATTATGTTGACTATTACTTTGAGGTAAATCATAACTGATTACAGAGCAGTAGTATTGTTGAGTGGACCTTGAAAAATGTTTTGTCAAGGATTCGTGATTTACTGCCCTTGCCGATGAATTCTTTTAAAAGAGTTGACAATTTTCTTAAGGTTTGAGCTTTTCTTTTTAACTTTTTACAAGTGGTATATGGCATCTCAACTAATCAGATTGTAAGATTCAATTTGTTTGTTTTCAGTGAATTTTGCCAACACTTGTGCTTCAGCCCCATGACATTTTCCAGATGTAAAACTTTTAATTGTAGGCTATTTCTATCTTTTTTTTCCCCCAAGTAAATGACATGTATCAAGAATTGCTGAGGCTGTCAAGGGTCAAGGTAAAGTTCCAGCTTGGCTAGAAGCACGTAGTATAAAATCCAGTATATTATCATATCTTCTTCTTAAACCATATAAATCAGTCCTGTATTTAATGGGTATAAAAATATGCATATTGTTGAGACTTTGAGTCATTGAGTTATACAGCACAGAAACAGGCCCTTTGGCCTAACTTGTCCATGCTGAGTTTCCCAAAGGGAGCGAGTCCCATTTGCCTGTACTTGGCCCCTTTCCCTCTAAGCCTTTCCTATCCATGTATCTGTCCAAATGTCTTTTCAATGTTGTAATTGTAACCTCCTCAATCACTTCCTCTGGCAGTGCATTCCACATAGGCACCATCATCTTCAAGAAAAAGTTGCCCCTTGGGCCCCTTTTAAATCTTTTTGTCACTCACCTTAGACCTATACCCTCCACTTTGGGACTCCCTTACAGGGGGGAAAGACCTTGGCTCTTCACCTTACCTATTTGCCCCTCATGATTTATTAAACCTTTGTAAGGTCAGCCCTCAGGGGACAAAACTCCCTGCCTATCCAGCCTCTCCTTATAGCACAAACCTTGGTAGCATCCTTGTAAATTGTTTTTTCATTCTTTTCAGTTTAATAACATCCTTGCCATAGCAGCGTGACGAGAATTATACACAGTACTCCAAATGTGGCCTTACCAATATCTTATACAGCTGTAACATGATGTCCCAACTCCTGTATTCAGTGCTCTGACCAACAAAGATAAGTGTGCCTTTCACCTTCTTCACCACCTGACATACTATGGTTGCTGGCATTTGAATATAACATTGTATGTTTTGCTTTTGTTTAACTAGTATAAACTACAATGCATTCTATAGACATCCGCCTTGGCTCAGTGATTATTGATTCCCACTTGAATCAAAGGTTGTGGGTTCACTCCACCAGAGCACATAGTTCTTCCTGACTCTCCATTGCACTACAGTGGGAGTGCTGCACTGTTGGTGATGTTAACCTTCAGGTGGTGATGTTAAACCGAGGGTCCATCTGCACTGTCAGGTGAATGTTTAAAAAAAAAATTATTTGACACTTTTCTCGGTGAGAGTGGGAATTCTCCCCAGTGTCTTAGAGATTTCTGATACCTCAGCCAGTGTCCATCAGAAATTATCTGATTGTTACTATATTGCTGTTCGAGCAAGCTCTATGGGCGCAAAGTGACTCCTGTGTTTCCGACAGTACAATTGCAAAACACTTCAAAATTATGTAATTGACTGTAAAATGTTTTGGGACATCTAGAGATTATAAAAGATGCTGTGAAACAACACGCCTATCATTTTCTTACTGAGGAATCATTACTGAGGAAGCTATTGTGCCTTGACTTGAGGTCCAGCAGAAAAAAAGAAAAATGCCCTCTCTCTGCAAACCCCAAATCGTTTCATCACTTGAATTATATTGAAAGGAGCTATCAGATTCCAGTTCTTAAGCCATAACCATAAATTATATACATTTTTGTTTGTTTAGTCACACTATACAATTCGACTGCTTGCCATTCTACTGTGAAAATAACAACTTTCCCCTGACAGATCATTAAATGTAATAAAATTCCTGTACCTCATTTATGCCTGATCTGGTCCTCAAAATCAAATAATTAAATCACGTTATTTGTATAGATGGGCCAGTCAATGTAGTAACCACCATGATTGCCTGTCCCACATCTGTCACAATCAAGATCCAAAAAAATTTAGATTCTCACATGGATGTGTCAAAGAGCAATTCACGATGTTTCAAGTTTTCTAATAGAGCTAAATGCAAGTCAAAAGTTAACAGGAAAAAATATGAGATCACATGGGATTCAGAGTGAACTTGCAAATTGTTTACAAAATTGAGTTAATAGCAGGAGACAGAGTAACGGTGGAGGGTTGTTTTTCCATCTGAACACCTTTGACCAGCGATGTTCCACAGCAATCGGTGCTGGGTCCACTTTTGTTTGTCATTTATATAAATGATTTAGATGACAATGCAGAAAGCATGGTGAGTATGTTTGCAGATGAGTTTGTGCCAGATATAGATAACGTGATTAAGTTGATGTTGACCATGCTTGCCTTCATTGCTCAGTCCTTTGTGTATAGGAGTTGGGATGTCATGTTGAGGATGTTGGTGAGGTGTCTTCTGGAATATTGTATCCAGTTCTGGTCACCCTGTTATAGAAAGGATATTATCAAGCTGAAGAGAGTTCAGAAGAGATTGACCAGAATGTTTCCAAGAGTTGAGGGTTCGAGTACAAAGGAGAACCTGAATAGGCTGGGATTTCTTTCCCTGGAACATAGGAGGTTGAGGGGTGACCTTATAGAGGTTTATAAAATCATGAGGGGGATAGGTAAGGTGTATGGCAGGTATCTTTTTCCCTAAGGTGGGCGTTTTCAAGACTAGGGCATATTTTACAGGTGAGAGATTTAAAAAAGACATGAGGGGCAATTTTTTTACACGGTGAGTGTTTTGGATGTGGAATGAACTCTCTGAGGAAGTAGTGGATGCGGGCACAGTTACAATTTAGAGTCAAAGACTCATAGAGATGTACAGCACGAAAACAGACCTTTCAGTCCAATTCGTTCATGCCGACCAAATAGTCTAACCTAACCTAGTCCCACTTACCAGCACTGGGCCCATATCCCATTAAACCCTTCCTATTCATTTACCCATCCAGGTGCCTTTCAAATGTTGTAATTGTACCAGCCTTCACCACTTCCTCTGATAGCTCATTCCATACATGTACCACCCTCTGTGTGAAAGATCTGCCCCTCAGGTCCCTTTTACATATTTCCCTTCTCACCTTAAACCTATGCCCTCTCGTTCTGGACTTCCCCACTCCAGGAAAGGAGTCAATTTATCCTATCCATGCCCCTCATGATTTTATAAACCTCTATAACGTTACCCCTCAGTCTCCGACGCTCCAGGGAAAACAGCCCCAGCCTGTTCAGCCTCTCCCTATAGCTCAAATCCTCCAACCCTGGCAACATCCTTGCAAATCTTTTCTGAACCTTTCAAGTTTCACAACATCCTTCCGATGGACTTGCACACAGTATTCCAAAGGTGGCTGAACCGATATCCCGTACAGCCACAATATGACCTCCCACTTCCAATACTCAATGCTCTGACCAATAAAGGCAAGCATACCAAATGCCTTCTTCACTGTTCTATATACCTGCGACTCCACTTTCAAGCAACTATGAACCTGCACTCCATGATCTCTTTGTTCAGCAACACTCCACAGGACCTTACCATTTAGTGTATAAGTCCTGCTCTGATCTGCTTCTCCAAAATGCAGCACCTCGCATTTATCTAAATTGAACTTCATCTGCCACTTCTCAGCCCATTTGACAAAGAACCTGTGGTAATCTGAGGTAACCTTCTTCGCTGTCCATTACACCTCAAATTTTGGTGTCATTTGCAAACTTACTAATTTTACGTCCTATGTTCACATTCAAATTATACATATAAATGATGAAAAAGGGTGGACCCAGCACTGATCCTTATGGCACACCGCTGGTCATAGGCCTCCAATCTGAAAAGCAGCCCTCCACCACCATCTTCGAGCCAGTTCTGTATCCAAATGGCTAGTTTGCCCTGTATTCCATGAGATTTAGCTTTGCTTATCAGTATCCCATGTGGAACTCTGTCGAACATCTTACTGAAGTCCATATAGATCACATCTACCGCTCTGCCCTCATCAATCCTGTTTGTTACTTCTTCAATAAACTCAATCAATTGTGTGAGACATGATTTCCCACGCACAAAGCCATGCTGACTATCCCTAATCAGTCCTTGCCTTTCCAAATACATGTAAATCCTGTCCCTCAAGATTCGCTCCAACAACTTGTCCACCACCAATGTCAGGCTCACCTGTCTATCGTTCCATGGCTTTTCTGTATGACCTTTCTTAAATAGTGACACATATTAACCAACCTCCAGTCTTCTGGAACCTCACCTATGACTATCATAGATGCAAATATCTGAGCAAGGGTCCCAGCAATTACTTCTTTAGCTTCCCACAGGGTACACCTGATCCGGCCCTGGGGATTTATATACTTTTCTGAATTTCAAGACATCCAGCACCACCTCCTCTGTAATATGGACATTTTCAAGACGTCACCATCTATTTTCCCACACTCTATATCTTCCATGCCCTCCTCTACAGTAAACACTGATGCAAAATACTCGTTTAGTATCTTCCCCATCTCCTGCGACTCCATGCGTAGGCTGCCTTGCTGATCTTTGGGGGGGCCCTTTCTCTCCTTAATTACTGTTTTGTCTCTACCGTATTTATAATATCCCTTTGGATTCTCCTGAAATCTTATTTGCCAAAGCTATTCCATGTTCTCTTTTGGCCCTCCTGATTTCCCTCTTAAGTATACTCTTACTGCCTTTATACTTTTCTAAGGATTCACTCGATCTCTCCTGTCTATACCTGACATATCCTTCCTTATTTTTCTTAACCAAAACCTCAATTTCTCTGGTTATCCAGCATTCCCTACACCTACCAGCCTTTCCTTTCACCCCAGCAGGAATATACTGTCTCTGGACTCTCGTTATCTCATTTTTGAAAGCTTCCTTTTTTCCAGCTCTCCCTTTACCTGTGAACATCTGCCCTCAATCAGCTTTTGATATTTCTTGCCTAATACCATCAAAATTAGCCTTCCTCCAATTTAGAACTTCAACTTTTAGATCCGGTCTATCCTATTCATCGCTATTTTAAAACTAATAGAATTATGGTCGCTGGCTCCAAATTTTTAAAAGACATTTGGATAATTACATGAATAAGAAATATTGGAAGGATATGGGCTAAGCACAGACACGAGGGACTAGTTTAGTTTGGAAGTATGGTTGGCATGGATTGGTTGGACTGAAGGGTCTGTTTCTGTATTGTGTGACTCTATGTGTTTCTCACTGATTGTCAGTTAGACAATGCATTGTGATGAATGACTGCAAAGTTTTTAATCCCTTGACTGGTGCACAGGTATTCATCTTCCTATGCAAAACCTAGTCAACAGGTAGCCTCTCTTGTAAAGACTATTTGGAGATGCAGCCGACTTTACTTAAACTCTGAACTTCAATTTGCGTCGACCCAAGAAAATATGTCTTGTTATTCTGGAATGTAAGCTGCTTTTTTTAGCATCTGCATTACAGATTGGATCATGACACTAAAGCCAAATGCAAGACTCATCTGAAGCTCTGAAACAACAAGCGAATTGTTTCTTTGGACCGTGAGTTTCAGCAGACAGTGGTCGCAATAAAAGTGCCATAAAGATTTCAGGATCGTTGGGATTCACCTGACCACGGTGACTTTTCAGAGTAGCACGTCTGTTTACCAGTGTGTTTTCAATTTGTCTTTTATTGTTCAGCATTCTTGTAATCTGACTGAACAACTACATCTTCAAAGAGCTTTCCACTTACTGCCCAGGCACTTTTGCCATGCTCCTGCAGCTGTTATACAGTAGATGCTTGCTTCAATGATGGTTGCTAGCCAAGTGGCTAATTATCCAAAGTTTGATCAGTGATTATGATAATCTTTTCCTATTCTTTCCAACTTGACTTCTTGCCAATCCAAATCTTTGCACTAAATCATGTCCCCTTTCCCTCACTCCTGCCAATGTTGCCTATTTCTCCTCACTGACGATTCTTCTTTTACTTTTTTTCACAGCAACCCTAGTTTGTAGTCATTCTCTCTTTCTAAACATTGCACCCTTTGTCAAATAACATGGTTAGACCTAATAAAGAAGCAAAATATTGCAAGTGCTGAAGTAAATCTGAAATGCTATCGAAACCATGCTGCAAGTAATCATTAGCTCAGGCAATATCTATGAAGAGAGAAGCAAAAGTACTGTTTCAGATCAATGACCTTTCATCAGAAATGGAAAATATTAACCATATAATAGTTTTAAGCAATTATGAATGCAGGCAAAGTGGAAGAAGGAAGAAACTAGCAGAAGAAATGGGCTGTGAGAGGTTGAAAGGCAGGAGGGAAGAACTGAGATAAGGGATGAGGGTGCAAGGCAACCAAGGCTGCTTCGAAAAGAAGTATAAATAAACATTGGGATTAGGAATGGGACATTAAGCCCATTGACCCTGCTTGGTTTATTTTGATTGTGGCCTCAACTTTACTTGGTTGTCTGCTGCTTTCTGGTGACTCACTTTCTTCTTTTGCTCATGAAATATAAATGTCACTGGCTCGGAGCTGCCTTCTTAATTTGCTACAGTTGGCGGGTTGGAGGGTGGAAATTAGACAGATGGTATATGCACAGTGCTCTAAGGGAAGGAGTTTCAAGATTTTGATGCAGTAACAGTGAAGGAGCAGCAAAATATTTTCAAGTCAGGATGGTGAATGGCTTGGAAGGGAATTTGCAGATGCTGGTGTTCCCATGTGTCTGCTGTCCTTGCCTTGCAAAATGGCAAAGGTTGTGGATGTGGGGCTGTTGTCAGAGGAATACTGGTGGTTTGCTGCAGTACACATTGCTATTATTGTGTGTTGGTGCAGTTAATAGTTTATATCCACTTTAGGATTTGGTCAGTGGTAATGCTCCAGGATGTTCATGATGGGGAATTGAGTGACAGTAACACTACCGAGAGTCAAATAGTAACAGTAATGTTTTCTCTTGTTAGAGATGATTATTGCTTGGCACTTGTGTGGCGTGAATATTATTTACCACTTTTCAGCCCAAACCTGGGTATTGTCCAGGTTTTCTATTTGGACATTGACAGTTTCAGTACCTGAGGTATTGTGAATGCTGCTGAACATTGTGCCATCATCAGCAAATATCCTCATTCCTGACCTCATGATGGAGGGAGGTAATTGATGAAGCAGCTTGGGATATTTGGCCCTGTGACACTACTCTGAGGAACTCCTGAACTGAGCTGAGCTGATTGATCTTCAACACCAGAAGTATTTTCCTGTACACTAAGTATGACTTAAAAACAGTGGAGAATTTCCCCTGATTCCCATTGACTATAATTCTGGGAGGGCTCCTTGCTGTCACAATCGGTCAGATGCAGCCTTGATATCAAGAGCAGTCAGTCTCACCTTATCTCTGGAAATCAACTCTTATCCATGTATGGAGCAAGACTATTATGAGGTCGGGAACTGAGTAGACCTGGCAGAATGTAGACTAGGCAGCAGTGTGCAGGATATTTCTTTGTAGTGCTTAATAGCCCTGTTTTAATGAACCTGCAGGTGGTGCTATTCCCATGTACTTGTTGCCCTTACCCTTCTAGGTAGAAGTGGTTGTGAGCTTGGAAAATGCTTTCTAAGGATATTTGGCAAATTTCTGCAGTGCATCTTGTAGATAGTACACACTGCTGCTACTGAGCATCACTGGTGGAAAGAGTGAATTCTTGTGGATGTGGTGCAGATCATGTGGGTGCTTTTTCTTAGATGGTATCAAGCTTCTGGAGTATTGTTAGAACTGCACCCATCCAGGCAATTGGAAGTATACCATCACACTCCTGACAAGTGTCTTGCAAATGGTAGACAGACATTGGGAGGTCAGGAGGTGAGTTACTTCCTACAGTGTTCCCAGCCTGACCTGTTTTTGGAGCCATGCATTTATGTAGCAAGTCCAGTTGAGTTTCTGGTCTCCTTCTGATCTGTAACAATTCTGTGATTCTGAGTTACCAAAATTTAATACATAAGCTATCTATATCCTTTTACAATCTCCTTATGTCCTCCCCCAACTTACTGCCCTTCCGATCTTTGTATCATCAGCAAATTTAACAACTAATTAAAAATATTACAAATAGTTCAGGCCCCAGAATGAATCCTGCGGCATTCTACTTATTAAATGTTGTCAATTTGAAAGTGATGAATTTTGCCTACTGTTCTTTTAATAATTAACCAAATCCTCTACCCTTGCGTATATGTTCTCCCTACAACATGAGCTCTTATTTTGTCCAATGCATTTTGATGTGGCATTTTGTTAAATTCATTCTCTAAATATTAGTACACCACATCCACAGGTTCCCTTTTATCTATGTTGCTTGTTACTTCCTTGAAGAATTCTAAAAACACAATTAAAGTTGAACACAATTTCACTTTCACATTAATGTTTGATTGCATTGGCAATGGCAGAACTATTACTAATGACTACTGTCTGAGAAAATGGTATGATCTGAAATTAAGTTCAACTCACTACTGAATCTGTAAAATTGTCAAGTGCCCAAATGAAATGTATTGAGCTTCAATGGAGTGGAATGGGAAGACCATAGGACCATATGCATAAGAATCACCCAGTCTTCATTTGTACTCATCATTATAAAGAGCATATTGTGAACAACCAATACAATAATAAAGTGCAAGTAAATTGCTGTTGATCTGGAAGGAGTTTAGGACCTATCGCAATGACAAAGTGAAGATGTAGAAGAAAGTAGAGTGAGGATATTTGCTTGAGTTGTTGTGCTTATACTCTATCAATAGAGAGATTTTATGTATCTGCATATGTACTGCTTTGAGTAAACAGACATCCTATCCCTGTAGAGATGGAAGTTGAGGAAGGGGAAGGAAGAGACTTAAGTGGAGCTTCTGGAGGTGAGGGATGGATGGAAATTGGAAGCAAAGTTGATTGAATTTTCCTCTTATTTCTAACCTCTCTTTTTCCTTCAATGGTGTGAGCTCATTGCCACTAGTAAACTGAATTTTATTCCTGATGAAGGGCTTTTGCCCGAAATGTCGATTTCAAAGCTCCTTGGATGCTGCCTGAACTGCTGTGCTCTTCCAGCACCACTAATCCAGAAACTAGTAAACTGAAAGCCCAGTATAAGTTTTTGTTCATTCCTGGGATGTGGACATCACTGGCTGGGCCAACATTTATTGCCCATCCTTCCTTGCCCTTGAGACAGTGGTAGTGAGCTGCCTTCTTGAAC
The DNA here is from genome assembly GCF_004010195.1 of Chiloscyllium plagiosum. Lineage (NCBI taxonomy): Eukaryota > Metazoa > Chordata > Chondrichthyes > Orectolobiformes > Hemiscylliidae > Chiloscyllium > Chiloscyllium plagiosum. The sequence goes on from NC_057713.1 coordinate 8,862,844, forward strand.
CACTCTAGCCCATTTGGGGTAAGTACATCCACAATGCTGAAAGTGAAGGAACAGCAATATACTTCCAAGTCAAGATAGTGAGCAGCTTGGAGGGTAACTTGTGTTGTGGTATTCTCGTATTTCTACTGCCTATGCCTTTCTCAATTATGTTGGTCACAGAACATAGATCATTACAGCATAGTACAGGCCCTTTGGCCCTCGATGTTGCGCCAATCTGTGAAACCCATCTGAAGTCCATCCAACCTACATTATTCCATTATCATCCATATGTTTATCCAATGACCATTTAAATGCCCTTAAATTTGGCGAGTCTACTACTGTTGCAGGCTGGGTGTTCCATGCCCCTATTACTCTCTGAGTAAAGTACCTAAGTCTGACCGATATCTATCACACCTCAATTTAAAGGTATGTCCCCCCGTGCTAGCCATTACCATCTCACTGTGTCCACCCTATGTAATCCTCTGATCCTCTTGTATGTCTCTATTAAATCACCTCTCAACTTTCTTGTCTCTAATGAAAACAACCTCAAGTCCCTCACCTATTCCCTCAATACCAGGCAACATCCTGGTACATGTCCTCTGCACCCTTTCCAATGCTTCCTCATCCTTCCTATAATGCGATGACCAGAACTGTACGCAATACTCCAAGTGCGGCTGCACCAGAGTTTTGTACAGCTGCAACGTGACCTCATGGCTCCGAAACTCAATCCTTCTATCAATAAAGCCTAACATACCGTACGCTTTTTAAGAATTTTATCAACCAGGGTGGCAACTTACAGAGATCTATGCACATGGACACTGAGATCTCTCTGATCATCCACACTACCAAGAATCTTACCACTAGCCCAGTATTCTGTTACTCCTTCCAAAAATGAATCACCTCACACTTTTCTGCATAAAACTCCATTTACTACCTCTCAGTCCAGTTCTGCAGTTTATTTATGTCCCTCTATAACCTGCACCATTCTTCTGTACTGTCTACAATTCCACCAACCTTAGTGTCATCTGCAACTTTACTAACCCATCCATCTATGCGCTCATCCAGGTCATTTATAGAAATGACAAACAGCAGTGGCCCCAAAACAGATCCTTGCGGTACACCACTAGTGGCTGAACTCCAGGATGAACATTTCCTATCAACCACCACCTTCTTACAACTAGCCAATTTCTGATCTAAGCTGCTAAATCACCCATGTCTCTGTATTTTATGCAATAGCCTACTGTGGGGAACCTTACCAAATGCTTTACTGAAATCCATATACACCACATCAAGCACTTTACCCTCATCCACCTGTTTTGGCACCTTCTCAAAGAACTCGGTAAGGTTTGTGAGGCACGACCTACCCTTCCCAAAACCATGTTGACTATCCCTAATCAAATTATTCCTTTCTTGATGATTATAAATCCTATTTCTTATAATCCTTTTCAACAGTCTAGCCATAACCAAAGTAAGGTTTACTGGTCTATAATTGCTAGGGTTGTCTCTACTTCCCTTCTTGAACAAGGAGACAACATTTGCTATTCTCCAGCTTTCTGTCACTACTCCTGTAGATAATGACGGCATAAAGATCAAAGCCAAAGGCTGTGCCATCTCCTCCTGAGTTTCCAAGAGAATCCTAGGATACATTCCATCCGGCCCAGGGGACTTATCTATTTTCACACTCTCCAAAATTGCTAACACCTCCTCCTTCTGAACCTCAATCCCACCTAGTCTAATAGCCTGTATTTCCGTATTCTCCTCAACAACATTGTCTTTTTCCTGTGTGAATACTGACGAAAAATATTCATTTTGTGCCTCTCCTATCTCCTCAGACTCCATGCACGACTTCCCACTATTGTCCTTGACTGGCCCTAATATTACCATAGTCATTCTTTTACTCCTGACATACCTTTAGAAAGCTTTAGGGTTTTCCTTGCCAAAAACTTCTCATGTACCCTTTCGGCTGTTCTCTTTCATGGCTAACTTGTAACTCTCAAGTGTCCTAACTGAGCCTTCACGCCTCATCTTTACATAAGCCGCCTCCTTCCTTTTGACAAGAGATTCAAATTCTTGAATAAATCACAGTTCCCTTGCTTGACCACTTCCTCCCTGCCTGACAGGTACATACTTATCAAGGACACGCAGTAGCTGTTCCTTGAACAAGCTCTCTATTTCAATTGTGTCCTTCCCCTGCAGTTTCCTTCCTCATCTGATGCATCTTAAATCTTGCCTAATCACATCATAATTGCCTTTCCCCCAGCAATAACTCTTGCCCTGCGGTATATACCTGCATGGTGGCTCAGTCGTTAGCACTGCTGCCTCACAGCGCCAGGGAACCCAGGTTTGAATCCAGCTTCGGGCGACTGTGTGCCGTTTGCACATTCTCCCCGTGTCTGCGTGGGTTTCCTCCGGGTGCTCCGGTTTCCTCCCACAGTCCAAAGATGTGCAGGTTAGGTGAATTGGCCATATTAAATTGTCCATAATGTTCCGGATGTATAGGTTAGGTGCATTAGTCAGGGGTAAGCGTAGGGGAATAGGTCTGGGTGGGTTACTCTTCGGAGGGTTGGTGCGGACTTGTTGGGTCGAATGGCCTGTTTCCACACTGTAGGGATTCTATTCTATACCTATCCCTTTCATTCACTAAAGTAAACGTAACCAAATTGTGGTCACTATCACCAAAGTGCTCACCTACCTCCAAATCTATCACCTGGCCAGGTTCATTACCCAGTACTAAATCCAATATGGTCTCCTGCACACAATGAACAAACACAGACCCATCTAAAGTACTCAAACTGTAGTATTTCCTGTCAATATTTGGAAAGTTAAAGTCCCCCATAACAACTACCCTGTTACTTTGGCTCCTATCCAGAATCATCTTTGCAATCCTTTCCTCTACATCTCTGGATCTTTTCGGAGACCTTTAGAAAACTTCCAACAGGGTGATCTCTCGTTTCCTGTTTCTAACCTCAGTAGATGAGTCCTCACCAAACGTCCTTTCTGCCACCATAGTACTGTCTTTGACGAACAATGCCACACCTCCCCTGTGATCAAGGGTTTGGGAGATACTGTAAAAAGTGCTTTGATGATTGATTTGAAACCTTTCAGTTTGACTGCTAAATCAATTACTGGACTGATAATGTGACAATATCCTATGACGTAGCAATAAGTCATTACTCTTCTTCATTGTCATTGACTTATATGCAGCCTTTCGAGTGGTTGAACACTCATGCTTGGATCACAGCCTCCTCCCTAGTCTATTTCCAAGGCTGCAAAGAAGTATTGGTCCATTTTCTATCTGTTCTATTGTAGTCCATATAGAATTGTTCCATTTCTGAAAGCAATATTTGCGGTCAGTTATCATACCATCTTCCCCACTGAGCTTTGCCTCTCCATTACCACACTTGCTTCCATGAAGCTATGCTGTCTGACATTAAATCATTTACCATTGATCCTACACAGTTTTGCACACAGGCTGATGATAAGTTTAATTCCAAAATGAGCTTAAAATCCTGCTTTTCTGGATGCCATCAATACCATCTAGTTTTTCTAGCTGTTCAACAAACACCTCTGAGTCCAAAATCTGACCATTTCTCACCTAAGAGTGATTGCTTCATTGAATTTCTTCCTGATTTCTTGACCTGGACCTCATTATAAACATCAACTCATATTCCATATTGCACAATCTGTCGCTCCCTTGCCTTATTGACTTCCATTGATCTCCCATTCCCAAGCACATCAACTTCAACATCTTCAGCACGCTGTCTGAAATCTGCTGTCAGGTGAGTTTGAATTTCCTCCTATTCAATATTGGGATGATTAAGGATCTGTTCCTCCATTGCCTTCTGTGGTTGCTGACTCACTTTGGCTGCCATCCAGCAACACCTCAATTTAAAAAATTCTCTTCCTTTGTTTCACATTTCTCCAACTTCTGAAGGTTCCCGATCTCTGCCAACTCTTGCAGTCTCTCAGCCCTCTGGGATATCAATACTCCTTCAATTTGGCAGCTTGAGCTCTCTTCATTTCTGTTATCTCATTGTTGGTTGCAGAGCATTCAGTTGCCTGGACCTTAAGTTCCAGAATTCCTTCCTTAAACCTCTCTGCTCCTCCTACTTCCTTCCCCTCCTTCAAAACTCTTTTAACTCTGCCCATGAACCAAACTTTTGTCACCTGTCTTAGAGTTATAGAGTCAGAGAGATGTACTGTACAGAAACAGACCATTTGGTCCAACTCGTCCATGCCGACCAGATATCCCAACCCAATCTAGTCCCACCTGCCAGCCCATGACCCATATCCCTCCAAACCCTTCCCATTCATACACCCATCCGGATGCCTTTTAAATGTTGCAGTTGTACTAGCCTCCACCATTTCCTCTGGCAGCCCATTCCACACATGCACCATCCTCTGTGTGAAAACGTTGCCCCTTAGATCTCTTTTATATCTTTCCCCTCTCACACTAAACCCATGCCCTCTAGTTCTGGACTCTCCTACCATAGGGAAGAGACTTTGTCTATTTACCCTATCCATGCCCCTCATGATTTTATAAACCTCTATGAGATCACCCCTCAGCCCTCAACACTATCGGGAAAACAGCCCCAGCCTATTCAGCCTCTCCCTATAGCTCAAATTCTCCAACCCTGGCAACATCCTTGTAAATCTTTTCTGAACCCTTTCAAGTTTCACAACATCCTTCCAATTGAAAGGAGTCCAGAATTGCACCCAGAAATCCAACAGTGGCCTAACCAATGTCCTGTACAGCCGCAACATGACCTCCCAACTCCTGTACTCAATACTCTGCCCAATAAAGGAAAGCATATCAAACACTGCCTTCACTATCCTAACTACCTGCGACTCCACTTTCAAGGAGCTATAAACCTGCACTCCAAGGTCTGTTTGTTCAGCAACGTTCCCTAGGACCTTACCATAAAGTGTCTAAGTCTTGCTAAGATTTGTTTTCCCAAAATTCAGTACCTCACATTTGTCTAAATTAAACTCCATCTGCTATTTCTCAGCCCATTGGCCCGTCTGATCAAGTTCCCATTGTAATCTGAGGTAACCTTCTTCACTGTCCACTGCCCCTTCAATTTTGATGTCATCTGCAAACTTACTAGCTATACCTCTTAAGCTCACATCCAAACTATTTATATAAATGATGAAAAGTAGTGGACCTAGCATTGATCCTTATGGCACTCCACTGGTCACAGGCCTCCAATCTGAAAAACAACCCTCCACCACCACACTCTGTCTTCCATCTTTGAGCCAGTTCTGTATCCAAATGGCTACTTCTCTCTGTGAGATCTAACTTTGCTAACCAGTCTCCCGTGGGGAACCTGGGGTCGAACACCTTTCTGAATTCCATATACGTCATGTCTACTGCTCTGCCCTCATCAATCCTCTTTGTTACTTCTTCAAAATACTCAATCAAGTTTGTGAGACATGATTTCCCATACACAAAACCATGTTGACTATCCCGAATCAGTCCTTGCCTTTCCAAATACATGTACATCCTGTCCCTCAGGATTCCCTCCAACAACTTGCTCACCACCGACATCAGGCTCACTGGTCTGTAATTCTCTGGCTTGTCCTTACCACCTTTCTTAAATAGTGGTACCACGTTTGCCAATCTCCAGGCTTCCGGCATCTCACCTGTGACTATTGATAATACAGATATCTCAGCAAGGGGTCCAGCAATCACTTCCCTAGCTTCCCACAGAATTTTCGGGTACATCTGATAAGGACTGGGGATTTATCCACTTTCATGCATTTCAAGACATCCAGCATTTCCTCCTCTGCAATATGGACATTTTTCAGGATGTCACCATCTATTTTTCCACATTCTATGTCTTTTCCATAGTACTGATGCAAAATACTCATTTAGTATCTCTCCCGTCTCCTGCGACTCCTCACAAAGGCCATCTTGCTGATCTTTGGGGGCCCCTATTCTCTCTTGATGTCTCGTTACTGAAAACAACAAATGTTGGCAATCACAACAGGTCAGACAGAATCCATGGCGAAACAGCAAGCTGACGTTTCAAATCTAGATGCCACTCCATCAAAGCTGAAGTGAAATGTGATGCAGAGTCACCGAGATTTGAAACATTAGCTTGCTCTCTCTCCATGGATGATGTCTGACCCACTGTGATCTCCAGCATTTGTTGTTTTCAGTACAGATTCCAGCATCTGCAGTAATTTGCTTCTACTTGATGTCTCTTTATTTTTTTGTGGCTCTGTGTTGAGCTGTATTTAATACTGGTCCTGTAGAACACCTTCCATAAAAAAGCACCATAAAAATTCATATTGTTGTTCTTATTCTCAGTTCTTTCCATGGCTTTGCCTTTCATCAAGGTTTTACCTGCATTCAAAACTTGGGCCTACCAAGTTGTTTCTAAACCATGTCCCCACACAAAATGCTCCTCCATCCTGTTCTTCTCTGTTATCCAGGTCATGACTTCTGCCACCAATGCACTCTCTTTATAAGTGACTTTCTCCTTATTATCTTTTTCTACATTCTTCGAAAGAACCTCCTCAAAAGCTGTTTCTTCTGCCATGGTTTTAGTCACCAATGAGTTCAATAAGTTTTTCTCTTGTAATGTGACACTAGTGGCCTTTCCTTGAGGAGAATGTTCAAAGTGGAAATAGATATGCATGCAAGCCTATGTGGAAAGCACAGGGGAATGGATGAATTTGATAATTCTTTCAAAGAGCTGGCACATGTACACCGGAGCTACTCACGCCTGTTTCGCCATTGAATTAGATGATGCCTGATCTGTATCTTGGCTCTCTTTACACTCCTTCGTTCTGTAACCCTTTATAGCCTTGCCAAATGCAAACTATCATTCTCAGTTTTAAAATATTCAATTTGCCGCAAAATACAGCAGTGACTGCTCCTCCTGAGCAGTATGATCAGGGCTTACTTATCAGTTTGACAAACAAAAGCAATGATGTTATATTAGTATTCTAATTCAGTAACAGGGAGACTGTCAAAATGAGCACACTTGCCTTTTGTCTATGTTGATTATTGTTCCATTTCAAAGAACATCATGAAATTTTAGGGGCGTATACCGTGAATAAAGAATTTAATGTTAATCATTGATAACTGTGGATTTCCAAGAAAATTTCCACACTTAAGAATCTGGTGACAGGCTCTGGAAGGATATTTGTTTATATACCAGAATACTCGCTTTGCTAAAACTTGAGGTTTGCCTCTTTCATCCAAGAGGATCTTAAATCACATCTGGTGGGTCTCTTGAGCCAAGGACCAGAAATTTGGATAAATCAAAAGTTCTGAGATAATCTCTTTCTTAGAAAGGAGAAACATCTGTAAGATTCCATAGAACACAGGAAATATTATCTCCAGCAGATAACACAGAAGGACATCTGCAGCACAAACGTCCACAGCGTTGTACTAAACAGACAAATTGTGTCGCCTGTAGCAAATGGTACAGCTCAGAATTATTTTTCATCTGGTAGTGGGCAAGGGAATAATCAATTTTGCCTGATTTACAAGTGGAAACTTGAAACCTAGTATGAAATGGCAAGAAGAGAAATTAAGCATCAGAGTCCTAATTGGATTATGTTTTGCTATGATTCAGTCGACAGAAGAAAACCGACAAAAGTTCCTTATCCTGCAGAGTGAGAGCACAATTTTCAGGAGCCTCAGCTAAAAAAAATCCATTTCTGCAAGATGCTGCTGGTCAGCAGCAAGTGAAAGAAAATATTTGCATTTTATATAGCGAGTTAACCTTCCCTCAGAATTTTCAGGTCTGCTGCCTCAGATATTTCCCAATTTTAATGGATTTCTGGCAACGTGGAAACTCAGCAGCAAGGAATGCTGGATCAAGATAGTAAATGCCTTTCCAAAATGGGTTTCCAGCCAAGAGGAGTAGGAGGCCTCCAATCCCTCTTGTGCAAAGTCGTATGATTTCTCCCACCACCCCCCACCAAAACCCCAATCCCGGCTCGCGCTCTCTGATTCCCCACCCCAGCCTCCAATCTTGAATATACCATGCTTCCAAATGTCACAACCTCTAGTCTGATCTTCACCACCACCACCCCCACACACCCTCCCTCCTGATGTCTGATCTTCCTGATGCAATCTCCCTGCAACATCAACATCACAGCTGGAATATTGTAGACAGTTTTGTACCCCTTATCTCAGAAAGATATACTAGTATTGGAGACAATCCAGAAAAGATTAATTAGACTGATCCCGGGTATGGAGACACTGTCTTATGCGAGGAGGTTCAGCAGATTCAGCCTGTACTCATGGAAGTTAGAAGAATGAGAGGCAATCTTGTTTAAACATATGAGGAAGGTTGCTCACCCTTGTGGGAGAGTCTGTAAGACCAGAGGGCATAATCTTAGAAGAAGTCACTCATTTACGTCAGATACGATGAGCAATTTCTTCTCCCAGACGATAGTGAATCTGTGGAATTCTTTACCACAAATGGCTTTAAGGCTGACTCATTAAGTATATTCAAGACCGATATAGGCAGATTTTTAATCGGAAAAGGCATCAAAGGTTGTAGGGAAAAGGCAGGGAAGTACATTTGAGGATTATCAGATCAGCCATAATGGCGTTGAATAGCAGAACAGACCCAGTGGCCGAATGATTGTCTTCTGTTCCTGTGTCTTGTGGACCTGGACTTTTGAATGGAGTGCAATTGCTTACATACTGAAATGATGATAATTGTGAAATCCTTTTATTATTACATACTTCATTTTAATTTAATGATCATCTTTAATTATGTTATGAGTGATTACTTGTTCCATTCGTATCATCGTAACTATTTGGCATTTCCCACCACAATGGTCTTTCAATAAATGAATTGTCTGTCTACTTAAAAGTTTCCTCAGGGTACCCAGAGAAGCACTGCTGCTGCTCCTGGCCCCAAGGAGAAAACTCGACATTTAGCCAATTTGAATTCCTTCAACTTTCCAGGAGGTCCTGACACTTCAGTCTGTCAGCAAGATTTACAATCATGCTCCCACTGAGGCAGAGGTAAGTTTGTAGTCAGGACCAGATTATGTTATTTGCCTTGTTTCTGCACATTTGAAGAAGGACCCCACAGTTTTGGGCATTGCTGAGTATTCCAGCACCTGCATAGAGCTTCTGGTCACTAGCATCTCAATGACTCAAAAGTGGTTTTTGAAGGCCCGACATGAGTTCAAAACGCACGGCTCCTTGGAGATATTTTCTTTCAAACAAGCATGTTGCTTTGTGTGCTGGAATCTAATCATTGTGGCCGCATGTTGTTTCCCACACTCGGAACAGGAAAGCTCTCAATGAGGGATCTCGACAACGCCTTAGGCTCCTGCCCAAAATTTTGAAGTTGAGCTGGCCTCAGAAACTCTCGACAGGGTCAGCGCTGGGTCAGGAAGTCTTCCTACCCCATCACATTTCCACAAGCAATGATGTTGAAGAGGAAAGTTTCCAGCCTTCTCAGGCCGGTAAACTTCCAAAAATACAAAGTGAATTTTTGATGTCCACTCACACAAGTTGACTTTTCTTCTTAAATAAAACTGAGAACAGGCAAGATAACTGAGTGTTTCAGCTAATGAGTCACGAGCATTGATTTTTTTTTCATGGGATAAGCAAAACACATGATATAAAACAAGCAAGTTGTCTCCTCAGAGGCTGTGTCTCAGTTGTAAATTCGGCACAAGAAATCTGCAGTTGGTAATTGAGAATCAGTTGGACGTGGCAGTCTTTATCACGCCACAGAACTGAAAAACAAGTAGTGATTTAGACTGTAGCTCATATGTCAGCTGTTTGAATCCTATCCCTGTTTCAGCTGCTTGTTTTCTAAGCCGCTTTCAGTAAGCCATGATATCTTTTGGCCTTAATATCACACAACGATTTGTATAGATCTGTCTACAAATCCCCAAACCTAGGACTCACAACTAAACATATACCACAAACTGATTGAAGTGTTAAAATACTGAACTTGGCAGAGACTTGCAAGAAAGAAAGGCTGCGTAAAATCAATTTGAAAATAGACAGCAACAGGCTGTCAAATGTGATGGGAAGTGGGCAAACTCCAATGTGATGCCCTTGGTTGATGCAGGGAACGGTAATTTATTTAATTGTTTAAATAAATGGAAGATGAATATGGCAACACCAAGAAACTTTTAACAGACTTAACTGGAAATAATATTGATTAGAATAAATATCACTTTTCCCTAGCTGCTATCAGTTCTGAAGAAGGGACACGAAATGTTAACTTTGCTTTCTCTCCACAAATGCTGAATTTATTCAGCAATTTCTGTTTTTGTTTCAGATCTTCAGCATTCACAGTTCTTTGTCTTGCATTAATTAGAATGTATCCGGGTTAATGTGTGTGTCTTTGCATGTGTGTGTGAGAGAGAGAGAGAGCTATAATCTGTCAAAAATGGATAACATTTGTTAATGACAAGAGTCTGCATATGCCGCCTTTTAATGGCCCTCATGTTGCTGGCAGATCAGGACCAGGAGACTTTCCTGCTCAGCTGTCAATGGGATATCAGGAAGATTAACATAACAACCTGTTTTTTGTCAATATGACATCCTGATGGCTTCTGATGCAGAGGTAGGAAAAATACCATTGCACCACAAGTCTTCGTACCAGGGTATACACCTCGGTTCCAAATATCCATGATTCTGCTCTGCCATCATCAGTGATTGAGAAGGGATTATAGTCCACTGGAGCTTGCGGGGTCAGATTATATACACCAGTTAAGTCTCTCAGGGCATTTGCACCCCAGGGGGATCTGCTTTACACATATTCAGTTGAGGCCCCCGAACAGAGTCGATTATTAGTGTGGTGGACTTCACTCTTCCAGAATCACGGACTAGAACAGCTCATTTGTGCCAGTCTGTTGCTGTATTTTGCTGGGGCCTGGTCTCACCAGGCCTCTCAGGAGGGAGTAGCCATGGAGAAAAATCTAAAACCTGTGGATTTTCCTTCAGAAAAACCATGGATTGATCTTGAGGGATAGACACCTGTTATATTTTCTGCCAATTCCTTCCTCAATCAGTTGTGGATAGTCAGAAATCTGCCTCAGTTGTTCTGCTCCTAATGTTAATAGAAACAATCCTTACGTTTTATACCCATGGTAAAGTTATTTATGACACAGAAAGGGGTGATTTGATCCATTGAGTCTGTGCTTTCTCCTTGCAGAACAATTCAGTCCTGCTTAATCCCCAGAGACCCCCCGCAAATTTATTTTCAGGTTATTCATTGTTTCTATTTCCATCATTAGAGTTGTAGAGGTCGACAACATGGAAACAGGTCCTTCGGCCCATGCCACCCAGTTTTCACAATTTAAACCAGTCCCATTTGGCCTAGATCCCCCCGTATCTATCCTATCCATGTACCCTGTTTAAATGTTCCTTAAATGACGAAATTGTACTCGTTTCCACCACTACCTCTGGCACCCTGTTCCAGACCCTCACCCCCCTCAGTGTGAAAAGGTTGTCCCTCTGGACTCTTCTATATCTCTCCCCTGTCACCTTAAAACATATACTCATGAATTTTAGACTCCCCTACCATGAGGAAAAGCTGTCAGTTACCAACCTTATCTATGCCTCTCAGGATTTTATACACTTCTATAAGGTCACCCCTCAGTCTCCCTCGCTTCAGGGGAAAAAACGTCCCAGCCTTTCCAACCTCTCCTCATACCTCAAACCTGCCAGTCCAGGTAGCATCCTAGTAAATCTTTTAGAGTCATAGAGATGTACAGCATGGAAAGGTCCAACCCGTCCATGCTGACCAGATACCCCAACCCAATCTAGTCCCATCTGCCAGCACCCGGCCCATATCCCTCCAAACCTATTCATATACCCATCCAAATGCTTCTTAAATGTTGCAATTATACCAGCTTCTACCACTTCCTCTGGCAGCTCATTCCATACCCGTACCACCGTCTGTGTGGAAAAAATTGCCCCTCAGGTCTCTTTTATATCTTTCCCCTCTCACCGTAAACCTATGCCCTCTAGTTCTGGACTCCCCAATCCCAGGGAAAAAAAATTGTCTATTTACCCTATCCATGCCCCTCATAATTTTGTAAACTTCTATAAGGTCTCCCCTCAGCCTCCGACGTTCCAGGGAAAACAGCCCCAGCCTGTTCAGCTTCTCCCCATAGCTCAAATCCTCCAACCCTGGCAACATCCTTGTAAATCTTTTCTGAACCCTTTCAAGTTTCACAAAATCTTTCCGATAGGA
>NC_057713.1:8875029-9047000 GCF_004010195.1 Chiloscyllium plagiosum
TTTGCTTTCCCAAAATGCAGCACCTCGCATTTATCTGAATTAAACTCCATCTGCCACTTCTCAGCCCATTGGCCCATCTGATCAAGATCCTGTTGTAATCTGAGGTAACCCTTTTCTGTGCTGTTTCTAGATCAATAGTATTCTTTAGATAGTAGGGTGACCAGAACTGCGCACAATCTTGTAGAGTTTCCGGTCATTACCTGTCACTGCTCAAAGACCTTCTCATCTTTCCCTTTGTCTAAAAGCTCCTTGTACCATCAGCTAATGGGAAGAGTTTTTTTCCGGATCTGTTTTATTTCAGTCCGTCAAAACCTTCCATGTGCCATTCAGATCTCACCACCTGCTGCCCCACCCCCAGAATCTTCTTTATCCCCAATCTGTCTCTCCTTATTTAATTCAAGCTTCTATTGTTTATTTTCCCTATTATGGATTCTGAACCTTATCCAACATTGGTAACTTGACTGGCCTGTAGAAACATTAAGTATTCTAGCATTGCTCTACTCTTCTAAGGAAAATGTGAGGACTTAAGATGCAGGAGATCAGAGTCAAGAGTGTGGAGCTGGAAAAGCACAGCAGGTCAGGCAACATCTGAGGAGCAGGAGAATCGATGTTTCAGGCATAAGCCCTTCATCAGGCTTCCTGACAAAGGGCTTATGCCCGAAACATCGATTTTCCTGCTCCTCGGATGCTGCCTCACCCGTTGTGCTTTTCCAACACCACACTCTCGACTCTACTCTTCTAAGCATAGATCACCCTTTATGTTACTCTTACGAACCACTTGCTTTTTATATACTCAAAGAAGATTTTTGTGTCCCCTCTTCTTTGACTGCTGTGCCATTCCCATATGCTCTCTCTTTGCCAATCTTATTTTCCTCCTCTTCTTCTCTTTTAAACTATTTTATGTGACCTGGTTCACACTTGAAGTATTTACCTCACATGAATCAACACCTTTTCTTTGTTTCATTGTATTCCCTATTTCTCTCATTATACATAGAGCCTAGTTTTTGCTTCCTTTTTTTTGCCATTGCTGAAATATACCCAGCCTGTACCTTAGGCATCACTTCGAGAAAGATCACCAATTGTTCTATGACAATACTTCCATCAGTCTTTCTTTCTGTTTCACCTTGGCTAGTTCTGTACTGACTACATCGAAATTGCTTCTGTTGTGATTAAAATTCTATAATAGATTGCTTTTGCATTGTCAACCAAATACTGATGTTGCAATGATTACTCAAGCCAAATATCCCTCAACCCCTCACAGACATTCAACCCATTTCATTTCCCAGCAGCAGATACAACAGTGCCTCTATTTTAGGAGGGGTGGGCGCTTGTGGAACAGAAAATCCTACTGAACACACTTGAGGAATTCCTACTCCTCCTCAGCCTCTACCATAATCTCATTGATATTTGAATAATTACCAGTATCACCATTGTATAGTTTTTGCACACCTCTGTGACTTTCTGTGCAGATTTGTTTCTCTATCCCTTTCTCTTTCTCGCTCGCTATTTGGGAGCTGAAGGAATACTCTAAGTAGTGAGATCTTATTTTTGTTTGCTATTCAGCTCTCACCAAATGGACTCTGCCCTTGGCCCTTGAAGGACTTCCCTTCTTTCCATCACTGCAAACGTTGCCAAGCCCACGCCCTTTTTCTCATTCTATCTTTTCAAAATGCTTCACGTCCTTGGATATTAAGTGCTCATTCCTCACCATTATTGAATTGTGTTTCTGCTATTGCCACTATATCATATTCCCACACTGCTATTTAAGCCTGCAGTTCATCAATCTTATTTATCACACTTTTGTGTGTCTACGCATGTTCATGGAATCTTGTCGTTGCATTCTACAGAGTCCTTATTATCTGCTTCTCTTTAATATTATTAGCCAGCACATTTATTTTATGCACCTCAGTATGTTTTTTACTTCTGTGTTCTGGCACCCATCTTCCTCTCAAACTTATCTCACTTTAAACCCTCCCCATGCAGTTCCAAATCATCCTGAAGTGCAACTCGTTCTGATTGGTAACAGTTCATTCTGTCCAGAAATGGACCCAATGTTCCAAGAATTTGAAGCCCTCCCTTCTGCGCATGCTTCAAGTCAGAGATTGATCCTCCTCATCTTCCTACATCCGCTCTGGTCAACACATGGCAATGGGAGTGATCCAGAGATTACTATCCTCAATGTTCTACTTCTTAAATCTTACCTTGGCACCTCCATATGTGTCCTCTCTATGGCATTCATACCAATACATGGCACAAATTTTGTCTCACTCCTCCTCCTATCATAATGTTCTTCAACCTCTCCTTTACCCTGACATAAAGGGAGCTGCATGCCAATAACACTTACAGAAATGCTATCCACCCCACTAACAATTAAATCTCATATACAGCAGCATTTCTACATGTCATGTTCCCTTCTGTGCATTCTTTTTACTATTGGTGCCAGGTACACCTTCAGGACAGTGTCACTCCCATCAGTCTCCAATGTTGACTATCTGTATGAGAAGTTCATAGCCCTCAAAGACTCATGGGCTACCTGCCAATTCCTAATCTTCAGGATGGCCTCTACCATCTTCCAGGAGAAAATTAAGAATAATAACCAGGAATGCTAAATTCCATGCGTAAATTTAAAAAAAAACTTCCTGGAACATATGTTCATCTTCCTCACACTACTCCCATCTTGTGCTCCTCATGTCTTCTGCTGTCTTGTACCACTCCATTCTGTTATTTGCTTGCTGCTCTTGGATTTAAAGAATTTATGTTCACTTCATGACACCCTCATAATGATGATTCTGGTTTGAGAATATAGAAAATTGAAGGAACCAATGTGTGGCACCCAAAGTGTCATGTATTTTCTGGGATATTATCAATTTTTTTGTCATTATTTAGTTTATTCTCCAATTTAAAGTTCATCCTTTATTTTTCTTTACCTTCAAAAAATGACAGTCTGCACAATAAGCTGGACCCTAGTGTTGTAATTTGCACTTGTTGACACCATCACGCGAAGAAATAATTTACATTTATTGTATGGGATTAGCATTAAGATATCTGAATCCAAAATGCAATAAAGGAGGAATGAATAGACACTGAGCAAAGGATTTGGAGAATTGCTGCAAAATATTGGTAAAGGCAGAGGTTCTTAGAAGACTTTGAAGGGGTGCAGCAGGAGAAAAATGTGTGAGCAGAAATTTTAAAAAGAGTGTCAAGATATTTGGAGATTTTGATGATGTTATATAGGAAAAGGCACAAAACAGGAGAAGTTTGCTGGAGATAAACTTGAGCAAAGTCCTGGAGGGATTTGTAGTTGTGGTGGAAACCTTTAAATTTGATACTTTTGAGGTCAGGGATCTAGTTAAGATCAGTTACAATGGTGGACATGGGACAGGAGATGGGAACATTGGATAGAACTTTGAGATTAGTTTGGCCTGATAAAACCAGTAAGGAAGGTACAGTCAGCAGCAGAGGATCATTCTCTCACCACTGGGGAAATGTTGGTCTTTCAGTTGGAGGGAATTCTAATGCATGCAGTTTATGTCAATTTAGTGGTGCAGCAATTGTCAGGAAGAGCAATGAAAACAGAGCTGGATATAATTTGCTCATTTATGGAACTTGCCTCATGCTTCCAGAAAATTCCTAACATAGGACACAAATAACAAGTCTTTGAATTCTTACCTATATTCACTATGTACTTAACCGTTTGAAACTCTTAATTATCTGAAATTATCTTTTCATTATCTTTCCGCCTATATATTCTGTGCCTGTACACCTCATTTCACCTCACCCGATGAAGGAGCAGCGCTCCGAAAGCTTATGATTTTAAATAAACCTGTTGGACCATAACCTGGTGTCATGTGACTTCTGACTTTGTCCATCCCAGTCCAACACCAACATCGTATATTCAACATGTGCAATGAACGTTTTATGAGCTTCTACATATTAGCCTTGTCTATTGTTTTTATATTTGCAGATATACAAAAAGTTCCAAGTGTTTTTGAAGTGGTTTTTTACAATGAGACTGATGATCGTCCAGGGATGATGATGTGGAGATACCCAGAGCCACGTGTCCTGACTCTTGTTAGAATTAATCCAGTGCCTTTTAACACGACCGAAGATCCAGACATCAGCACAGCGGACCTTGGAGATGTCCTGCAGGTCTGTTAGAGATATTTTAATTTATCGTTCTGAAAAAGTCATAGTTGTCTGAAATGTTAACTTTATTTCTCTCTTATTTTGGATTTTCAGCTTCTGCCATATTTTGCTTGCACTTTTATTCATAGTATTTGTTTCTCACTGCAAAGTAAATTTTTTTAACAAGTCGGATCACACAATTTTTAGTCTTTCACTAAAGAGCACAAATTGTGATAAGGTCTGACTAATTTAGAGTCGTAAAGATGTACAGCACAGAACAGACCTTTCAGTCCAACTTGTCCATGCCAACCAAATATTCTAAATTAATCTTTTCCTATTTGCAGCATTTGACCCATATCCCTCTAAAGCCTTCCTGTTCATATACCATCCAGATGCCTTTTAAATGTTAGAATTGTACCAGCCTCCACCACTTCCTCTGGCAGCTCATGCCATACATGCACTACCCTCTGTGTGAAAAAATTGCCTCCCAGGTCCTTTTTGAATCTTTCCCCTCTTACCTTAAAACTATGCCCTCTAGCTTTGGACTCCCCTACTCTGGGGAAAATACTTTGTCTATTCACCCTATCCATGCACCTCATGATTTTATAAACCTCTATAAGGTCATTCCAGGGAGAATAACCTCAACCTATTCAGCCTCTCCCTATAACTCAAGCCCTCCAACCCCGACAACATCCATATTAATCTTTTCTGAACCCTTTCAAATTTCACAACACCATTCCTCTAGGAGGGAGACCAGAATTGAATGCAGTATTCCAAAAATAGCCTAACCAATACCTGTACAGCTGGGTTGGTGATGATTCGCCATGGCACATTTCGCCGCCGCCGATTAGCCACTGCCGGTTCGCCACCAGCGTTTCTCCACTGGGGTCGTTTGACCTCTGGAGACTATTCGCCACCAGAAATGAATATATGTAGTGATTGTTTTCCCTCCCGCCTGTTCTTTCATACTTCTCAGTCCCCTTTATTTAGTCAAGTACATACTATATATTGATTAAAAAAAAAGGTAAAATAAATATCATTTTATTGGTTTATATATAAAAAATGAGTTACAAATACTTGTGGTGGCGAATCGTCTTCAGTGGCCAATGGGCAGTGGCTAAGCGTCCTCAGCGGTGAAAGGGCAGTGGCTAATTGGCGGCAGCGAACCTGCTGTGGCGAATGGTCCCATCCCGGTACAGCTGCAACATGACCTTGCAACTGCTGTATTCAATGCACTGATCAATAAAGGCAAGTGTACCAAACGCCTTCTTCACTATCCTGTCAACCTGCGACTCCACTTTCAAGGAACTATGAACCTGCACCCCAAGGTCTCTTTGTTTGGCAACACTACCGAGGATGTTACCATTAATTATATAATTCCTGCCCTGATTTGCCTACCAAAATGCAGCACTTCACATTTATCTAAATTAAACGCCACTTGGCCTTGGCCCATCTGATCAATGATCTCATTGTGCTCTGAGGTAATCTTTTCACTTTTTATAAAATCCATTGTCGCTTGTGACATCACAAAATCTAATCTGCACGTTTTGCTTGTTGCTCATCAGTTTGCTTCACTTCTGTCAGCAGTGACTTGGTTTGTAGACCACTTGCCCTTGTTTCAAGGTTCAGATTTCAATCCCATTCCGTTCCTCGAGCACAAAAATCAAGACTCCAATGCAGTACAGGGGGAGCATTGTGCTGTCATATAAAATGTTCAAGCAAGACTCCTGCCTGCCTGGACAGATGAAAACGATCCATGGTACTATTCCAAAGAAAGGTGGAGGAGTTGTCCATCCTCATATTTTTCCCTCAGTAATATCCCTACAAATGATCTCTGGACTAGCTGATTGTTGTTTGTGGGAGTTTGCTGTCTGTAGGTTGGGTGTTATGTTTTTGACACTCCAACAGAGATTAGACTTCAAAACTTCATTGGCTGCGAGTGCTCAGAAATGTCTGGTGGTTGTGCAAATTGCTATGTAAAAGCAATGTTTCCCCCTGCTTTATTTGTAAAATTAAAAGCATCTTTATAACATTTACCAAGGATGAGAAAATAAATGAAGGCGGTACATAGTTCAATTTGGTCCAGAATTGGTGCCATTCATTTTCATGGAAAGATTTTGTTCTTAATGAGACTGACGGATTAAAGTCTGATGTAAAATTAAATAGTTGTGAAAGTTAGTGTTGCTTTTTGTTTAAAAGCAGATTTTTTTTCATGTTTCCTTAGAAATTTCGTGCAAATTTCCCAGGGCTCTAAAATTACAATTTCCCAATACCAAAGGGAAAATAAATGTTAAGTTGAGTGCAGTGTTTATACACGCCTGGCTTTCCGGACAGGAAGACAATTTTGATGCAGTGCAGTATTCCACAATACTTGTGGGGCAACACAGGTGAAAATGTTGCAGCTGTGTCTTCTTAACAAAAGTCAATACTACAACACTGGGCAAGGTTTTTCCTGTGGAGCACTATTTGCTTCTTTCCCAAGAGTGGATTGCATTTACATTTTTAAAATCATGAGTTCCTGCACCTCAGCCATGTGGTTTCTTGTCCATTCTGAAAACTTGGTATTTGCATCTAGTTAAATAATTCAACCCAGGATGAGGGTGGAAGTTCCTGCTGCACTTTTCTGAAGCACTACAAACCTATACTTGCAAACAGAAGTATTGGCTTGGTCTCTAACCTCACTTCTGCGAAACTGTTAAGCTGAAGTGTGCTACAGGTTGAAAGAAGGAGGAAGTATTTGCATGGCTTATCTGGGAAAGCTCAGAGAGGATGGAATGAATGGCCACCTCCTCTGGTTTGTGATTCCATGATACTGCTTCCGGGTCCTAAATTTTCTTTTGACTTTGAAGTTAAATTTTCCATGTTGTTTAAGAGAAAATAAGTGAAGAAACCCTTTGAGATGTTCTCAAAACGAAGATGATAAAAATCCAACGGAGTCTGATAGTGGAAGGCTGGTTGGTGACACGATTCTGTGGTCATGAAATGGAAATTTTACAAACAAACAAATGCATTGTTAAAATGGAAAAATGTACAGTTGTGAAAATATGGAAGCTAAGGAAACTCAAAATGTTGTTCGTTTGCCTTGTTTTGGGAGTCACGATTTGGAGATGCCGCTGTTGGACTGGCGTGTACAAAGTTAAAAATTACACAACACCAGGTTATAGTCCAACAGGTTTACTTGAAAGCACACTAGCTTTCGGAGCGACGCTCCTTCATCAGGTGGATGTGAACCACCTGATGAAGGAGCGGCGTTCCGAAAACTAGTGCTCCAATTAAACCTGTTGGACTGTAATCTGGTGTTGCGTAATTTTTAATTTTGTTTTGGGAGGGAAGAGCAAGAGAAGAAATGGGCTGAGACACCTCGATGGCAAGTAATTTAAAATTGAGGATACCAACACCTTGCATTTGTAAAGTGCCTCTAAAGTAGCAGAGGAACATGAAGAAACGAAATTTGACACCAGTCACATGAGATAATAGTACAGGCTTCAGCAAGTGGATTATTTTTCAAAGTGTCTCAATGGAGGAAGTGAGGTGGAAACAAGGTGGTTTAGGAAAGAAATTCCGGAACTTGGAGCTTGATGTGGGAGGATAGGGACTGGGAGGCTGTTTAAGAGAGCAGAGAGCCAGCCAAGCCTAGAGATAATGAAAGCATGGATGAGGGGTTCAGCACCAAGATGTTCTGAGGGAGGGACGAGAACTCTGGACTATGTTACAGAATAAGTAGACATTTCTGCTGAGGTTGTAGATGTGTGATCGAGAGCTCATCTTAGATGTACTTGCAATTCAGTCAGTGAGGTCATCATTTCAGCAGAATTTCAGTGCAGTATTTAGGTTATTTTCAAGATCAGTTTTGAAGATCAGCCGTGGTTCATACGCATGTTAGATCAAAAGATTGTGGGAGCAAGTCCCACTCTGGAGATTGATCACAGAAATCTAAGTTGACTTTCTACAGCCCAACTAAGAGACTGCTGCACGATATCGTAGAAATGTAGAAAGTAAGAACAGGAATAGGTTATTCAGCCCAGCAAGCCTGCCTTGTCATTCAACCTGATCATGGCTGATCCTGTACCACAATGCCATATCCCTTGACACCTACTGCTTGTAGAAATCCTTTGTACCTTAAGCGTATTCACTGACTTGGCCTCCACGACCTTCTGTGATAGAGTTTTCCATACCTTCATCACCTAAATGAAGAGATTTCTCCTCAGCTCAGTCCAAAATAGCCGACAGTGTAAGCTGAGACCATGACCCCTTGTTCTGGGCCTCCACGACCAGGGGAATCCAGTCTGGACAGCCCTGTCAGAATTTGATGCGTTTCAATGAGCTACCCTCTCATTTTTCTCAACTCCCAGTGCATACAGACCCAATTTTTGCTTAAAAGGCAAACGTACTACCCCAGTTTCAGATGCATGCTTTCCAAAATGAGGTCCCACCCTTCCTTTAAAATTTGCAAATCTATTTTGAAGGAGAGCAGGTTAGTCCTTCACAGTGTCCTGGGAAATGTTTATTCCTTAATCTACAGTACAAAACCTGATTACCAGCTCATTATACATTGGAGCAATGACTACACTTCAGCGGCATTGGCTACAAAGTATTTTAGGATGTCCTGAGGTTGTAAAAACCACTATGAAATTCAAACTTTTATTTTGATGGCACACTAGTGATGCCCGGTATCTACTGGGACACTTTTTAACCTGAATATAGTAGTTTTGAAAAATGGACAACTTACTGATATTCAAACGTTTTGTCTTGAAACTGGAGGAGCTTTATTTTGTTGCATGTAGCCTGTGCAACCTTTTAAATCAATCTGTTAGCTCATAGTTGGCTGTCAGCTCTGGAGAAATAATGGTCTCCATGGTCTGACTATTTTCTCGTGTTTACAGATCAAATACTGCTGTGTTGAATCAGACACTAATATTGGAATCATAAATCTGCTCTACTGTCAGGGCTACTTTTACTGCTGTAACGTTAAGCCCATGATACTAAAATCTACCTTCAAAATACAATTTGATATAAATCTTAAATGCTTGCAGAGTCATTCTAACTTTGGGAATTGGCAGAAAACTCAATGATATTGGATCAACTACCCAATTTATACTTAATGAATAGAAATACCAGTCAGGAATATAATGTGAAGGGTGCATTCTGAGGGAACTCTGAGTGGGATTCAAAGTGGATGCAGCATACAGCAGACAGAACCTTATTGGTGGTATGAGGTTGGGAGGATTATAATAAACGGGTATTAGATAGCTGGTGGAGTGTATGACAAATGAAGTGTATAGTGGGAGCAGTATGTAGAGAATGGCCTTTGTAACAGGTGGGTGCACTAGCAGGAGTGTGGGTAATGGGCAGGGGTGGGTAACAGGTGGGCTGTGTCAGAGTTAAGGTGCTAAAGGTGTAACCAATCAGGTTTTGCATGTTTTACATAATCAAATATGTCCTCTTGCATCATTTTGTCTTTTTATCTTTCTAACACAACCTAATTTGCTTGTCCTAATTGCAAAGGTCTGGATTTCTCTCTTCCTTTGGCAGTCCATTCAAATGGTGATGACACTTGCCCATGGCAAGAACCAGCACTTGGATC
Source organism: Chiloscyllium plagiosum (assembly GCF_004010195.1). Taxonomy (NCBI): domain Eukaryota; kingdom Metazoa; phylum Chordata; class Chondrichthyes; order Orectolobiformes; family Hemiscylliidae; genus Chiloscyllium; species Chiloscyllium plagiosum. The sequence goes on from NC_057713.1 coordinate 8,884,739, forward strand.
GTTTTAGTATTGGGAGGCAATTGCTCTGTTGCTATCATCATAGTTCTGGCTGACCAGAAAAAAAGATTCTCACTCTTTATCAACTCCCATGGACACCTTGGAATAATTTACCGATCAATATTCAACTTATTTTGCTGTGTTGTGACACAGCTCCTGTGACTGAAAGACTCATGTTAGAGAGCTGGTGGTCAATCAGAGGGCAGCAGTACTCTAATACTCCAATTGTACTACAAGGATTTTGTGGTGAGATGAATTTGGGAGAATCAGATAAGACAAATGCCACTAGCCTCTGCAGGAATATGTGCCGGACTGGGCACTTGGTTTGGTCTTTTGCAGTCACTAGTTAAACTCTAGTACTCCTCTTTCTCAGGAGCAACTGTTTTAAACATCCAGCTGTAGCCAAGACTTTGATAAACAGCCCAAACTAAAAACTAAAAAGTCTTTTTTTTCCCCAAGACAATTAGATATTAATTGCTGGACTTATCCCCGCTAAGGCAGGAAGCATGTCAGCATTACATTTGGTCTATAGAACTTGTACCGGAAAGCAAGCAATTCAGCTCAAGGGCTGTGTGTCAGTATTCATGCTGTAGATGAGTTTCCTCACTCCTATTTCATTTTGCCCTAGCAACATACCATTTTAATTCTTTCTCCATTATGTGCTTATCTAAGTTCCTCTCATGTGCTTCTCTGACCTAAGCAATGCTTCCTATCTAACTTTTACCTTTAAATTCTTCTTTCTTACTTTGTTAAGAGTCTTGACTTCTGGTTTAGAAGCACTTTCAAAACAGTGTGAGTGGCGCGAGCAAGCTTTTTAATGTTCTTTTCAGTCCGTAGCACAGGGTGAGAATCCTGTCATCTTTGCTGATTACCCTACGTATGATGACCCCAGATGTTATTACTGGAGTAGTCAGATCGCACACTGCAATTCCAGCTTGATAGATTTTTAAAATATGTTTGACTTTAAGGATGTTTTTCACCAAAATGCAAATTGCAATACCTTAGGTTTGGGTTTAACAATGAGACAGAAATATATTACACAAATGAAATGAAGATAAAATGAATGCATCAAATAATTACACAATACACAAATATAACGATTTCAAAATTCATGGTAAAATAAAGTCCTATTGATCTCCAAAGCGCTTCATTACAGCAGTCATACCAGACAGAATTTCCATTTCTTTCACATTTAAATGATGTAATTTTGCTATATTTTCAATTCCTAGTGTTCAGAATCTTAACATGTATTCCTGGAGACTGCACCCAACTGTGCTTCAACTTTCTCAGCCTCAAACAATCTCTTTAGGTTTTCACCAAATACTTCTGGTTGGAAATCTTTAAACTAAGCTCCTCCCACTGAAGTAACTTTTCTCTTAACATCTCTAAATTATCTCTCTTTCTCAGGAGCAACTGTTTTAAACATCCAGCTGCAGCCAAGACTTTGGTAGACAGCCCAAATTGAAAACTAAAATGCCTTTTTTTCCCAAAACAAGGGTGTTCTCCTAACCAAACAAAAAAGATCCACCCCTAATATTCTAAACTGTAAACTTAATGCAAACCTCCCGGGGTAAGCAAATTTCAGTTAGTCTCTCTGAATGATCTCTCTTGGACCGGTTTTAAAAATAAATCATTGTGACTATAGTAATAGCTACAAGGGTTGATCATTAAACACTTTCAGACACACACTAAACTCATATGCCACTAATTCAAGATTAAAAAATTCATACTAAGTGATGTTAAAATATGTATAAATCAGGGACTGTGTCATGACAAAAAGTTGAGTAAGTTAAGTCTGTACTGATTGGAATTTAGAAGAATGAGAGGTGACTTTAGTGAAATATAGAAAACCTTTAGGGACTTAAGGATATAAATGCTGAAAGGTTGTTTTCCCTTGTGAGAGACTCTAGGAAACAGAGGGCATAATCTCAGTAAGGGGTTGTCCATCATAGTCGAAAGTGTGGTGCTGGAAAAGCACAATGGGTCAGACAGCATCTGAGGAGCAGGAGAGTCGACATTTCAGGCATAAGCCCTTCATCAGGAATGGCTTCATTGTCATTCCTGATTGAAGAGCTTATGCCCTAAACATCGATTCTCCTGCTCCTCAGATGCTGTCTAACCTGTTGTGTGTTTTTCTGGTACCACCCTCTCGACTATGATCTCCAGCATCTGCAGTTCTCACTTTCTCCTAGTTGTCCATTTAATACAGAGACAAGGAGGAATTTCTTCTTCCCGAGGATAGTCTGTCTGTGCAACTCTTTACTGCAGAGGGCTGTCAAGGCTGGATAGTTAACTATATTCAAGGCTGCGATAGACAGATTGTTCTTTATAACTTAATGCATCAAGAGTAATGAGGAAAAGGCAGGAAAATGAAGTTGAAAATTATCAAATTAACTATGATCTCATTGAATGATGGAGCAGACTTGGTGGGCTGAATGGCTGACTTCTGCTCATACATCCTTTGATCTTATCACAGTGGTCACACTATGGTCTAGGGTTTAAAGCCTGTCCAGCTTTTATCAGGTAAGTGTAATGTTCAACTCATCTACTGATTGTAAGGGTCTCTCACACACAAACACCAGAACTGATTGCAGCCCATTGGAGACTCATTTTGTAAAGACTAATTCTTGCATGGTTAATTTTGAACAGGTGCCCTGCAGCCTGCAATATTGGGATGAGCTTCAACAACTATTTGTGGATTATCGTGAATTTAGCCTGTCCGAGAGCAAAGCTTGCGAACTGCAGCTTCCTAACGTTACTTTGGCTAATGACCAAAAGGAGCTCATAGCTTCTGATCTGTGGCGAATCGTTCTCAATAGTAACCAAGAAGTTACAGAAGAACTGAGGTGAGCCAACACTGTTTTGACAACTGCCTGTGGAGTGGGCTGATAATGGAATCATGTAAGGAGAGCACTGTTTTGAGTTTTTGTCCTTGATTTGCCATCCAAGACCAAATTATGAATGGAGTGAAATTCTAGGTGTTTGAAGGTTATGATCCAAAATTCTGATGCTTGTATCTGATCTTACAGCAAGTCCCATCCACCCATCACTACTCACAGCAACCTAGATTGGCTTCTGTATGTACATTTAAAATTCTTATGTTCTCATCACTCTCTGGATTTTTCACCTCCCACCCTATAAAACCCTCTGGCCTTACAAGAACTCATTGCAGCTCCTTCTTTTGATTTCCTTCCATTGTTGGTAACTGTATCTTTAACTATTGTGAAGCCACTGAGCTCCATCCTAACATCTGTAATATAATGCTAAGTGTCAGATACTGTCTGTTAATGATTCTGTGAAGCACCTTGAGATATTTTGCTTTGGAAGAGCAGCTATTTTGCAAATTGTTATTGCAAGAGTCAATCTTGAGATGAGTTCAGGCTGCCTCAATTGTTTTTGAGAATGCCTGCATACAAACTCCTATGCACTAAAACCACCTGTAACCTGGAACTGAATTGATTATTGAGAAGCCTTAGGCAAAGGTCCAAGCGAATGAAGAAGCTAATGTAACACCCCCCCTGTTTAAATGGGGGTGGGTGGGTGAGTAGAAGACAGGAAGCTGTAGGCCGGTGAACATGGCTATTTGAAGTTCTTTCTTAAGGATGAGATTGGGAAGTACTTGAAAATCAAAGAGTGTGGCACTGGAAAAGCACAGCCGGTCAGGCAGCATCTGAGGAGCAGGAGAGTCGACCTTTCAGGCATAAGCCCTTCATCAGGAATGACGATGAAGCCATTCCTGATGAAGAGCTTCTGCTCCTCAGATGCTGCCTGACTGGCTGTGCTTTTCCAGCCACTCTTCAGAACTGAGATGAGGAGGAATTTCTTCAACCAGAAGGTGGTTAATCTGTGGAATTAATTGCTGCACAGAGCTGTGGAGGCCAAGTCATTGAGTGAACTTAAGGCAGAGATGAATAGATTCTTGTCTGGTATGGGGATAAAGAGTTATGGGGAGAAGGTGGGAGAATGGAGTTGAGACACATATCAGCCATAATTGAATGGTGGGGCAGACTTGATGGGCCAAATGGTCTAATTCTGCTTCGATATCTTATCATCTTATGGAAGATAATCTATTAACTGATCTAAATTGTGAATAATGATAAACTGTTTTATGATTATGTTGCAGTTTGGAGGAAAGCTTCCCTCAATGTCTAAGATTTTGCACCTGACTATTAGCGTACCTGACCCTGAAAATGCTTCTTGTTATTGCATAGACTAAAAGGACTCTGATCTCCAGCATCTGCAGTCCTCACTTTCTCCAAGTACTTGAAAATGGATGGTAAAATAGGGCCGAGTTCGCATGGCTTCGTCAAGGGGAGGTCATGTGTGACAAATCTATTGGAATTCTTTGAGGAGGTAACAAAAAAGTTAGACAAGGGACAGGATCTGTTTGTATTTCCAGAGGGCCTTTGACAAGGTGGCACACAAGAGGCTGCTCAATAACATGAAAATCCATGGTACTGGGTCAAGGTATGAATAGTGGATTGGCTAGCTGGCAGAAGGCAGAGAGTGGGATAAAGAGGTCTTCTTTCGAAAGTCGCCTGGTGATGAGTAGCGTTCCGCAGAAGTCTCTGTTGGGACCACAACCATTCACATTATACATGAATGATCTAGAGGAAAGAACTGAGGGTATTCAAGCTTTGTTTCAAATGACGCAAAAATAGGTGGAAGGTCAGATAGTATTGAGGAAGTAGGGAGACTACAGAAGGACTTGGACAGACTAGGAGAGTGAGCCAAGAAGGGGCAGTTGGAATACAATGTGGGAGAGTGTGAGGTTAAGCAACTTAGTAGGAAAAATAGAGGGATGGTCTATTTTCTAAATGGGAAAGACTTTGGAATTCTAAAGCATAAAGAGTACTTGGGAGTCTTAGTTCAGAATTGTCTTAAGGTTAACATGCAGATTCATTTGACAGTGAGGAAAGCAAATGCAACGTTAGCATTCATTTCGTGAGGGCTAGAGTACAAGAGCAGAGATGTACTGTTGAGGATGTAAAAGGCTCTGGTCGGACCTCATTTAAAATATTATGAGCAGTTTTGGATCCCATACCTGAGGAAGAATGTGCTGATATCGGAGGACATTCCGCGGAGTTTAGAAGAATGTAGAAGAATGGTCCAAGCGATGAAGGAGTTGTCATGTGAGGAGCAGTTGAGGATTCTGGATCTGTATTCAATGGAGTTAAGAAGGATGAGAGGGATTGCAATGAAACTTGGAGAATATTGAGAGGTTTGGATAGAGTGGACATGGAGAAGATGTTTCCACTAGTAGGAGAGGCGAGAACCGAGGGCACAGCCTCAGAGTGAAGGGATGACTTTTTAGAACTAAGATGAGGAGGAATTTCTTCAGCCAGAAGATGGTTAATCTGTGGAATTAATTGCTGCACAGAGCCGTGGAGGCCAAATCATTGAGTGAATCTAAGGCAGAGAGAGATAGATTCTTGACTGGTATGGGGATCAAAGGTTAAGGGGAGAAGGTAGGAGAATGGGGAGGTGAGAAACATATCACCCATGATTGAATGATGGAGCAGACTTGATGGGCCAAATGGCCTAATTCTGCTTCTATATTAGATTAGATTCCCTACAGTGTGGAAACAGGCCCTTCGGCTCAACTAGTCCACACACCAACCTTCCAAAGAGTAACCCACCCAGACCCATTCCCTCTGACTAATGCACTTAACTCTATGGGCAATTTAGCATGACCAATTCACCTAACCTGCACATCTTTGGACTGTGGGAGGAAACCGGAGCAACTGGAGGAAATGCACGCAGATACGGGGCGAATGTGCAAGCTCCACACAGACAGTCACTCGAGGCTAGAATCGAACCCGGGACCCTTGCGCTGCGAGGCAACAGTGCTAACCACTGTGCCGTCCAACTCAACCTCGGCATTATAAGTACCATAAGTTCTATATCTTATTATCGTATGGAAAATAACCTATTAATTGATCTAAATTGTAAATAATGATAAACTGTTTTATGATTATGTTGCGGTTTGGAGGAAAGTTTCCCTCAATGTCTAAGATTTTGTACCTGACCCTGAAAATGCTTCTTGTTATTTTAGACTTGTATTGTCTAAAAGAAAGTATAGAAAGGGGTTATTTCCCAGCACTGCTACCTCATACCTTAATGACTTCACAAAACACTAGCCTTCCTTGTTCCAGCATCATACAGTGCAGAAAGAGACCTTATGTCAATTGAGTCTTCTTCATTTAAATCAATCTGTCTAAATGCTTTTGTTCATTAATTCACGGGATGGAGGCATTACTGGCTGGGCCAGCATTTATTGCCCCCCCTTAATTACCTGATGATGTTGCTTGTGAGCTGTCTTCTTAAATTGTTGCAATCCTCGGGGTGAGGGACACTCACAGTACTTTTCAGAAGAGAGTTCCAATACTTCACTCAGGAACAGTGAAGGAATTTGTAGGTGGTAGTGTTCTTACTGCATGTTCTTCTAGGTGGTTGAGTTCTCAGGTTTATGAGATATTGTCTAAAGAGCCTGGTGAGTTGGTGCAGTGCATCCTGTACTCAGTGCATAGAGCTGCTACTGGTGGTGTAGGGAGGGACTAATAACATCAGCTCAAGGTCCAATCCAGCTGCCACTCGATGTTTAAAATGCTTCAATATTTTGACTTCTTGAATATTGTTGGAACAGCACTCATCCAGGCATGTGGAGAATACTTCATCATGCCCATGACTTGTGCCTTTTAGATGATGGATAACTTTGAGGAGCCAGAAGGTGAGTTACTCGCCACAGAACCCTCAGCCTCTGACTTGCTGTTGTAGCCACAGTAATTGTGTGGCTGTACATTTCAGTTTCTGATCAGTGGTAATCCCTTGAATGTTGCTACTGAGTATTTACTGATGTTAATGAATGTCCAGGAGTGATTTTTGGATTCTCCCTTGTTGTAGATGGTCATTGCCTGGCACTTGGTGTGGCATGAATGTAATTTTACACATTAGCCCAAGTGTGAACACTGTCCAGGTCTTGCTACATGTGGACACAGGCTGCTTCAGTATTTCAGGAGTGGTGAATCGTGCTAAACGTCGTGCAATAATCAAGAAAATTCCCACTTCTTATCTTATGATGGAGGGAAGGCCATTGATGAAGCAGCTGAAGATGGAAGGTCTAGGACACTCTGAGGAATCCTGACAACCACAACCAACTTCCTTTGGGCTTGATATGACCATAACCAGCAGAGAGTTCTCCAATTCTCATTGATTCCAGTTTTACTAGGGCTCTACCTTACCAATTGGCATTAAAGTCAGTTAATTATAAATTCAATGTAGTTTCCCAATAATTCTTCAAACCTACTCAGTGACATATACAGAAATTTTAGATTAAAATTCCAGATCTAACAGTTTAAAATTGTTATATAAAAATATAAAATGTGAAAATTTGGCATGAGTTTGCATAATTTCTCCAAATATATTTATATCAGATCAGCCAAAACAATGAACAGTCTGATAATTGATTTTCCTCAATATTGCAGGTACTTTTGTCTCCATATGAGAAGTCAAATAACAGTTAAGAGAATGTTTTCTGATACTCTCCCTATGTGAGCTAAATATAGAGCGAGACAGGCCACAGAAGCTGGGATCATGTTGCAAGTTGTGTAAATTCAGCTGATACATCAGTCTTGGCTGTAGGGCATTTTACAAACTTTGCTACATAAACAAGCATATGATCTCTGGGTCGAAACTGCGTTATGCTGTGCCCCACAGACTTTAGCGTAAACATATTGCCAGAAGAAAGGGAGACATCTGTAATGGGATTAGAAACCTCTTCCCTCAATATACTTAAGCCATCGCGTACAAGTTGATGTCCCACCAATGTGCAGAATGAGTATTTACAGTGTAGACATGTGCAAGGCAAAATGGGCATGAAGCCTTTGGAAAACATTGCAGAAGAAGTTCCCTGGAACAGTGCCAAGGGTGTGGGCTCAGTAATTCGGTGAGACTGAAGAAACTGCCGTTGTTCCTCTTAGAACAGTGCAAGTTAAAGGGACTTGAGTTAAGGAATTCAAAGCCATGCACAATTTTATTGGATAAGCAAAAATAAACTGATAGTGACAGAAGAGTCAGTGACCAGAGGCTAAACCTTTTAGCTGGCTATCAAAAGAACCGGGGGTGTAAAAAAAGGATTTTAGTTTTAAAATGAGTTAACTGCTGTGATCTTCAATGGATGGCCTGTAAGGGAGTTGGACGCAAAAGGGAATCGAAGAGCTAATTCAAGGAAAAAAATAATTTCTGGGAAGGAGCAGGGGGAATGGGACAAATGAGCTGGTGGGTCACCATGAGGTTAATGACCTTCTTGTGTGCTGTGTGTATGCGTAAAGCAGTCTTGTGAACATCTCAGAAGACTATACCAGGCTATGTCTACTGTATTTCAGAAGGAAATCTTATGTCCTTCCCTCCACTCCCATGAAGTGTGTGAAAATGGGAAACTCAGCTGGTTAATGTGGCTTGGGACCAAGAAGTTAGTACTCTTTACATGGCATAGTCAACATTCCAATGGATAATATAGACTAAAGGAAAGAAATAATCATGAAAATTGCATTCCATATAATTGCAGCAGTTACTGAACACAAACTCAAACCATTCCACTTCATCTGGAGATGAAGAAAATCTGTAATCCTTACTTTTCCCTGGGGCCATCTCTCTCCACCTCATCTGTAGCCCGTAAAGTATTATTACTGAACCAGCTGATTATGCTAAGGATAAAGATATAATTTCATTTTTGTTAGAAGTGGCCAGACAGATAAAATATTAAACATTTCATGTTTTTATTACTTGTGATCATTTAGTTTGAGTGAATTTTCCTTTTTCAGTGAAATTTAGAACACTTTCACAGTTGTAACCAGAAGCGTAATATGGTAACACATGGCTATTGCTGGTCTCTGAGTTTTCTGGATTTCCCGTCCTAACAGCACTCTGGCTGTACAGGCATTACATAGACTGCAGAACTTCAACATCACCTTCTCAGGGACATTTAGAGCCAGGCAGTAAATGCTGGCATTCTGAGCAATGCCCCATCCCATGAAGTAATAAAGCAAATCTTGCCCTTTGGTCAACCTTATATGCTCAGTTTTTTTTTTACTTTTTAAGCTGCTGGAGATGTGAGATAATAACAGTGCGACGAAAGCAGTGGAACAACTGGGAGCTTGGAGATCAACAATCTGTCTCCTTAGTGGATAATTTATGGATAGACAAAGGAAGGAAATAAAATTAACAATAGAATTAAGAGAACTAGAATCAAATCAAGTGCAGGAAGAAAAATAATGAGAGGGAGATAAACTTTGGATAAAGGCAGAGAAGGATCAAGTAAGAAATGTAGAAACTCATTTACTGTCAATCAGAACCATTTACTACCTGTTGGTAAGAAACTACACAGTTTTGGTGGTTCCCTGAATGAACCAACAGGTAATAGTTAACTAACATGCAAATGCAGCAATTTCTTGAAAGTCACAGGGAGGGTCAGAATGAAGAGCTGTTCCCATGAGGCTAATGCTGGAGCGACACAAGTCATTCAATGATTTGTGATGCTGCAATTTGCAGTTCGTTGGGTTTCTTTTCCTTGCCACAAGTTACTGGATAATTGATGCATTATTAATGTGAGTACTGGTAAACTCCTCATCATTACTCTGGCAGCAAATTTTGGCCAAATGAAAAATATGCTTTCTTTTGGAGTGATGCTGGATTAATTTCTGCTTTATGCATAACAACTCCATTTTCAGAATTAGAAAACATTTTATCTGTTTTAAATTAAGAAGGATGACTTGGCAAAGATAACTTCTGCTTAAGAGATCAGGAATGTGTTTTGAAAGAATGCAGTAACTTAGACATATTGAATTTCCCTGTATGTTCAACTGTTGCTAAGTGACCCCTTTGTTAGATTACAGTACTTAGATCTATTGATACAATGGAAACTTTTAACATCTGTACAGAACAAGCAAACCTCTGGATGTATGTTGTCCTTCTGTTACAAATAGTTAAATGGAGCCATGGATTGTCTCTCTACCTACTTTGCCCTTGATTTATTGTCCTTTTTGGATGTAGTTCTGTAAGTATTGAAGTTTGTATGCTCTGTAAGTCATGTTTCTCATACTTCATGTACCTTTGCAACCTGCGACTGGACCCCAGTGCTGAATGTTTGAATGATCAGTGTATGTAACAGGGTGCTTCCAGGTCAGGATTGGAATTTTATTAACTTGATTTTCTCGCCAACAAGCACTCAAGTAGCTTTAGCTTGCACACCACTTTCAGCTGTTTGAAACTATGTTTTTGAATTGCAACCAAAACTCCAAATCAACTTTTGAAGGGAATGTTTGGCCAACTTTTATATTAATAAACTCCAGGGAATAAATACAATTGCGTGAAGTCATCCATAAATGCTTTCTTAAATGAAAATTATTCTTAAATCCTATATTTCAAAAAAAAGGTATTTATTAGATATGTATATATTTTTATGCAGTTTGGAGCTTAATCTAAGTGCCATAATGATCAAAAGACAGGTAAAAGTACAAAATGCTATTCAGGCTATTAACGATTCAATAGTCTGGAACAAACCACCAGCTACACACATCGTAGCACTCGATAAATTATTAATTGAGCCGAAACATACATTCATCATATTGACCACTTTGTGTAGACCTCTTGGCTTCTGTCTTCAGTTTGCCTTTCTTTCATTTGTGCCTGTGCTCTTAATCCAGGTCTAATTATGTGTTTTTATGAGTTTACATTTTTCTGAGCAGGCTATTGATAAAAACAAGTGTTACACCTGAAACTTTAAATATGGTACCCAACCATGAAGGCATAACCTAAAACTTTGGGCTAGAGCTTTCAGGAGAGATGTTAGGAATCACTTCACTACATTTACATAGCACTCCCACTATCTCTTATTTCAGATAACAAAGATGTTTGAAAATGTCTTCCACAAATAGTTAATTTGAAATCTGGCATTTTTTTTTTGTTAAGCAAAGATATTAAGGGATATGGGACAAAGGAAAATATACAGAATTAAGCCACAGATCAGCCATGATCTCATTAAATGACAGAACAGGCTTGAGGGGCTGAATGACCTACTCCTGTTCCCTTGAAATGCTCAATACCACCCATTGTCTATTATTTATGGCTGAACATCTACATTTTCCATGTCTTTCTTTCCTTCTATCTCTCAAACTATTCTTGTGTTTTTTCTCTCCATTCTTGTCACAATATTACTACCTGTGTGGCTACAACTGGGTGCAATAATTGAAATAAAAAGACCAAATGCTCAGAACACAGCAAATCAGACAACATCTGTTGTGAGAGAAGGGCAGAGTTAATGTTTCATGTCTTGACCTGTTATCAGCACCATCAACCTGAAACTCTGTTTTTCTCTCTCTACAAATGCCTACCTGATATGCTGAGGGTCCCGCTATCTTTTATTTAAAATTTCCAACATTTGTAGAACCTGACCTTTTAAAATCATTATAGCAATACTTAGTGACCAGATCACTCACCGCTACATGCAATATGCACCACTTTAACGTCATGGACACTTGACAAGAGAGTTATGAAATGAAATTTAACAATGAGTCACATATTCAGACAGGCAACAAAAAGTTTGTTCAGAGGAATTGTTAATTTAGAAGGGACTAAAAAGAGTAGACACAAAGCATGGTGACGAAGTTTAGTGAGAGAATTTCAGAGTTTTATCCTTGCAGTAACAAAGGACCCAACTACCAGCAGTGGTAGCTAAACTGAGGAGTTTGCGTGAGGCCAGAATTGGAGGAGTGCAGTGGTCTCAAAAGGTTATAGAGATTTCAGGTTACAGAGATTTCGGGGGTTGAGGCCATGGAGGGATTTGAAAACAGGGATTACCATTAGTTAGATTGAGATGTGGCTGGAGTGTGAACCAACACTTGTCAATGAGAACAAAACTATCCATAGCTTCCATTAACTTCTCCTGTATTGTTTTGTCAATATAATTTAGCATTCTATTTAGCATTCTGTAATGTTCCAGATTTTTTAATTCACTCTCAACTACTCACTGATTGCCAATGTTAGTTGTATTTCATCCTGAGCTCAGTGCACTTAGTAAATTCCATCCAACACAGATCTCCTAGTTGTGGGAAAGTATCTGCAAAATTTCTTGTGTCTTTCAATTTTGTTTTTGCTGTGTTATACTTTAATACTGTCTATTAAAGACAACTCGCATTTAAACATTGTCTTAAAATGTCTTCTTGATAATATCGCGAAGAATTCTTGAAATCTCCTTTGTGGTATTTTCACATCCAAACTTTGTTACTTAAGTGCTCTGCAGAGTGGCCTTCATTTTTGAGCTCTCTAATCTGACTTTCTTTTGCACCGTTTGTTGTTTCTTGCAGTCCTCTTACAGCTCTGTTGTTTGCCTGTACTTTTCATTATTATTCATTCAAAGGATGTGGGCTTCACTGGTTAGATCAACATTTGTTCTCCGTCGGTATTTCCCTTAAGAAGGTGGTGGTTAGCTGCCTCCTTGATTCACTGCAGTCCATTTGTAGACCGGTATAAGTAGACCGACCATGTAATAAGGGATTTTGATCCAGTTATATCAAGGGACTAGCAATATAATTCCAAGTTGGAATAGTGTCTGGTTTGGAAAGGAATTTGCAAGTATGGTGTTCCTCTGTCTTGTCCTTCTAGATGGTAGTGGTGAGTTTGCAAGGTGCTGTCTAAGGTGCCTTGGTGAATTTCTGTAGTACCTGTACGTCTTATAGATAGTATACACTGGTGCCCATGTATGTTGATTGTGGGGGAGTGAATGTAGATATAGTGTCAATCAGGTAGGCTGCTTTATCCTGGATGGTATTCGGTTTCTCGAGTATTGTTAGAGCTGCACTCGTCCAATAAGTATGGATTATACTATCACACTTCTGACGTGCACTGTGGGTGATGGACAGACTTTGGGGAGTTGGGAGGTGAGCTACTTATTGCAGTATTCCTGGTTTCTGACTAGCTCTTGTGTCCACTGTGTTTATCTAACTTATCCAGTTCAGTTTCTGGTCAATGGTAAACCCCAGGATGTTGATAAAGAGGTATTTAGAGATGGTAATTCCATTGAACTTGAAGGGATAATGGTTAAATGCTGTCTTGTGGATATTGTCATTACTTGGCACTTGTGTAGCATGAATGTTACTTGCCACTTGTCAACCCAAACTTGGATATTTTCCAGATCTTGCTGCATTTGGGCATGAGTTGCTTTAGTATCTGAGGAGTCGCAAGTGGTGCTGAATGCAGTACGACCATTAACGAATGTCCCTACTTCTGACCTTATCATGGAGGAAAGGTCATTGTTAAAGCAGCTGAAGATGGTTTTGTCTGGGACATTACCCTGTGGAACTCCTGCAAGGATGCCGTGAACTCCAACAACCACTTTATGCCAGATATGAATCCAACTAGCCTAGAAAATACTGAATTTATTTTTATTTGCATACTTTGCCAGTGGCTATGGCCTTAGGAAATTGCCGATTTTCAGATAGTTGTTAGCCTGGTGCTGTGAAAATCCTTTGGCACAACTTTGTTTGTTGAGATGTACCTTTAATAAAATAATATATCCATCAAGTTCATTTGCCAAATATTTGGAAAGTACTTTCTTTCACTAATATGTCAGCATAAATGTGACATTTTTTCTCTCATGTATTCTCATCAGCAGTGATGGTGAATCTGGCTCACAAAGTGTCTGTGATCAGCTTGTCTCTCCAATGGCATTGGCAGCCTGCACCAGGGTCGATTCATGTTTTGCACCGTGGTTTGTGCCTTCTCTTGGCATCTCATTGCAATTTGCCCAAATTGAGCTTCACCTTTGCCATCACCTGGATCAGCTCGGTAAAGGTACATTACTGAACAAATTTGTTACTTAAAAATTTTCAGTTCTAAGCTAAAGCTTTCCTGTTTTATTCAGAGGAAACCTGTCACAATATATTGAGAGCGTTTTTCTTAAATACAAAAAGAGATAAGTTTGCTTTCTTGAAAACATATTTTTGATTTTATTCAAAGAATTAAATACAGCATGAATTGTTTTCTGTAAAATACCATGACCTGAGAACGAGAGATTGTTTTCAAATATATTGCTTATTTAACTAATACAAATTAATTTGATCCTATATATTAGAGTTTATGTTAAGTGTTATATATTAAACAATCAACCTAATACAAGGTATGCCATTGTTTCACAATAATTCACAATAAAGTGTTCCATGTGCATTTAGGAAAGGGTTACATAAGGTCTTGAAGAAGAAGAGATTAGTAAGGTAAGTTGATGGGGTGAGACGAAGTAGGTTTATGTCGAGCTTAAACACCATCTTATACTAGGAGAAAGTGAGGACTGGAGATCAGAGTCGAGACTGTGGTGCTGGAAAAGCACAGCAAGTCAGGAAGCATCTGAGGAGCGGGGGAATCGATGATTCTGGTTCCTTTAAAGTCTTTTGCCCGAAACATCCATTCTCCTGCTCCTCGGATGCTGCCTGACCTGCTGTGATTTTCCAGCACCACTATCTTATACTAGTTAAGCTGACTGGTGTTTCTGTGCTAAAACACTTGTTTTCATGGAAATGTGAGTTTTAAATAAAGAAATTGATAACTTTCATTTGGACTTGAAAATGCATTCTGAGTGCTGAAGATGTGTGCCTGTGATTCACTTTTGCTATTGTATTGGGAATTCCCCTCTTTAATCTGAATATAATTTCCATGCCTTTGTTTGTAGTAGTTCGACTTCGCTGATTCTTCTGATTTTAGTAGTTAATACTCCTGAAAATCTAAATTTCTCAGAATCACAGAGCACAAAAGCAGGTTATTTGACCTGTACAATTCTCAAAATGTTTGAAGTTCTCAATAAATCCATTCTAACTTTTTAACCCATTCTGTTTTGAACTTTGGAATAACCATCACAAACTATTGAAGGTATCACTTTAATCCTTCCTATTCAAATTGGGACAATCATTTTACAATTAAATAGACAAAATTAGAATGGTTTTATTTTACCTCAGAGCTTTAACTGCAATATACCTATCTGATTAAATATCTATTATAAATCGGTGAATAGTTTTAATGTTACTACTTTATGCAATCCATGAAATTTCTAAAATCTTTGTGTGAAATATGTCTTTCATACCACAGCACATCCCAGCTGTCTTCAGACATTCATCCCTGATAGAAAGCTACCTGCAGAGCAAGAATACATGATTGTTTCTCTGAAAACTCCAAACGTCTACATGCGGCAATGGTCCGATGGCCCTGTCTGCCGAGAACTCCAGTTCTCAGCGATCACCAACTGCAAGCTGCTCGAGTACCGCAATCTAACTATGACCAGCATTTTAAAACCCCTCATTTTTCATGGGCAACTAGCTGTTAGCAACAGCCCTATGGAACAGCTGATAGACGGAAATGTGTTTGTTGACCCTGTGTTTATCAGTGCGGGGCAGCACGCAATTCATTCACTGGACACAGCAGTTCGTGCTTGGAGACAGGTATGTTGAAGCATGTGAAATAGTTTAAATGACATCAGAGCTTTTTGTAGTTGACCATTAGGGACTCTGGGACTGGAGTAGGCCACTGGAGCTTGCTCTGCCATTTAGTGAGACCATGGCTGATTGACTTCCCAACTCTAATTATTCATCTATGCCCATATCATTTAGAGATCTCAGATGTCGAATCAGCATATTTTTCATTTTTAATTAAAATGACACAGGGTTATCCAAGGTCTTGTCAATCAAAATAAAATTTATCTAATAAAAGTACCTCTTTAAGCAATAAGCTCCAAACCTTTTCATTATAAGCTTTTTAAAGAAGGAAACTTATCAGATGAAATGATAGCCTTGTATTCCTCATTGTCAGGATACTCAGGTTCCTCTAGTGTTCATTAGCCTCAGAATATCTGAAACATACTGGAGGATTAACTGTGTGAAATGTTTGTTTTCTTTAAAATGCCTTATTTTTATTTGAAACTGCGTTGCCTGAGGTGTACTGAAATACATTGACATGAAGAGGCATCCAGGACAAAGCATCTATTGCAGTCCCACTCCAGAGACTTGAACTGAACACATAAGCTGACACTTCAATACAGTGCTGGGCAGGTGCTGTGCTGACAGAGGTGGCAGGGTGTTAAATTGAATTCGTGTCTGCCCTGTCGAGTGGACATAACAATCCAATGGCTCTATGTCAAAGAAGAACAAGGGAGTTATTGAAGATGTTCTGGCCAATTTTCATCCCTTGATAAACTTTGGTGAAAACAAATTCTGTTATTGTTATCTTCCAAGTTGTCAGATTGTTAATGTAAAATAAAGGATGCTACTTTAAAGGGTTCGCATGAACAGACCGAACCGAGTGTATATATGATAAAGTCATGGTAGGACAAGTAGATCAAGTACTTAATAAAATATACAATATCTTATTTATAAGGGCATAGAGTATGGGAATGAGGAGGTTATGTTGGCCCTTGTATTTGGAACCTCAGCTTTAGTATTAAGTTCAGTTTTGGACACCACTCTTTACGAAAGATGTACAGAAGAGGGTTATGAGAATGGTCCTGGCAGTGAGAAACTTCAGTTGTGAAAGTAATTTGGAGAAGTTGGGACTGATTTCCTGAGAGAGAAGGCAGCAAAGCAGAGATTGGATGAAGTTTTCAAAAGCATGGTGAGCAGAACAAAGTAGATGCGGGGGAGAGAGCTGTTCCCTTATGAACAGATCGAGAATAAGAGGGCACAGATATAAGATAATTAGCAAAAGAAATAAATGTGACGTGAGGAAGCACTTTTTCACACAGTGAGTACTCAGTGTCTGGAATGTACTGCCTGGAAGGAAGGTTGAGATAGGTTCACTTGAGACACTCAAGAGGGCACTTGATAATTATTTACATCAAAAATGATTTGGTGAGCCAGTGCAGACACAATGGGTCAAAAGGCACCCATCTATGTTATAACAATTCTGCAATTCTGTGACTGCATTTCATTAATTATAAAAGGGTCTGTAAAAGGTGCTATATCAATGCAGATATTTCTGATGTAACTTTCTGATCGACAGTGGCAGCTTGATATCGGATGACAAAACCGGTACTTAAAATCTCTTAGTTCCATAAGTACCAAACATGGATTAAGTCCCATAAGATAACATGAATGTTAGAATCAGAAGTACTCAAGTGGGCATTGCATTTGCAAATTTCTCTTGCGGGAAATGCCTTCAGTTTGAATTTCAGTTATTCACCAGATTTCATATTTGTTGCAGGAAATCCTTTTGGATGCTTCTTGCACTGTGCAGAAATACTTTGGCATTTCACATGATGCGAAAACTAACAGATTATGTAGGAATGATAGCAGAGCAGCAATCTAACCTCCCCATTCCTGTTCACTCACAACTACAAAAGCTGTTGTGATTTATCACTTATGTTCAAGTGAAGCCTGAATTGGATTACTTCTGGAAATCACAGTGTTTAATATGGAAAAGATATGAATGTGTGTTCTGATTGTCTGCAACATTGTTTATGGGTTGATATGGATTTGGGCACTGGTGATGGGCTGCTCTGATTTAATGGGGCAGCTCTATTTCAATTTCTTCTTTTGTTTTGAAAGTGCATTCTTTTCTCTGTCAAGAGAGGAAGACAGGTCAACACCCCAAGGACCCAAAGTGGGCCTGTGCTCCTGTGACCATGGTGCACTGGATCATGTAGACTTCATTTTAAGAGTCGCACAAAGCCTAACAGATAGAATTGAATATCTAGAAGCCGGAGAACTCAGTTATAAAATCAAGTTCCAAAAGAATTTTTTTTTTGTTGAATCTTTATGTGCAACACTGTAGTTCAGTTTATATAAAAACTGTGATTCTTGTATTATGCAAATTATACGTAATCACTGAAAAAGTATTTGTACTATGTTCTGTTTTTAAAATATTTTCTTTCATAATATATAAATATTACAAATAATTTTTGTTTCATAATACCAAGTTCTGTATTTTGATGCCAGTCATTTTTCCCAGGCAGTATTGCTTCAGTCATATTGGTCAGCCTTGAAAATCTTAGTTTTCTTGCAGTTTAAAAGTAGAAAGCTGAGCTGAAATGCTAGTATTTTGTCTAAATATTTTTGCAGCCATTAAAGATTAAGCTGCAGAGACATTGCCAACTTTAAGTTCTAAATCAGTATTTAGATGAGACACAAATCCACCAGAAGGATCCAATTTTTTTAAACAACTGTTTTATTAAGTACTATAGAGAATTTAAAATGCTGGCATAGACAGTAACCAGCTTTTGTCAGTCATCTGAAATATTAACCAGTGTATTCACATCCTCGGGTTTTCAGGCTGTGGTATTTACCACTAGGCGGATGGCTGCTAAACATCTTTAGGGCTGATCTAATGCACACTGATGTTTTCTGTTCCAGAATGAACATCCAGAGGCAGAGGAGTTGATCTTCAGCCACTTTGTGATGTGTAATGACACTCAGGAGACATTGCGGTTTGGCCAGGTGGATACTGATGAAAATATTCTATTGGCCAGTCAGCACAGCCATCAGTACAGCTGGCGTTCACACAAGTCCCCGCAGGTATTACAAAACGGAGCTTGCTGAATTATTCTTTGACGGCTCTTTCAGGGGACTAAACGATAATAATAACAGCAGGTGCCTTGAAGTAGACATTAATATAGCTCTGAGTAAAGCAAGCTTTTTATGATTCAAGTCAGAAAATGTCAGTGATGCACTGCCTCCAATTTCTTTAAGTACTGAATGCTGACATGGAGTATTGTGGTCCAATGGTAGTGCCCTTACCTATGGTCCAGAGGATTTGGGTTCAAGTTCTACTTGCCACAGAAGTGCTTCAGAATGCATCTGAATAGGTTAATTAACAAAGTCTTTTAAAGTGCAGTTTATCTTCAACAACCCAATAACACCTGTCATATTTCCTCACTCCAATCCAATGTTGGCATTTTGTCATGGCTTCTGTATGAAAGTGATGAACATTCTGCTGTCTCTCACAGCTTTTGCCTTTATTTCTGTCATTTTTGTTGGATGCATATTGTGAAAGGAAGCGTTCATGTCTCATAATACAGAACTTCCAGTTCTGAAAGATTAAGAGGGCATAAACAAGTATGAGGCAGTGATGTGTAGTTTGTTCCACAAAGGTGGAATTTCACTTCACTTTTAAATATCCTGTTTTTGACAGTTGCATTGACGTAGAGTATACTCACTGGTAGGTGTCCTAACTGAGAGTGACGTGATACTGTTAGGATTTTCCAACCTTAGCTCTAAATTAACTTTTCAAAAGGAACTAGGAAAACAGATGATTGGATTTATACCAGACGCCACTACATTTAAGCTGTTCCCTACCATAACATCTCGTCTGTCCATCATTTTGCTTTTACTTACCTATCCCATTGCTACCCACTTACCTCCTCAACTGAATCATTGACTTTGACATCATTGCTTTCTTTGAAGTCCATTTTGATCTTTTCCATTCCACTGATACTATCCGTTTTACAGTTCCTCTCCAATGGCATCACCAAACTGTTCTTTCAAACCAAAAGACCACCACTGACTCTGATTTCGTGGTTAACAGTAAAGTAATAGAACTCTAA
This sequence comes from Chiloscyllium plagiosum, assembly GCF_004010195.1. NCBI lineage: Eukaryota > Metazoa > Chordata > Chondrichthyes > Orectolobiformes > Hemiscylliidae > Chiloscyllium > Chiloscyllium plagiosum. The sequence continues at coordinate 8,904,309 of NC_057713.1, forward strand.
TAAGTTTTCCCACAAAGATCTAGCAATATCTGCAGCATTGGTTTCTCCGGTTGAGGATTTAGTTTAAATCTGGCACCAAATCAATGGGATTTCCAAGTGTCCGCCAACATTGTAATCAACCAGTTTAAGTAGCCAATTATATTGCAGTATTTTCACCAGCAACAAAGCAGGAGTTAAAATGTATTCATTAACCTTCTCTTTTAGTAGAAGTTTACAGTGAGTAAAATTAATATATTAAGACAGTTGCATTCTTCCATCTGTGAAAGTTGATGGAAATGCAGCCTGAGAACCTTGGTAAAGTCAAATGAGAAAATAATCACATTCAGTGTGGGGCCTGAGTGAATGACACTAAGATTGACAGTTTTTACTGTATTGACTGTGCTGGCTGGACACTCTCACCAAAGCACAGAATTATTATGGTGCAGAAGGAGGCCATTCGGCCCATCATGTCTGCACCAACTCTCCAAAATGAGCATCACACTTAGTGCCTTTCTCCAGTCTTCTCATCGTAACCCTGCACATTATTCCTTCCAAGTTAAAAGTCTCACTCCCGTTCTGAATGCTTAAATTAAAAATGCCTCCACCACACTCTCAGGCAGTGTATTCCAGCCCTTAGCTATTGGCTGTGTGAGAAGGTTTTCTCTCTCTCTCTGTTTGTTTTCTGGCTACATATCCTGGGCAGGATTTGGAGACACAGACTTGCCTGGCATCTGTATCCTGCTCTCAATCTTATAATCTGGATTCTGAGGAACAGCAGGAGCCCCGATGTCTGAACTCTACTCAGTTGCAGAAGTAGATGAAAGGTACTTACTTAAGTAGAACATCCAGCTGTCTATCGAACTCCACTCCTGTGCCTTTCAGTCTTGCAGGCCAGAGGATATTATGTCACCCATTGCTGGGATCTGGTTATTGCACACCAGGGTGTGTTCACATGCCATTGGACATGTCTATTACATTTCTGGGGGACCAAGATTTCTCCAAGATCCCCTGCAGTTTAGGTTAGGCCTGTCAGATGCCTCATTGCTATGTGCCACCTTGACACAGCACAGCAATGGGTCTTGTTAATGCAGAGGCTGGGTACATCTCAGGAGGTTAACTAGTGGCTTATGAATACAGGCAGAATACTGTGGATGCTGAAAATCTAAAAACTAACTTTTCAAGTCCAGTGTGAATCCAGAGTGAAGATACAGATCAGCCCCAATTTCTTTGAAAGACAGAACTGGTTCGATGTGGGGGGCTGAATGGATTTTCCTGCTCCAACTTTCCAAATCAACAAGGAGCATGCGAAAAGGACCTGCTACGGTGGGATGAGTTTAATGTGAACTGTTCGCCATCAACTCTGCCTGCTAATTTGTTCTTGTGCACCTGTTCTTAAATTATGTCTTAATCGCAGAAGAATGACTAATAAAAAATACAATCTAATCATTGAAGTTACATCAGTCAAATGGTCTCCTTGTTAAAACTGGAATTATGCAAAACAAAAGCCTCCTGTTGAAAATACATTGAAACTCCATCGATTAATTCAATTGTTTTACTTGAAGTCCCACCTTGAATTTGGAGCTAAGCACAGCTGACTGGTGAAATTCAATGTCAACCCTCTGATCAGTGTCAAGTGAATCTCCTCCTTTCTATTCATGGGGTTCAACAAATTGAGCCAAGTTGTTGCGAGAAGTTTGAGAGCCCATTTCAGAAGCTGATTAGATGTATGGCTGTTCAGAATATCTTCACGTCACAAAGAAAATTAAATTGCTGTGATATATGGAATAAGTGCTTGGATGAGATGAGGAAAACTGGAACACAAATATTTATTATTACTCTCTCTGACAATTTGAAAAGTAAGGAGAGAACTTTGTGAGGATCAGTGGAGAGCATTTGCACCAGTTTATTCTGATATCAAACTCTGCTTGCTGAGCTCGTTTAAGATGATCTTTCAGGGCTATCTGACCTCAACTTGCTGCAGAGGATGAATGAATTTGCCAAATAGTCTGGAGTCACTACCACGCAGTCAAATCCAGACCCACATGAAGTATTTTCTCAAATAGCATCAATAGCTGATTTTTTTTTTTGTCTCATTATAAACGAGATGCTGAATCTCCAAAGTTGAGTTAAAAATCTGGTCTCTTTTGTTGAACACTAAGTGAAATCAGAATATGAGCTATCATCGATGAAAATTATCGAAATGGAAAATAGTAAATTGAAGACTGCAATAAAATCAGCCATGATCTATTTGAATTGTGAAACAGGCTCCTCTTCCTTGGTTTGAACTGTAGTGGTGTGAGGGTGGGGGGAAATACTGGTGATGATGTAGTCAGTATTTTCGATCCTTGTGGAGTTCAAGCTCCCAGTATGTGTTTAAAGATGGTATCAGTTTGCCTGGAACCTACATCAGCAACAAAATGGTATAGATGATCAATGGCTATTTTGCAATCACTTTGACCAAATCATCACAAAGGTGGCATAGTTGTTTTTTTAAAACATCACTCATGAGATTTGAACATCATTGGTTGGATCATCATTTATTACGCATCCCTAATTACCCTTGAGAAGGTGGTAGTGAGCTGCCGCCTTGAACTGCTGTAGTCCTTAGGATTTAGGGACCCCTACAATGCTGTTGGGGAGGGAGTTCCAAGATTTTGACCCAGTGACAGTGAAGGAATCTCCCAAGTTAGGATGGTGAGTAGCCTGGAGAGAAACTTGCATGTAGTGATGTTCCTATGTATCTGGTACCCTTGGCCTTCGAGTTGGTAGTGTTCATGGATTTGGAAGGTTGTCAACTGTGGACTCGTGAATGAACTGTATCTAAATCTAACAATTATTATTCCTGTCAGCAACTGATATGATAGTAAAATACAGCTGTTGATGCTGGTTTAATTTATAAAGTGAAACAGAATGGTAAAAACAAATTTACACTACATCACTAATGAATTAAAATGTCCGCTGGTGCTTCATGGACAAACAAGCTTGGAAAGCACTGGAGAAACTCAGCAGGTTTGACAGCATGTGTGGACAGAGAAACAGAGTTACCGTTTCAAGTTCAATGTGAAGTCAGATTTGATGCTGCCAGACCTGCCGAGTTTCTCCAATATTTTCTGTGCTTGTTTCAGATTTCTAGCATCCACATTATTTTGTTTTTATCTTCACAGAGAAAAATTGACACTGAGCACTGAAAACAGAAATTATTGAGGTTGGTTTTACAAGAGTGATTTAAGGGAGGAGAGAGGAGTGGAGGTATCGATCGGTTTAGGAATTCCACAGTTTTTTGGAACTAGGTAGTTGGCAGTTAATGTTGAAGAGAAGGAAATTGGAAATAAACGAGGCCAGAACTGCAATTGAAGACTCCCAAAGATCTTGGAAAATTATAGGTAGTGAGGAAATTACAGGAACCAAGGTCACAGAGTGACTTGAATGAATGATAACAATTTAAAAATGATGTGTTACTGAACAAGGAGCCAATGCTGGCGAGTGACCACAGTGGATTAGTGGGTGAATTGTACCGGCATGAGAATTAGCTTGTGTGAAAAGCGATCACTGCACATGAAGTCGGCATAGCAATTAAGTTGAATGTTTTACAGACATTCTGCCTGATCAGCTCATGTCGGGAAGAGTTGTCTGGAGAGGCCATTGCCAGATTCACTCAAAGTATTGTATCAGTCAGCTCTGAAACAGCAAGTTCCTCAGTGCACTTGCCAGCAGACAATCCATATTGTCTTGTTGGCATTGGTAAGAACAACCAGCCATCCATTTGACCTCAGTGACACAGCAATGCTGAACACTAGAAAGGGAACTAGAGTGAGAAAGAGGTCCCAACAACAAAGTCTGGTGTGGAAATGGAAGTCTAGGAATCAGCTCCCACCATGTCCATTGCATACAGTGCTATGAGATTAACCAAGAAGTAGCTGACAACTAAACCAGATGTCCCAGTGGAATTTCTCTGTTCTAAGTAGTTTGACATCTTTGTGGCAAATGTTCTATTGGCAGGAGGCAAACCACATGTAGCATATTGAGTAAGTTCACAATGTATTGCACTGCACATTTCGCACAATATTCTAGTTTTGGTCATTTTATGTTTATTTCAGTAGCTCATTATACATTTTGTTCCAAGTATCCTTATATGGTTGAATCAAGATTGCCCATGTCAAATGTTTGAAATTTTGCTTTTGCAGCAAGAATTTTGAATGATTAGGTCTAATCTGTAATACCACATTTCATTCTCAGGCCATGTCTGGGTGCTTCACATACCCGAATTACTTTATGAATGTAGTTGGTGTTAGAAATGGAAGAATCTCAGCCAATACAATAAGCAGCAAATGAGATGAATGAGCAGCTAGTCATTTTTTGCTGATATTTTCACAACCTGAACTGACTGATAGGGTCTTTGACTTAATATCCAAAAGAAAAAGTGTGCTTCCAGAACTTGGCATAGTTTCCAAATGTCACTGAGGTGTCATCCCAGATACCGTGATGACATCTTGTGGCAGAATGTAATGGTGGTGGTAGGACCTCGTCCACAGGCTGGAGAACTGGTGGCAGAACTATGATGACCAATTCTGGGGTCCCTGTTCAGTTAGATAGCTTTTAGACAGGCTCTTGGATGGCTGACAGTTCTCAGGTCCTGTTGCCCACCTCTAAGAGCTATCAGGCAGCCTGAGGACTGGGAGAAATGGCCATTGGCTCTGCAGCAGTTAAAACCATAAGACATAGGAGCAGCTCAGCAGGCCTGCACTGCTATTCAATGAGATGATGGCTAATCTGATAATCACGCTGTCTCAGTTGTGAATATACTTAATTATCCAGCCTTGACAATCCTCTGTGGTAAAGAATTCAACAGATTCACTACCCTCTGTGAGAAAAAAATCCTATGTCATCTCTGTTTTAGATGTGTTACTCCTCACTCTGAGCTGATACCCTCTGGTCCTATCAGCTCCCACAAGAGGAAACAAACTTTCTGCATCAGCCGTATGAAGTATATCCTAAGAACCTTGTGTGTTTCAATAAGATTGCCTCTCAATCTACGAAGTTCCAACAAATACAAGCTGAATCTATTCAATGTATCCTCATAAGACAGTCCTTGCATTCCTGTGATCAGCCTGCTGAGCCTTCTGTGGACTGCCTCCAATGCTAGTATATCTTTCCTTAGCTGAGGGGACCAAACTGTTCACAATATTCCAGCTAGCCCCATGAGAAGAATTGTTTCTAAAACCTTAGAACACAAATAAGCGTTCAGACTCACTAAGAAATTGAGACTGTATCTTCTAATAGGGATGAATCTGGCACTTACTTTGCGTGCAGGATACCCATGCAGGTGGTATACCTCCAATGAGACACAGGAATGAGACAATTGGTCACATGCCAACCCAGTGTGGCCCCTTCCCGCCATTAGTTGATAACTAACAATGGCAGGCTGAAGCCTTTAATCAGCACACACACTCGCACACTCAGACTCACTCTCACTCTCTCACACTCTCACTCACACGCACTCTCACACACACATACACACACACATACACACACACACACACACACACACACTCCCACATAACTTAATACCTGTATCCCACCCTGTTGCCAGGTTGAAGAATTACATTCTGAACTTGGAATGGAACTTGACAAAAAAAAATCAAAGAACTGTAGATGCCGACAATCATAAACAAAATCATAAATTGGAAAAACTCAGTGAGAATGGTAGCATCTGTAGATAGAAAGCAGAGTTAATGTTTCGGGTCCAGTGACCCTTCAGAATCTTCTGACTCAGAGGTAACTGCTGCCAACTGAGTCAAATTGACACCACACCTACTTTCTAAACTTCTTTGAATCTCTGCGGATGTACTTTATCTCACTCCAGATTTACAAAAATAGGAATATACATGAATTCAGTCCAATTACCTTGGGGACCAAGGTAATGATCCCAGGCTTTTGGTAAAACTATTTGTATCGCTATTTCTGGGAGACTATTTCAGTGGTTTCCTGCTTGACCTCCCACCTTGTATACTCTGCAGGCTTGAGAACATCAAAACCTCTGTTGTCGATGCCCGAATATATTAATCCATGCCCTTTCTGCTCACTGACCCATGTTGGCTCCCAGTCCAATAACTTGAACTTAAAATTCTGATCCTAGTTTCCACATTCCTCCTTGCTTTGACCTTCCCTATATTGGTTTCTTTCTACAGCCCTGTAATCTTCCAAGGTATCTGTGTTGCCCTTGATTTTGACTATTATTTTCAACCCTGCTTTTAAGTGCTGCACCATTAGTGGCTATACTTCCAGTTTTCAAGTTGGCGAAAAGATTTGTAGTTCGGGTGCCAGTTGTTGTAGTTGTGGGTTTGTTCACCGAGCTGGGAAGTTGATTTGCACACATTTCGTCCCCAGTCAAGGGGACATCTTCAGTGCTTTGGATCCTCCTGTGAAGCGCTGCTGTATTGTGTCTTCTGGAATTTATTTGGTTCCTTTCTAACTGCTTCCGGTTGCCGGTTCCATCTGTTTGTTGTGTTGGCTGGTATATGGGTCTAGGTCTTCTAGAAGCATGGCACTCATCCATGGACTCCATCAACACATACATAGACCTAGACCCAACATACTGGCCACTACAGTGAACAACCAGAAGCAGCTGGAACAGAACCAAATAAATTCCAGAAGAGAGTGTAGGCAGCACTTCACAGGAGCCTCCGAAGCATTGAAGATGTCACCCAGACAGGCTACGAAACATCTCCAAATCAACTTCTCTGATCGGTGAGCATACCCACAACTACCACATTTTTCCAGTTTTTTTGGCCTTCACTCCCAAACACCCCACTCCAAACAGCATCTCTTTTTTTTCAAGATGTTGAAACCTACCATCTGGACTAAGCTTTTGATCATTTAGCCCAACACCACTTTAAGTGGCTCCATTCAATTTTTGTTCAGTAGCATTCATGTGACAGTTTGCTTATGACACTACATGAATCTAACTTATTGTCCAGTAATTGGGACTTGGGTTAAGATGGTCAAGACTTGTACTTGCCTCCTTTGCAAAAGTGCAAAACCTTCCTATGTTACCAACCCTCTTAAGCTGAAATGGGAAAGTCGATGCAGTTTGTGTTTACTTCTGTGTGCATGGTGGCTTGACTGCATCAATTGTTTGCACTACCAGAGGCAATCCTGCATTTTTATTTGTTTATACAGAAGGTACTGTTAATGAGAAAAAGGATCAAGTTCTATGTTTTGCAAGGTAAAACAGAATGAGATCAAAAGCGGAGGAACAGGTGACGTTGGACGTCTTGAAGGAATCTTTTAAGTGACTGAGTCAGCCAAGGATCTTTCAGGAGACCGCTCTTTTTCTACAATTTTGGGCGCATTAGCAGCAAAAAGTTTGTGGACAAGTTTCACAAACCAGAGCCAGGTTCACACAATGAATGGTAGATTACTTGGAGAGTTGAATGAGAGTTGAGAAATCACGTGATTGTAGCTATAAAGAAGGAAGAGCAAACAAGTATGTTTTCTAATAAGGAAAAGTAGGAAGAGCTGGTCAGTGTTTAGGATTTCACTAGACTGAAATAAAAATATAAAAAGTTCATTTTTAAAGCATTGGAATTCTCAGCTTTTATGCACAGAAAATTGTCCTCTCAACTGCATGAAAATACGAAGACCCAGAGTGGAATAATAGGTACCATGTGCTACAATGAAATGCCACAAAAATGTTAGTCAACAAAGATTATTTTGAATATTTAGTTATGGTTAAAGATGGCATTTGAACATAATTGTTTCCATGCTAAATAAAGTGTTTAATAGCTCATAGTGGATGAAAGATGGAATTAAAGCCTCAAGTGTGGACAAGCCCTCAGAGTGTTAGATTAGAGGAATGTCAGATGACTTCATAGCTATAAAATTATTTCAGTCCTCTTGATAGTTCTGAACTTGCCAAGTTACTGAAGTTTCAGAACATTTAAACCAGATCTGAAGATAAATGTGAAATAATCTGTGCGTTTGGAATCAGTAACTGCCCCAAAGGCTCTAGTTTATACTTGACTTCCACCAGGGAATAAAGTGAGTTAGGACAGAGGTCTCATATACCACATACTTATAGTGGGAAAGAAAATGAAGTTACTCAATGTACACGTCTCATGTTTCTTATTATTACAAGCATTGCACAATTATAGAATGTTGCTTATATTGAAAAAAACCATTCTATGTGTTCCATATTGTAAATGGTAAATTCACCACGTTAGCTGTTTACAAAGATCACTGTATTAGTCCATCTTGGGGTTACAACAAGTCAACTTCATGTACGTGTTATCTTGGCAAATTTCCTAACCTCTGAAGTGATTACTGCAGAGGTTGATGTGACTTTATTACCCTGTTGTTTTCTTAAACATGTTGCAAATAATAAGCACGTTGCATCTGAAACACTCCAGCTTTGGATTATCATACGCTGGAATTTTTCTGTAAACATGTTTAAGGATGTAGTAAACTGTCTGAAACTCTGGCAGAGAGTTTAACCTAGCATGCCCATTGCAGTGAGCGTACAGAGCTTTCTCTGTTAGACTAATGTCATGGGATTGAATTGGTTGTGCAGATTCACTGGGGACAGTCAGCATTCCAGATTGGTGACTTAATTAGTTTGTGTTTAATTAAATTGATTTCTCAGACTTTCTTCCAAAGAGGAGACACATCTTACATCTACCTCAGCAGCCTTTTCTTTTCAAATCCTCTTGCCTGAGTACTTTGAACACTTGAACTTCCAGTTGGGAATCTGCTAATACTTTCCTCTCTGAAGGAACCAGTAACCTGTTGCTCTCTGAGCCAAGTAATTGTTCATTTTCTACCATAGTGCCACAAGTAATAAAACTGATTTCAGAGAAAATGTACTTCTTGCTTTTCTGTGCAAAAGGTTAAAATGTCCTAATCCTTACCCAATAGTGTTTCAGTAATGACACTGTTATTTGTTGCCAAAAACAACTTAAACTTCAAATGCAATCAGTCCCAAGAACTAAACACGGCACCTAATAACCCTGAGTAGACTTTTAAAAGTGTTCGCAGAACCATTGTTGGTGTAAGTTTCTAATTCTTTTTTCCCTCTGTTAAACTAATATTAGAGTTCACTTTTGTGTTGCCTGCATTGACCTTTATGGGCCAGCTTCAACTTTTCAAAGAGCAATTAGTTTTTGTTTTGTTTGGGAATTTTTTTTTTTACAAAACAGGCTTCCACATGCTTCTGTGTAGCTCCCTAGGACAGTGCAGTGCTTTCTCTGTCTTGCAGCCTTTCTTCCGACACATGATTCTTATGTGAATGAAAAGGTCATATACTACATGGAAAACACAGCATGACACTATCCTGGTGAGCCACACAGAAACGGATGCCAGGGACATTTGTAAATTGTAACTTCTAAACCAGTGGTGAAATTCAATGCAGGAATGCTGTGAGGAAGTCTTTTAAGTCCAATAAAGGACTCCTTTTTTAAATTAAGTTCCTGTATAAAGCTACATTTGCAATTGTAGCTTTGTGAATAGTTCTCGTTTCTCTCAGATATGTTGGTGAAGCACTAATTTAAAGACAATACTAATCCCACAAATGTCTGTTACAGTCCCACAGACTCTGACAACTGTCCAGAGTATGCCTTCTTCCCACCCCGCACCCTGTAAAGACTCCATTCCCCTCTCACTCTTTCCCCCTCCCTCCCTCTCTATTCTCCTCACACACCCCACCAAAGTTTCTCTACTTCTGGCTTCCAGTTTATGTGCTACAGTATCTGAATTCTGTCCTCTTTAGACTGACTGTGGTGAGTAGGATTCTAAAGACTGCATTCTCCCTATTCTCAATTCCTCCTGTTTCTGTCCATTTCTTCACAATGACAATATTGCTTATATTCTCCTTCACTTTCCTCGCGCTTTCCTTCAGATTCAGCAAGTAATTCTCTGCCAGTTATAACACGATTACACAAACAAGCCTATTTTCTCCTTTCCAAGGTACTTTGTTTGCTCATCCATCTTTGTACATACATGCATTCATTACCAGCAGTGTAGGTTTGACGACACCACATGGTTGCCAGTGGTTTGGGAAGGTGGACCTTGGTGGACTATAAAATCTAGCCTTGCTAATGACACATACATTCCAATGAACATAAAACAATTATCTAATGATACAATTCACTTCCCACCTTATTGTCCAAGGTTTCTAAAGAAAGGGGAGGCGATGTCCTCATGATATTATCGGTGGACTGTTAATTCAGAGACCAAATAGTGTTCTGGAGACATGGGGCTTGAATCCTACCACAGCAGATGGTGGAATTTGAATTCAATAATAATCTGGTATTAAAAGTCTAATGATGACCATTAAACCCTTATTGATGGTTGGTAAAAACCATCTGGTTCACTAATGGCCTTAGGGAAGGCAACTGCTTTCCTTACCTGGTCTAGCCTACACGTGACTGCAGACCCATAGCAATGTGGGTAACCGCTTTCTGGGTAATTAGGGATAGACTAGAAATGCTGGCTCAGCTAGTGACAGCTACATCCTGTGAACAAATAAAAAATAAGACAGTAAAGGAATGCATTTACACACTGGTTAAAAAACAGAGGCAAGCTAAAAAGAGCTTTAAGTTTTTTTAAAAAACACAGATCAGACTGAATTATTTGTGAAGAGTAAATAGTTGAACATTGTAGCTACTGCAGTAGAGGTTACGGGTAGTGTTGACATTGGTAGTGGAACTGAAGGTTTTCAAGATTCTTGATTTTGTAGGCTGGAAGTTCTTTTTTCCTGATTTTTTTTTTAACTGGTTTTCTTTACCTGAAAAACAAGGGTAATTGGCTTACTGTGATCTTCGATGCTTACTAACACTCATACTCAATTATGAAAGTGTTCAATCCCACTACTCCACTCAAGTAGAGTTGAATCTGGCTTTTTAACTGCTGCCCTTGTGTTTACTACAAAAGAAAAACATAAACTGTGTCTGCAGTTTGGGACATAATCCACAGACAGTGACTTGTTGCTGAGAAAAGGATTGCTAGACCCTATTACCTTTGTAGTAGTCATAAGAGATCATGGTCCAGTCTGAACTTGCTTTGAGACCTTTAAGTATTACATTCCAGTGCTCCCAAGAAGTTTCTTTTTAATATCTATAATTATTATCTTCACATCAGTCTTTTAAAAGAATATATTTTGAAATTAAAAGCTAAAAATGTTCACAGTATTTCAGGATTATGACACATGGTCATCACACATCCCGCGTAGGATGAATGAATTGAGTTTGTTTCATTACAAAAGACGAAACAGAGTTAATTATATCAAACAAACTACACATTCTCTGATACCGATTCATTCTCTTTTCATTCATCCTCAGTTACTATTATCTGTAACAGTTCTAACCTGACATTTCAGGGCTTCTTGACTGTGTTACATTCCTCCCTGTGAACATATAAAGGTCTTTCCCTTAATTTCCCCCACTCTTCAAGGAAATTTATATATCTTCCAGTCTCGTTCTAATGTTTTGCACTCAGTTTGTCTTTTTTCTTTACAAGTAATTTGTACTTTTAATGTTGAAGACTCTAAACAATGTGACTGATTTTAATGTTGAAGACTCTAAACAATGTGACTGATTTTAATTTTAACCTTTTTTTTTTCTCAGACCAGCTTGCAGAGATTATATTATGTGCCTCTGGAGCAGTGGGATTTAGATCTGGATCTCCCGCTGCAGGGTTAGGGACACTGCAGCAACAAAATGCTTACAAATATTTTGCTGTGATTGATTGAATCACTGTCCTCAATGTTTTGGGATTTGTTGCCAACTTTGGTTTAAAGATTTCTGTGGAGACATCATAAGTTAATAGGACTGCAATCTTTGTAATTATTCATACAAATAGAATCATTGATCTAGCAGTGTTTTCACTAGTAAGAGAATTAGAATTTCCATTTGAAACAGAATCTAGTGTGTACTCTTATGGATTATGAGTAAGGAGGTTACGTTGGAGCTGTGCAGAACTTTGGTTTGGCCTCAGCTGGAGTACCGTGTACAGTTCTAGTGAAGGATGTTAATGCAGTGGAGGGAATGCAAAGGAGCTTCACATGGAATGGAGCAGCTTAGCTATGAAGAGAGGCTGGATAAGCATGGGTGGTTTTCTTTTGAGCAGGGAAAGCTGAGAGAGGACCTGACACAGTTGTATGAGATTATGAGGAGCATAGACAGTGTGGATAGAAAACAGCTGTTGCCTTTAATTGAAGGGTCACTACCCAGAGGGCTCATTTTTAAGTGAAAGGCAGGTAAAGAGGGGATTTGAGGAAAACTTCTTCCACCCAGAGGGTGATGGGAGTCTGGAATGTACTGCCTGGGAGTAACCTCACAACCTTTAAGAAGTACTTGGCTGAGCACTTAAAATGTCATCACATTCAAGGCAATGGGTCAAGTGCAGAAAGTTGGGTCAAGTGCAGAAAGTTGGATCAGTGTAGATTTAGTGTAGTTTTGCTGGTACAGACTCGATAGGCTGAAGGGCTGTTTCTATACTGTATGATTCTCCGTGTGGTTCATTTAAGATTTCAGATGATGAATACTTAATAAAAGTTATGAATGGGACTTAGCATGAAGCAAATCAAAACAAACGGGCCCTATGGAGTACCTAACATGTTCTTATGTAAACTGCATAGTCTATCCTGTTCTTATGGGATGCTTATTTTATATCCTGCTTTTGTTTATGAAACAGCATTGAATAAAATACAGGTCACCATGTGAGGTAGCAGGTACACTGGCTAAATGCAAGGCTCTAAGCCAAGGTATTTCCGTACTTGTGGGTGAAGACTTTGCAAAACAAAATCCTGACCTTCCAAGATTAAAAGCGATATTATTAGCATGCATACTGCTCTGGACGCACAAAGTGAAAGTAAAATGTTTCTTAAATTGAGATTTTGGTGCAGGACCACTTAATAAAATATGAAATAAACAATTCCCCTCGATATTGTATTGGATTTTATAGAAGTTTTGAAGCATGTTCTCCACTCAGGAATGTGCCATATCTTTTTAATTATTTTATGGTTCATGTGCATTAGTTGCAAGTCCAGTATTTATCGTCTGCCTATAATTTCACCTGAGATAGTTCTGGGCTGCCATTTTGAACTGCTGCAACCAATCTGGTCAAGTGCAAGTTGCTATCTTTGATTGTCAGGAAGATTATAAAAACAGTATGTTATTTGAGTGGAGAGAAACAACAGAACCCAGTTGTACAGAGAGACCTGGGTGTGCTGGTACATGATTCACAAAATGTTAGTGTGCATGCGCTGAAAGTGATAAGGAAGAAAGCAGACGTTAGTTTTATTGCAAGTGGAAGAGTATGGGCATTGTGTTATGGTTGTGCAAGCTGTTGGTGAGACTATATCTGGAATACTGTACGTAGTTTTCATCACGTTGAAGAAAGGAGAAAGGTTACTTTAGCATTAGAAGCAATTCAATGAAGTTTCACTCAACTCTTTTCGGGCATGGGATAGGCGTCTTGTGAAGAAAGATTGTACAGGCTAGCCTCAATATACATTGGAGTTTAAAAGGAGGGGTGATCTTACTAAAATATCGAAGATTTTAATGGGATTTCACAGAGTGGATGCGAAGAAGAGGCACTTTTAAAAATCAGGGGGTCTCCGATTTAATACTGGCGATGAGATTTTCCTTTTCTCTCAGGGTCATTAGTCTGAAACTCTCTTCTCCAGTGAGCAGTGGAGGTCATTGACATATTCAAGGCTGAGTTAGATTTTTGATCAGCAAAGTGGAGTGAAAGCCCTAATAAGATCAGCCCTGATCTTGAGCGACACGGTGACTCAGTGGTTAGCACTGCTGCCTCTCAGCACCAGGGTGCCAGGTTCGATTCCAGCCTTGAGTGATTGTCTTTGTGGAATTTGTACATTCTCCCAGTGTCTGCGTGGGTTTCCTCCGGGTGTTCCGGTTTCCTCCCACAGTCCAAAGATGTGCAGGTCAGGTGAATTGCCCATGCTAAATTGCCCATAGTGCTAGGTGCATTAGTCAGAGGGAAATGGGTCTGGGTGGGTTGCTCTTTGGAGGGTCGGTGTGGGCTGGTTGGGCCGAAGGGCCTGTTTCCACACTGTAGGGAATCTAGGGCCGAAGGGCCTGTTTCCACACTGTAGGGAATCTAATCTAATCTAATCTAATTTTATTGAATGTTATGATGTGGAGGTGCCGGTGTTGGATAGAGGTGGCCAAAGTTAAAAATCACAACACCAGGTTATAATCCAACAGGTTTATTTGAAAATACAAGCTTTTGGAGCGCTGCTTCTTCATCATGTAGCTAGTGGGGCAGGATCATAGGATACAGAATTTATAGTAAAAGATCAAGGTGTCACACAACTGATGTGATGTATTTAACAAACCTAGATGGCTGTTGTATGACACTTTGATCTTTTACTATAAATTCTGTGTCCCATGATCCTGTCCCAATAGTTACCTGATGAATGAGCTTGTACTTTCAAATAAACCTGTTGGACTATAACCTAGTGTTGCACGATTTTTAACTTTATTGAATGTTGGAACAGACTTCAAGGGCTGAATGGCCTATCCTGCTCTTAATGATTGCATTAAGTAGGTTTGAAGTTGTCTGTGTAATATCAGTAAAAACACCAGTAAGTATAAATAAGGGTATAAAGTATTTGGTCCATTAGCCTCAAAAAGCACGTGTAAATTTGAACTGCCATGGTCTCTTGTACAGATTATTTAACATCCTAAAATAGATAAATAAACATGATAAAACATCTGAAGGCATAAAGCTCTGTGTAACATTTCCACGACTATTGAGAGTAATTGAGTGCGTGCAGGCTGTCTACCTTTCTCACTGTCTGCATTATTCAAAGCTGACTAGTTGTGATCCACTGGTGTTATTTCCAAGCAGAACTGTTTTTAGTGTGAACTCTGGCATCAATGCATACTGCTTAAATTGTACTCTTGAGTAGATATTCATACATTTACTATTGTAGTCCTTCTTGCCCCTCAGTGACCCCAGTCCTGGATTACACTATCTCGTATCAGCTGACTACCTTAGAGTGCAGTTGGATATTACCAAAAGGTCATTCCTTTACAGTAACCTGTAATGTAAATGCTGAGAATGCGCTCAGCTGGCGATTAGTATGGGCTGAGTAGATGTGGTAGGACTGAGCCTTTCCAGTGATAAACCGATAACGAAACAGGAAACCGCTGTCTTCACATGCCTGCCTGCCGTCTCTCTCTTGCGGCAAGGATCCCAAGGTGATTGCAATTCTTGTAACCATTATCAACACAGTCACAATAGTTTAATACTTGCTTGCTGATGGGTTTGAAGGTGGGATTTAGGGGGAGGAGTATCCTTAAAATCCAGTGAGTGGCCTTCCCACTGCCTATCCACCCACCTCTGACATGTCTGGAATTTTTCAACCTGAGTGTGGATGAGATTCCTGAAGAAGGGCCTGTGCCCGAAACGTCGAATCTCCTGTTCCCTGGATGCTGCCTGACCTGCTGTGCTGTTCCAGCAATAAAGTTTCAACTGAGATGTCAGGTGACCCATCCACTTTAGAGTCTCATCCTACTGTTTCATCTTCCTGCATTTAACTGCGGGTGAGGGGAGACTTTAGCCATACACGAAAACCATCAACTTTGGCTACATGACCACTTGTTGGCAGTTCCATGTCCTACATGGTCTACATAGGCCCCTGAACTTTATTGAGGAGCTCCTCTGGAGGAAGGTGCAGAAACTTTGCCTCACAGCAATTAAACTGCCTCCAGTGTGACCTTTTAACCAGGGAATAGGGTGAGTGTGAAGAATCGGGGCCACGGGATCCTTTCAAATCAGGCTCAAAGTAATGTATTCTCCTGGAAGCTAAAACACTTAAGACAATTATTAGGGAGGTCATATCTGAATATCTTAAGCAAAAAGAACATAAGGTGAAAAAACACTATAAAAATTGGGCAAAATCCAAATAATAGTCGAATGTCATGTGAGTTTGATTAGACAATAAGGGCCCAGAGTTTGCTGCCAAGATAATTTGGAGGTGATATTGATTATTGATCGCCTTCAATTACACTCTTCCCAGCAAAAAGAAATATTCTCTGTATTCACTCTTTCAAAACCTTTCATAATTTTTAAGAGCTGTGAAGTTCCAGAAACATGACATGATCCCCTCAGGTGCAAAAGGATGAAATCACACTGCTACAAGTTTAAAAGATTTTAACTTTAAAGAATTCATTAGTTTTTCTTTCTGTCTGTTTCGCTTCTCTCTCTTTATTGCAATCTTTCTTTCCTTCTCTTTATATTTATTCCCACACCCTATTTCTTTTGCAGTCATCCCCCTTTTTCTTTCTCATCCTTAAAGATCATCGGTGAGCCTCTTATCACGGAGTGGCTTGGTGGCAATATAGTAATCCAGAACCCCAGGCTATGTTTTTGTTGAAATTCCACCATGACATATGGTGAAATTTGAATTCAATAAAATCTGGAATTAAAATAGCTAGTCTAATGTCGACCATGTAACCATTGTGATAAATAGACCTTCTGATTTACTAATGAAATCTGTCCTTATCTGGTCTGGCCAACATGTGACTCCAAACCCCCAGCAATGTGGTTCGCTCTTACATTTCTCTCTGAAATGGCCTAGGCAGCCAGTCAGTTCAAGCGCACTTAGGGATATGCAGCAAATACTAGTCTTGCCAGTGATGCCAATATCCCATGTAAATATAACTTTTAAAAAAACACATTCACTGATCTGACTTATATTTCATTGACATAGCCAGTGAGGGCACTATTGCCCTCACCATGCTATTATTGGTTCACACTTCTGGCAGTGTAAATGTGAAAAAACGTTTTGAGGGACTAGGTCTGATTAGATTAGATTACTTATAGTGTGGAAACAGGCCCTTCGGCCCAACAAGTCCACACCGACCCACCGAAGCGTAACCCACCCATTCCCCTACATTTACATTTTCCTAACACTACGGGCAATTTAGCATGGCCAATTCACCTGACGTGCACATCTTTGGACTGTGGGAGGAAACTGGAGTACCCGGAGGAAACCCACGCAGACATGGGGAGAATGTGCAAACTCCACACAATCAGTTGCCTGAGGCGGGAATTGAACCTGGGTCTCTGGCGCTGTGAGGCAGCAGTGCTAACCACTGTGCCACCGTGCCGCCCACCAATGTTGATGTGAGAAGTTTCAGTCAAGCATGTTTTCTAGTACAATTTAATAGAAAAACAAGTAGGTGGGAAGTTAATTGTTTTTAAAGCAAGATCACATTTATTAGTTACTTATGTTCAAACTTAAAGGCAGAAAAATGCACTTTTCTCTGTGATCAGACCTCTGTGCGAAGTATCCATTGATGGCCACCTTTCTTGTCTCTCAACCTGCAGGGAAAAAAAAGAGAACCTTTGTTGTGCACCTACCCTTCACAGCCCAGCACAGATTTTGGAAGTTAACCTGCTGCAATGCAGCACATTGGCCAACCTTTTAATTTTGTTTGCCAATGAGAAAGGTGTTAACAAGAGTCCTGAAGGAGGTGAGGGAGAGGTTCAGGAGGGATATCAGCACTTCAGGGCCAGATTGCTGAATATTAAGCCTCATAAGAGGATTTGTTAGCTCAGTCGGCTGGACAGCAGGTTTACAGTGCAGAATGATGCCAACATTATGGGTTCAATTCTTGCACTGGCTGAGGTTACCGCTAAGAACTGCCTTTCTCCACCTCTCCCCTGAGGCATGGTAACCCTCAAGTTAAACCACGTCCTGTCATCAGTCTCTATTTGGGCCATTGAGCCCCTCCATTTCTTTGAAAGACATATCTAATTTGTTCCAGTGATGTTCTCATTCTCCATAGTCTTCCCTTTGATTATATGGTATAGATGTGGAAAGAATGCTTTCCATTATGGAAGAATCTAAAACTAGATTTTATCCTGTCATTTCTGGCTGTTTTGCCAAATGTGGTGCCCTTGTCCAGTTGTCCAACCTCTGCTTAACACTATGGTAAATCATAAATCCCACATCAACAGACTCTTTCTTGATTACACTCCAGGTGCAGTGATGGGGCCATGAGAACCGAATTGAACAGAAAGTTTATACAGCAGTACATGAGTGCAACCTTACTCCACATGCTCATGATGCGTTGGTAGTGTGAAATTGAAATAGCCAACGAATGTAAATTAATAAATGCGCTTTAACTCTAGAAGGTTTTCATTGCTGCCAGTGTAAATGTTCCTAACTGCCACTAGCTTATCCAATAGAAACATTCAGATCTTTACTGTCTACATGATCTCCATCTGTTTACTTTCCTTGCTGATTTTCTAACTGGTCAGATGGATCCAACTGCTATGGCTGTTTTTCTTTGGCATTAACTAATATTTATAAATTAAACAAATTAATTGCTTACAGACTTACGTGCAGGAAAGCTGAGGGACTAGCCAAATGTGCCCTGAAGCTTCTTATGTCAGTGAAGCCTCTTGGTGTTGGTTTTCAAAATTGACTGGCTTAGTTATATTCTTAGAATTCAAATGACAATCAAATCTCTTGGCCTTCCAGAATTATTATATGTCTCGCTATTTTACTGGCTACTAATACAAGTCCATTAGGTTTATTTTTTAAAACAACCTACAACTCAGTTGCTTCATTTGGATTTTGAAATATTATATATAACTCTGCTGTACGCTTAAATTATATTTCCGTAGTAAGCTTAACATATATCTCTTCTGTGTGCTTAACCTAGAGATGATTGTAGCTTTTTTCCAATAAATAGCCTTAAGGTAATCTTCATAATTGGAAAGGAATGTTTTGCAGTCCTGATATCTTTTGGCCTAAGTAGAGCATTTGAAACAATAACTTGGTTTGTGCAGTGAAACAAGGGTTGAGGCTATCAGCACTCAGTGTTAAGAAAGAATAAATTATACAGCAACCTCTGGTGACTGCCCATGCGCAGTTAAAAGCAGTATGTGGATATTTCTGAGTTTCTCATGCTGCTCTGGAAGCTATGCTATACTGACACCTCACCCAGAGACTCACTATTGTGTTCTGATCCCAGCTAATGATATTACCGTCAAGTCAGAGCCCAGACAGGAACCGGCTTGATAGACCATATTTTGATTTGTTTTCATTTGAATGAAGTGAACTCTTAAAGTCATAGAGATGTACAGCACAGAAACAAACCCTTTGGTCCAATTTCAAGAGTGTGGTACTGGAAAAAACAGCTGGTCAGGCAGCATCCAAGGGGTAGGAGAATCAATATTTCGGGCATAAGCCCTTCTTCCTGACTCTGATCTCCAGCATCTGCAGTCCTCACTTTCTCCTTTGGTCTAACTTGTCTATGCTGACCAGATATCCTAAATTAATCTAGTCCCATTTGCCAGCATTTGGCCCATTTCCCTCTAAACCCTTCCTATTCATGTACCCATCCAGATATCTTTTAAATGTAGTTGTACCAGTCTCCACCACCTCCTCTGGTAACTCATTCCATATACACACCACCCTCTGCATGAAAAAGTTGCCCCTTAAGTCCCATTTAAATCTTTCCCCTCATCCAAACCTATGTCCTCTAGTTTTGAAATCCCCAACCCAGGAAAAAGACCTTGTCTATTTACCTTATCTATGCCCCTCATGATTTTATAAACCTCTATAAGGTCATCCCTCAGCCACTGACGCTTCAGGGAAAATATCCCCAGCCTATTTAGCGCCTCCCTATAGCTTAAACCTGCTAACCTTGGCAACATCCTTGTAAATCTTTTCTGAACCCTTCCAAGTTTCACAACATCCTTCCTCTAGGAGGGAGACCAGAATTGCACACAATATTCCAAACGTGGCCTAACCAATGCCCTGTTCAGCCGCAGCATGACCGCCCAACTCCTATACTCAGCACTCTGTCCAATAAAGGAAGGCATACCAAACGCCTTCTTTACTATCCTGTCTACCTGTGACTCTCCTTTCAAGGAGCTATGAACACTGCATTCCAAGGTCTCTTTGTTCAGCAGCACTCCCCAGGACCTTACCATTAGGTGTGTAAGTCCTGCCCTAATTTGCCTTTCCAAAATGCAGCACCTCACATGTATCTAAATTAAACTCCATCTGCCTCTCCTCGGCCCACTGGCCATCTGATCAAGATCCCATTGTATTCTGAGATAACCTTCGGTGTCCACTGCACCTCCAATTTTGTGTCATCTGCAAACTTACTAACTATACCTCCTATGTTCATATCCCAATCATTTATATAAACGACGAAATGCAGTGTACCCAGCACCAATCCTTGTGGCACACCACTGTTCACAGGCCTCCAGTTGAAATACAACCCTCCACCACTACCCTGTATCTTCTGCTTTTCAGCCAGTTCTGTATGCAAATGGCTAGTTCTCCCCGTATTCCATGAGATCTAACCTTGCTTGTTGAAACATGGACATGCAGTGTTGCAGGTTTTACTTTAGTGATAAAACAGTAATTTATTAACAAAAGAAATGAGGATCAAGAGTAAACCAGACCACCTATTTATAATGCAAATTAAAATATTTTTAAATATACAGAAAAAAGTATAACCCTATTAATCCCAAAACACTCCTTTTTAAATTGAACACACAAAGCAAAACAGCTTTTGAATAGTATGCAATACACATCCCATTACTGTACTCAAAACAACACCAATACAATACTCACACCAAAGTACACCACAGTAAGTTTAAGTCACTTGTGATTTCAAATTTCACACTAAAATTGCAGGTATCTTCTTCATGGAGCTATCATACACCTGCGTGAATGCATGAAGCTTTAAGTAATCTCTTCAGTGTTTTATCCCAACACTTCTGGTGTGGGACTAGCACTAATTCCTCACTCTAAGGTAACTTAGTTCACTTATATATTTTTTCCTTCTCAGGAGAATGGCTTGAGCCATGTTGCTCCAAGGAATTAACAGGCTGCCTCACTCAAAGTAAAACCCCAAAGCCTCACTGTCCAAACCATGGCTGTTACCATTAAGCAAAAAGAAAATCCAGGGATGTCTAATAAACCCGAGTATTTACCTTGCTGGGTGGTAAAACAATCCAAAATAAGTTAATCCAAAATAATTAGTCGTGCGCAAAACCTACTCACACTAATGCCAAAATTGTTTTGCAAGTTAAAGTTAATTAGAAGTTAATTATTAACTTCAAACACACAGAAAACCAGCTGTTTATGAACTCAAAAACCCAATCTTGCAATAAATAATGTTAAAATAGGGCGGCACGGTGGCACAGTGGTTCGCACTGCTGCCTCACAGCGCCTGAGACCCGGTTCAATTCCCGCCTCAGGCGACTGACTGTGTGGAGTTTGCACATTCTCCCCGTGTCTGCATGGGTTTCCTCCGGGTGCTCCGGTTTCCTCCCACAGTCCAAAGATGTGCAGGTCAGGTGAATTGGCCATGCTAAATTGCCCGTAGTGTTAGGTAAGGGGTAAATGTAGGGGTATGGGTGGGTTGCGCTTCAGCGGGTCGGTGTGGACTTGTTGGGCCGAAGGGCCTGTTTCCACACTGTAATCTAATCTAATCTAATCAAAATCTGCTTCTGCACTCTCTCCAATGCATTTACCTCCTTTCTCTATGGTGGGCAGCACGGTGGCACAGTGGTTAGCACTGCTGCCTCACAGCACCAGAGACCCGGGTTCAGTTCCCGCCTCAGGCGACTGACTGTGTGGAGTTTGCACGTTCTCCCCGTGTCTGCGTGGGTTTCCTCCGGGTGCTCCGGTTTCCTCCCACAGTCCAAAGATGTGCAGGTCAGGTGAATTGGCCATGCTAAATTGTCCGTAGTGTTAGGTAAGGGGTAAATGTAGGGGTATGGGTGGGTTTCGCTTCGGCGGGGCGGTGTGGACTTGTTGGGCCGAAGGGCCTGTTTCCACACTGTAAGTAATCTAAAAGTAATCTAATCTAATATGTCAGATAAGTCCACGAATAAGAAATCTTTGGAAAGATATAGGTCAAGTGGGACTAGTTTGGTTTGGGAATGTGGTTGGCATGGACTGGTTGGACCCAAAGGTCCATTTCCATGCTGTATGATTATATGACTTTATGTGTAAACCCATAGTTTACATTACAATTGAAATATCTGGATTAATGTGGATTTGTGCATCTTAGCTGCTACCCATTAAACTAACAGAAAACATTCGAACTTAACAGGTGCTAAATCTTAATTAAAATCACAGAGATATATAGCACAGAAACAGACCCTTCAGTCCAACTCGTCTATGCCAACCAATATTCTGAATTACTCTAGTCCCATTGCCACCATTTGTCCATCACCCTCTAAACTCTTCCCATTCGTATACCCATCCAGAGGCCTTTAAAATGATGTAACAGCCTCCACCACTTATTCTGGCAGCTTATTTCATACACGTACCACCCTCTGCATGGACTCCCCTAAGCCCGTGGAAATGACCTTATGTATTTACCCTATCCATGCTCCTATCCAGTCTATTCAGCCTCTCCCTACTGCTCAAACCTTCCCTGGCAACATCTTTGTAAATCTTTTCTGGACCTTTTTCAAGTTTCAGTTATTGACAAAAATATCTTTGGCACTGAGAGTTAACTTGTTTTACATGTGATATTGAATCCCATACAATTTTAATTCTCATTGTAGAATTACATTTTTAGCCTTCGCTTATTTTCTGTTTCATCATGCACTCACCTAATTCTCTTTTTCTTTTCCCTTATTTCATTTTTGTCCATGATTCAGCATTGAATTCAATCTTTGAACTAATACTTCTGTAAGAACATGCGGTCTTAAGTATATTAATATATAGACCAAAAGGAACAGTTTCCATCTCTATCTAGCTGACTGGGAGTTGTATCAGATATAATAAATACATTTCAAGGAAGTTTCTGAGCCATTTTGTTTGAGAAATACAACAGAACTCAAGTAGTACTGGGTTAAGAAGCAGGTTTTGGTGTGGAGTCAAAAAAATTAGACCTCAGATTGTTTTAATTGTCCCGCTGCCTGACAAAAAAATTTGTAGCTGATATAGTAAGGAGATCTCCCAGCAATAGATCCGGTCCCAAATATTTTTGTAACCTTATCAGTTCTGGGGCACCTTTTTCACCTTCGGCCAAGACTGAAATATAAAACACAAGTTAAAGTAAAGCTGAAATTTTTCCTTTTGGATACTAAGCAGCAGGATGCATGTCATTGATGTTGACTTGCTGCTCACATGGCTGACAAAATTAGCCATTTCCTGTGGCTTAATAAGCACTGACTGGCGAGCTTTAGTGAACCACTTGGTCTGTAGTAGACCTTGACTGGAGCATCCCTGCTCACCAGAGAAACTGGCAGTCTATCAGAGAGCAGCAGCATCTGGGTCCTAAAGTCCATTTATCATGGCTACTTTTCAGGGGATCTAAAAACAAGAAGGTAGGTTTCTTTCTTGGGTGGTGTTCACAGGGAGTCATAGAATTATTGCAGCATGGCTAAGGGCCCTTTTGCCCATCGTGTCTGCGCTGGTTATCTGTTCTAATGCCATTATTAAATATAATTATGAGGAGCACAGATAGGTTGGATGGGAAGATATATTTCCCCTCAATGGAGGGATTAATGAGCAGGGCATAGTTTTAAGATAAAGAGCAGGAGATTTAATGGGCATGTGAGGAAACCATTTTTCACTCAGAGTGGGGTGGTAATCTGGAACTCTCTGCCTGTGCTGAGGGCCAAGTGCTGGAAAATGGAATTGGAAGAATTGGATTGTTGTTTTTGACCAGCGCTATCTTGATGGGCTGAAAAGCCTTTTTATCTGTTCTGCAGATCTCTATAACTCATGTTCTAGTACTTGGCCCACAGTTGTATATGCTGTGACATTTCAAGTGCTCATCTAAATATTTCCTATATGTCGTGTTGGTTCTGGCCTCCACCATCTTTTTCATTAGTGAGTTGCAACCACCTACCACTTTCTGGGTAGGAAAAAATCTTTTTTGTTATCCTTTATAAACCTTGTCTTAAAACTGTGCTCCTTGGTTATTGACCCCTAACTAAACGAAGCTATTTGGAGTCATAGAGTTATACAGCATAGAAGCAGAACCTTCAGTCCAACTTGTCCATGCCGACCAAGTTTCACAAACTAAACCATCCCATTTGCATGCATTTGGCCCATATCGCTGTAAACCCTTCTTATTCATGTCCCTGTCCAAATGTCTTTTAAATATTCTAACTGTACCTGTACTGACCACTTCATTTGGCAGGTCTTACCACGTATGAACCATCCTCTTTGTGAAAAAGTTGTTCCCTCAGGTTCCTTTTAAATCTTTCTCTTCTCACCTGAAAAAATATGCCCCTAATTTTGAAATCTCCCACCCTAGGAAAAAGACCTTTGCTGTTCACCTTGATTTCATTTTTGTCTATGATTCAGCATTGAATTCAATCTTTGAACTGATGCTTCTGAAAGAACGTGCCCCTCATGATTTTATAAACCTCTACAAGGTGACCTTTCAACCTCCTATGTTTCAGTGAACAAATGTCCCAGCCTATCCAGCCTCTTCTTATAACTCAAACCCTTCAGGCCTGTCAACTTCCTAATAAATCTTTTATGAACCCTTTCCAATTTAATAATACTTTCCTATAGTAGGGAGACCAGAACTGTGCACAGTACTCTGAAAGTGGCCTCACCAATGTTCTGTACAACTTCAGTATGATGTCCCAACTCTGATACTCAGTGGTCTGAGCAATGATACTCAGTGGTCTGAACAATGACGACATGCGTGCCAAACGCTTTCTTAACCACCCTGCCTATCTGTATACAACTTTCAAAGAACTATGTACCTGAAACCTTAGGTCTCTCTGTTCGACAACCCTACCCCGGGCCCTACCATTAATTGTACAAGTCCTGCCCTCATTTGTTTTCAAAATGCAATACCTCGCATTTATCCAAATTAAACTCCAGCTGCCACTCCTCAGCCTATTGGCCCAAATGATTGAAATAACCACATTCGCTGTCCACTGTGCCACAAATTTTGGTGTCATCTGCAAATGTACTAACCATGCCTTCTAAATTCTCATCCACATCGTTATGTAAATGACAAACAAACATGGACCCAGTACCAATCCCTGCAGAACACCACTAGTGACAAGCTTCCACTCCCAGAAACAACCGTCCACGACCATCCCCGCTATCTCCTACTGTTAAGCTAATTTTGTATCCAATTGGCAAGCTCTCCCTGAATTCCATGTGATCTAAAGTCTAAGAATTAGTCTACCATATAGACAATGAGGCAAAAGTGAGAATTGCAGATGCTGGAAACCAGAGTCTAGATTAGAGTGATACTGGAAAAGCACAGCAAGTCAGGCAGCATCCGAGGATTAGGAAAATCGACGTTGAGGCAAAAGCCCTGATGAAGGGCTTATGCCCGAAATGTCGATTTTCCTGCTCCTTGGATGCTGCCTGACCTGCTGTGCTTTTCTAGTACCACTCTAATCTATACCATGTAGACGATGTCTATCACTCTACCCTCATCAATGTTTTTGGTTACATCCTCAAAAAACTCAGTCAAGTTTGAGAGACATGATTTCCCACATGCAAAGCCATGCTGACTATCGCTAATCAGTCCTTGTCTCTCCAAATGCATGTAAATCCTATCTGTCAGAAACCCCTCCAGCAAATTACCCACCACTGATGGCTGACTCATAGTTCTATAGTTCACAAGCTTTTCCTTACAGCCTTTCCTAAATGAAGACACAACGTTAGCTGCCCTCCAGTACTCACCTGTGGCTGTAGATGATACAAATATGTCTGGTAGGTACCTGGCAATTTCTTCCCTAACTTCCCACAATGTCTTGGGGTATATTTGAGCAGGTCCCAGAGATTTGTCCACCTTTGTTTTCTAAGGTCGTCAGCACTACTATTTCTGTGAGTGGACTGTTTCCAAAACGTCAATATTTATTTCCCAAGTTCCCTAGCCTCTATTTCTTTCTCCACAGTAAAAACTTGCACAAAATATTCACTTATTATCTCTCACATCTCCTGTGGTTCCACACATAGACAGTCTTGTTGATCTTTAAGGGGCCCTATTCTCTCCCTAGTTGATGTTTTTCTTTTAATGTACTTGTAGAATCTCTTTGAATTATTCTTATTTGCCAAGGCTATCCCACATCCCCTTTTGTTTTGTTATCATTTTTGGAATGTGGGTGTTGCTGGCTGGCCAGCATTTATTGCTCATCCCTGGTTGCCCTTGGGCTGCCTTCTCGAACTGCTGCAGTCCACCTGCTCTGGGTTGACCCACAATGCCATTAAAGGAGGGAATTCCAGGATTTTGCCCCAGTGACAGTGAAGCATCGGCACCATATTTCCAAGTCAGGATGGTGAGTGGCTTAGAGTGGAACTTGAAGGTGGTGGTGTTTCCATATATCTGCTGCCCTTGTCCTTCTAGATGGAAGTGGGGGATTTCAGTGATTACACCATTGAATATCAAGGGTGATGGTTAGATTGTCTCTTGTTGGTGATGGTCATAGCCTGGCATTTGCGTGGTACGAATGCTATTTGCCACTTGTCAGCCCAAGCCTGGATATTGTCTAGATCTTGTTGCATTTGAAACTGAACTGCTTCAGTATCTGAGGAGTCGTGAGTAGTGCTGAACATTGTGCAATCATTGGTGAACATTCCCACTTCTGACCTTATGATGGAAGGAAGGTCATTGATGAAGCAGCTGAAGATGGTTGGGCCTAGGACACTACCTTGAGGGACTCCTGCAGAGATGTCCTCGAGCTGAGATGACTAATGTCCAACAACCATGACCATCTTTCATTATGTTAAGTATGACTCCAACCACCGGAGATTTACCGCCTTGTACCTATTAATTCCAGTTTTGCAAGAGCTTCTTGATGTCATAGTTGGTGATTGCAGCCTTGATGTTAATGGCTTTCAATCTTACCTCACCTCTGGAATTCAGCTTTTTTGTCCATGTTTGAACCAAGGATGTAGTGAGGCCCGGAGGTGAGTGGCCCTGGCGGAAGCCAAACTGGGCATCACTGAGCAGGCTATTGCTGAGCAGGTGCTGCTTGACAGCACTGTTGACACCTCCCAACACTTTACTGATGATAGGGAGTAGACTGATGGGGCAGTAATTGGATGAGATGGATTTATCTTTTTTATATACAGGACATATCAGGGCAATTTTCCACATTGTTGGGTAGATGCCAGTGTTGTAACTGTACTGGAGCAGCTGGCTAGAGGAGTGGCAAGTACTGGACCATAAATCTTCAGTACTGTTGCTGGAATATTTTCAGGGCCTGTAGCCTTTGCAGTATCCAGTGTCTCCAAATGTTTCTTAACATCATGTGGAGTGAATCAAATTGGCTGAAGATTGGTACCTGTGATGCTGGGGACTATTGGAGATGGCTGAGATGGATCATCCACTCAGCAATTCTGGCTGAAGATTGACGTGAAAGCTTCAGCCTTATCCTTTGCACTGATGTGCTGGGCTCTTCCATCATTGAGGATGGAAATATTTGTGAAACCTCTTGTTCCAGTGAGTTGTTCAATTGTCCACCGTTCAGGACTGGATGTGGCGGGACTGGAGAGCTTTGATCTGATCCATTGGTTGTAGAATCTCTCAGCTGTTGCCTATCACTTTCTGCTTATGCTATTTAGCATGCAAATAGTCCTGTTTCGTAGCTTCCCCAGGTTGACACTGTGTGCAGGTGTGCCTGGTGCTGCTCCTGGCATGCCCTCCTACACTGTTCAGGGTTGATCCCTTGGCCATCACCTTAACCCCTATCTGTGCCTCAAATTGTGACAAATAGAGGACCCAGTCCCAACCTGCAAGTCTATGGCCCTGGTTTCCCAGTTGGTAATCAAGCACCCTAGGTGGGAAACAGCAACTTTAATTGCCTGCTGGGAAGGCAGCTAATAAGAGAGGTCGTGACTTGAGACCCTTTCCAGGCTGTTAATGGAGCATTTGTGAACTTTAATTGTTGGCAATTTGAAAAAGTCCCCAGTATACCTTTAAGCCTAACAGTTAGTTAGTGAGTTGACAAGAAAGAGTGTGGACCTGGAAAAGCACAGCCAGTCAGGCAGCATCCAAGGGGCAGGAGAATCGACGTTTGGGGCATAAGCCGTTCATCAGGAATTAGGAATGTCATAATTACATATAAAGGTAACTAAGCTACCCTGTTACTCACTTGAAGATTCCTGATGAAGGGCTTATGCCTGAAACGTCAATTCTCCTGCTCCTCGGATGCTGCCTCATTGGATGTGCTTTTCCAGCACCACACTCTTCGACTCTGATCTCCAACATCTGCGGTCCTCACTTTCTTCTAGGTGACAAGAAAGGGAGAGTATCTCTCCAGGCCAACTCCCCCAACTATGTTCCCATCTCAGCACATGTGGTGGTGGGTGGAATTGCTCCCTGAATATCATATTTACATTTCAAGGGAACTAAGCTACCTTGTTACCCACTTGAAGACAGAGTACGACATTCAGTACCACAAAATCACCTATAGATCAGGTGATAAAACACACATCTCTGAGTTGCAAGCTTGTGTGCTGAAGTCCTGTGGCAGGGAATGAAAATAAAAATCAAGACTGACATTCTGGTGCGTTACTGACCAATTGCCACAGTGGCAGTGTGTGTATTTGAGATTAAATATTACACCAAAGCCCTGTATGCCTTTCCAAATTGATATAAATATTCCTTGAAACAAATACAGAAAATGCTTTGAGAAACTCTGCAGGTCTAGCTCCATTTGTAGAGAAAGAGGAACAGATTTAACATTTCGAGTCTGGCATGTCTCATTTTCAGAACTCCAGACCCAAAATATTGACTCTGTTTTTCTCTCTACATGGATACTGTCAGACCTGCTGAGTTTCTCTTGCATTTTCTGTGTTTGTTTCTGATTTGTAACACCTGCAGCATTTTGTTATTTTGTAAATGTTCCTTGGAACTATTTCAAGAAGAGCAGAGAAGTTATCCATGTTGTCTTGAATAATAGTCATTCATCAAACAACATCACAAGAACAAGTTATCTGGTCATTATTTCAATGATGCATTTGTGCATGTTGGCTACTGTGCTTCTTAAATTATAATAGTGACTGCACTTCATGTGCTTCATTGTCTGTAAGGCACTTTGAGATGTCTAGAGTGTGGTGGGCTTATGCTCGAAACATCGATTCTCCTGCTCCTCAGATGCTGCCTGACCTGCTGTACTTTTTCAGGACCACACTCTCAACTCTGATCTCTAGCATCTGCAGTCCTCACTTTCTCCCAATTTGAGATGTCTGGCAGTCCTAGAGTCATAGAGATCTATAGCACAGAAAAAGACCCTTTGATCCATTGCATCCACTAGGGTCAAAAATAACTACATGACTATACTAATTCCATTTTCCAGTACTTGGCCTTTAGCCTTGTATGCTTTGGCATTGCAAGTGCACATCTAAATACTACGTAAATGTAAAAAGGCCTCTATCATCCTTGCAGGCAGCACTGCGTTAATGCAAATCTTTCTTTTAACGTATGAATGGCTCTATATCCACTGCAGCATTTGTACAGATAATTTAGCTATATCACTGGTGCCATATATAATACACCTTACCTCAAATCAATAGATCAATTTTTCTTTTGAAAAAAGTTGTTGTTTAGTTACCTGCCAATTGTTTATATGTTCCCACAACAAATAATTTTGGAGAAAACTATAACTGTCATAGTATATTATGTGTTACCCTGGTTTATTTCAGTTAGTACAAACATATTCATTGTTCTGTGCAGCTGCTTCACATCTGTATCGAGGGCTGGGGAAACTGGCGCTGGTCCGAGCCATTCAGTGTGGACAACATAGGCACATTTGTTAGAAGTATCCAGTACAAGGGCAGAACAGCATCACTGATCATCAAAGTACAGCCACTTAACAGTGTGCAAAAACAAGTAAGTTTCTTTCATGTGGTCGCGTATGAAGGCCAACCATTTTCTTATGCATTCTAACCCTTTAAATACAGAAGAGAGATGTCGGAGTTTGTGGTCTGTAAATATGTTTTCCATTTTATTCTGCTTTTGAGAAGATCTGCCTTTAAAAGCTGAAGCTAAATATTTAAACATGGGAGAAACAAAGAAGTATTTTTTTTAAATAAAGGCACAAATAAGAGGTGCCTTTTGAAAGATGCAGCACAGTTTTGCTAATCTTTTAAATATTGGTTGCTGCATTTACTTACACTGACTCCACATGATCTAATAGCAGCTGTGGAGAATGTCGTGGAAGTATAGAGTAGTTACAGTATAGAATCTCCTGGTGAGAATTCTGAGTTTAAACTCCTTTTTTATTTACTTACCAACCAGGTCAACGTTTCATTATTTGCCCTCTCAGAAACCTTTGTAATTTTAAAATTAGACCCCCATTTGATCTGCTGTTCAGTGGGGAAAAAAAAGGTTTGAGTGTGTTTTAAATTGTTTCTTCACAGCTATATCCTCTTCTTGTAGTACTCCTTATTGGATCCTTCCTGAATCTCCATTGTCCTTCCTGTACTAGGATGCCCAGAAGCATGCTTATTATGCAAAACAGCACAGGCCTTTTTACATTTAAGTAGTATTTAGCACTGAGAGCAGAGAGAGCCAAACAACTATTTGATAGATGTGTTGAAAATGTTGAAGGATGTTGGCAGATAAAAAGTAACATGGAGATTATTTTTTTCTCTCATGACGGGAGAGTCAATAGCCAGTGGATATCAATTTAAGATAATTAGCAAAAGAACCAGAAGCAAGACAAGAATGTCTTTTGCAGCAAAGTTATCATTTGATATGGGTAAAAGAGATGCAGACTCAATAATTGCTTTCAAAAGGAAATTGGATAAATACTATGGTTGAGGGGGGAGTATGTGCAGGCAGAAGGCGAGTGAATGGAGTTAATTAGATAACTCTTTCAAATAGCTGACACAGGCACAGTGGGCCAAGTGGCCTGCTCCAATGCTAAGATTCAGTGCTTCATTAACATCTGAAGAGAGCATCTGCAAAACAGACAGTATTTGCAGTGTCAATGTTGAAATACCTCAGCTTGATTTATAATCCAATGCTAAAATCCAGTGCTAACAATTTAGTTCGAATCTGGTTTAGTACCTTGTGTACAATACAGAATTAGGATTGCCATAATTTCAAAATAATCCATACGTATT
Source organism: Chiloscyllium plagiosum (assembly GCF_004010195.1). NCBI lineage: Eukaryota > Metazoa > Chordata > Chondrichthyes > Orectolobiformes > Hemiscylliidae > Chiloscyllium > Chiloscyllium plagiosum. The sequence goes on from NC_057713.1 coordinate 8,935,363, forward strand.
TGAAGGTATATGAAGTCCATGATTATTATGTGCAACATCATCCTCCATAAATGTGAAGAGTTTCATTTATTTCTGCTGGTTATTCTTCAACCCACACATGCATGAACTTAACGATTTGTGATACTGTTCCCTTTCAGATCATTATTTGTGGAAGACAAGCTATTTGCAGTTACTTAAATCTGGATGTGGAGCTCAAGGTGGTGCAGCATTGCAATGGGCAAGATGGACAGGAATCAATCAAAGAACATCTTTGCTGTTTGCCACTGAATCAGAAGATACCATCTTTTGTTCTTGAGAATGCAGAATTCACTAGGTTGTGCATCAGGGTTATGGGAAATGACACAGACTGGTCACCAGATGTGTACCTAGAGACACTTCAGTCTGAAAACAGCACCGTCATTCAGGTACTGAAATCACTTGGACAGCTGAAATTAAGCTTAGTTGCAGTATTAAACCATCCAACCTTCGATCCTCCTCCCCCATTCAGTCAGATGGTACATCTGTACCTTAGCACCATCTACCTGCTTTACTTCTAATAGTCCTTAATAGCCTTACCTTAAAAAAATCTGTCAACCTTAGTTTTAAAATTTTTAGCTGATTTTCTCCTCCCATCCCTAGAAAGCCTTAACAGCCCTCAGGAGGGAGAGAGTTTCAGATTTCCATCCACCTTTGTGTGAAGAAGTGCTTCCTGACAGTCCTCACTTTCCCACTCTCTCAACTCCATTATTCATTTTCAAGATCTCAATTGTTTCTTAAGAATGTGTTCTCTTGGGGGTGGGGGCATGCGGGGGTAGTGGAGAGCATAACTAGACATTGTCAATATAAGATAGTCACCAAGATATCCAACAGAGAATTCAGAAGAAACATCTTTGGCTAAAGAGCGGTGAGGATTTGAAATTTGCTCCCACAAGAAGTGGTTGAAGTGAATAGTATAGATGCATTGAAAGGAAACCTAGACAAGCATTTAAGAGGGTTTAAGATGAGATAAGAGACTCAAATGGAGGAAAAAACAACAGCAATGCACTAATACATCAAATGGCCTTCTGCACGAAATTTTATGTAAACCATTGAATCGCCCATTAACCTTTAACATTGAAGGGAATACAAGCCTACTTATGCAAATTGTTCTCATAATTTAAACATTTTCACTCTTGTATCTTTGTGAATTGTTAAGTGTGTGGGTATTGCCTATGGATTTATAATGAAGAGTGGTGTTAATATGATATTAATTTAATTTTCAAGCGCTGTGCGAACACCCTGGAGAAATATTACCTGCTCTGAAGAGGAGCAAGCAATGCAATGCATGTGCGCACTTAATCACACAAGATTCTCCTTATATTTAATGATGAAGATCAAAAAGAGTTGACACGTTCCCTTTACTCATTTTTAGCCTGTATAAAATTAAAGTGTGTACTGTTTTTAACATAGAGTGTTCAACTGGAACTGATAAGGATCTCGACCACATAATGCATTCATCCATTTCCTCCTCATTCGATCTGTGTGCTTGACTCACTAAGGAAGTGTTAAGTCAAGTGTTTTTGAACTAGTGCAAGACCAGAATGACTTTGCACCAGCATAGATGATGAAGTTGGCCCATAAAACACCAAACAAGACAACTTTGCAAAGTTTGGGACTGAGATAAATTCACTCATGCTTCAAAGTATACCCAGTTCTTAAGAAGAAGAAAATAGAATGAGCTTAAATTTGTCAAATGAAAATTTGCTTGATTTTTATTTAGTTCTTTGCTTCATGGCCTCCTTCGAATAACTAACTTTTATTTCTTTGTTGTTGATGGCTACAGATTCCCAATTCAAATGGCTCCGTGTTGCATGTGTGGTGTACTTGTCTGAACCTGGATGCCAAATCTCCTGTACAGCAGAGAGTGGTGAGTGTTCTACTCCTTTTCAGCACTTCCAAAGTTCTGGTACTCATCATTCACTAGTAAACTAACAACAGTCTGTCACATTTATTCACTCCCCTAAATACCATTCTGCCAGCACTGGAAAGTTCAGATGTGTAGAGTTAAGATGAGGGGTTCACTGGAATAACACTGTACTGCCCTCCTAGATCAAAAGGATTATGCCAATTATTATGCCAATACTAAAGGGGTATGGAGCAATTCAGTCATTGTAATCATCTATTCAAAGACTATCACTTGTGAAAGTGTAAAATTGTTGAGTTTGGTAGGAAGTGTAGAAAAAGGGATAAGGCCACACCTGCAGTGGTATGTACAGATTTGGTCTCCTTACCTCAGAAAGAAAATATGCTTGCTTTAAAATTTGCATCCATTACTGGATGGATTCCTGGAGTATGATGATTTTCCTGTGCAATGAGATTCAGTAAAGTAGGTCCATATTTTGGTAATACCGCCAGAGGGGAATGTAATCTCCAGCCCATTGTTTCAGGATAAAGCAACGACCACTTCGGATTGAGTTGGGGAGTAATTGCTTCGCTCTGAATGTTATGAATCTATGAAATTCAGTCGTGAAAGCTTGGTCAATGAGTGTTATAGGCTGGGATTGATTAATCGTTGGGCAGTAAAAGAATCAAAGTGTAGAACGGTGTCATTCCTAATGAAGAGCTTATGCCTGACACATCTATTCTCCTGCTTCTCAGACACTGCCTGACCAGTTATGCTTTTCCAGCGTCACACTCTTTGACTCCTTAGGTGTTAAAGGAGCTCATTTAGATGTTCAGCAAAGATTAAGCATTTTGAGTTCTACATGACTCTTCTTTGGAATACCAAGTTAAAAAATCACACAACACCAGGTTATAGTCCAACAGGTTTAATTGGAAGGTTTAATTGTTGGACTATAACCTGGTGTTGTGTGATTTTTAACTTTGTACACCCCAGTCCAACACCGGTATCTAAAAAGAGCCAGACTGGATTTGAAATGTTAACTCTGTTTTTCTCTCCCCACAGATGCTGCCAGACCTGCTGAGTCTCTCCAGCAGTTTGTTTTTATTTCTTTCATTTCACCAGCATCTGCAGGACTTTGTTTTTATTTCTGTAAAAAAGATCTCATTGACTGACAGAGTAGGCTCAGGGGACCATATTACCTATTCCTGCTCTTATTTCTTACACTCTTACATTCTATAACTGTTTGAGTTAAGGTTTCTCATTAGTATTTCTCCTTCTTCAAGACACTCCTTAAAACCTGCCGTTTTGGGCAAATATTTGGTCACCTGTCCTAAACATGTCCTTATATCACTGTGTCAAGCTTGATAGCTCTCTTCTGAAGTATCTTGGAATAGTTTACAATGGTAAAGGTGCTATATAAATGCAATTTGATGTTGTATCATTGATAGCATAGGGAATTGTCCCCAAGACGAGTCAAATCTACAGGAGTATATTTTGCACTTGGGAAAGAATGGCATAACATTATTTTATTTCTCAAACTGTGATGTTGTTGTTCCCTGCCCTCACCTTGGCCTTCTGTCCACTGACAAACTTGTTTTATTTTTGCAGCAAAGGCATGTTAAGATTCTTGTGTTTGAATTGCAGCTGTTTCTCAGTCCTTTGTTTGTCATGAGGAGCCATCTCCCTGATCCCATTATTCTACACATCGAGAGACGAAGTTTGGGTTTGAAAGAACCTCAAGTCATTGCTGGAAAGGGGCAGGAAGAGCCACTCCAGAATGTGGAACCTGAAGTCGTGCACCATTTGACATTTCAAGCAAGGTAACCATAAAATTCTTGCCCGTGACAATCAGTGACCGCTTCTTCACCTTGTTCCAGACACTCTAACAAATGCTTACAATGTGCTTTGAACCTTCTTTTCAAATTCTCAGCCTGTAATACTTGCCTATGTGTAGTGGTATTTCTATAGAGTATAATTAGTGGTAAATTGTTATGTTTGCCTGCATTGTACATTTTGTACTCTGATGTAAATTATAGCATCAGTAGGGAAGGGTGGGAAATGTACTGCTTCTGTCGTCATTCCTGTATTTTGGTGTGCAGATATACTGATGTAAACTGTTATGTGACTTGGCGTGTTGGGTAGGTTGGCAGAAAGTGAAGCAGTCGAATGGAAAGAAAGAAAGGCTTGCTTTTTTTCAAGGGTCATTTTTGGCCCCAGGTCATCCCCAAGTGCTTGACAACCAATGAAGTATTTTTGAACTGTAGTCAGTGTAGGAAAAGTAACAGCCAAATTGTTCATAGCAGGGTCTCAAAAGCAGCTGTATGAAAAGACCAGCCTTTCAGTTCTGGTAGTGCAACTTGAAGTGCTCCTATTTCTGAAGCTTAATTTAATCCCCATCTGTGAATAATTTAGTCAAAACAAAATCGAGGTGTTGTAGAAACCCTTTATAACGCAAATCAATCGAGGCAAATAGCAGGCACCTGTTGAAGGTACTGCCTCTGTCTCAATTGTTTGGAATTCTCTACCACAGGACGCTGTTGAGGCCAGTTCGTTAGATATATTCAAGAGAGAGTTAGACATGGTCCTTGTGGCTAGCAGGATCAAGGGATATGGAGAGAAAGCGGGAGCGGGATACTGAAATTGTATGATCAGCCATGATCATATCGATGGTGGTGCAGGCTCGAAGGACCGAATGGCCCACTCATGCACATATTTACTGTGTTTCCATTGGCTGGGTCTTGCTGGGTGCTGTGGTTCTTCACAGCCCCTGCAGCTCGGCTAAGAGGTGGGAGAAGAAGTCTGACCAGTATCTGGACGGCTGCTCCATAGCATTTGAATGTCGGGAGCAGCATTATTTGCTTAGCAGTAAGAATTCCACTTCATTTGAGTACGATGCCAAGCAAGTGGATGATTCATACCTGTGTAATTCTAACAGCACCAAGTGTGAGAAGTGGCCAGTGCCCTACACGGCGGCACGGTGGCACAGTGGTTAGCACTGCTGCCTCACAGCGCCTGAGACCCGGGTTCAGTTCCTGCCTCAGGCGACTGACTGTGTGGAGTTTTGCACGTTCTCCCCGTGTCTGCGTGGGTTTCCTCCGGGTGCTCCGGTTTCCTCCCACAGTCACAAAGATGTGCAGGTCAGGTGAATTGGCTATGCTAAATTGCCCGTAGTGTTAGGTAAGGGGTAAATGTAGGGGTATGGGTGGGTTGCGCTTCGGCGGGGCGGTGTGGACTTGTTGGGCCGAAGGGCCTGTTTCCACACTGTAAGTAATCTAATCTAATCTAATCTACACTATGGGCACTGCCACCCTGCTGAGGAGGCCAGGTGAGTCAGAGCTCACAGCGAGCGGAGTAACTTGGATGGCGGCCCAAGTTCACAAGGGTGCATATGGTTAACTATTTTGTCAAAAGTTCTCCTAATGAGCCTCCCTTGAGCTCTGGGTCTCCCCCAGCTGTCGCAAAATTCCAGCAGGGACAGGATGAAGCCCTTATCCAGCTGTTAGCCGTCCTCTTTTGTTCTTTAAGGGCAGACAGACGGCCAGATGCTACTCCCACTCCCATATGTTCTCGGAAAATGTCAGACAGGTTGGGGCAATGGAAAGACGGCTGATCCATTTTGCATACCGCAACCTTCAAATTCGGTATTGGCAAGCTTGAAATCCATCCCCATGTGGACAGATCCACTTTCACACAGATTGTATTGAAATAAGATGGTGAAATGGGCACACCCCATAGTGTAGAATCATATAGCACCCAAGAAAAGCCCATTACATTCCAAATCATCCAAACTCTCTGAATTAGAAAAATAAAAGCTCCACGTTTGTCCTCTGGTTCTTTTGCCAATTGTTCTTAAGTATGTCCTTATGTCACTGATCATTGTGCCACTAATTATTCCATGAAAACCATTCATGCTTTTTACACACTGCTGTCAAGTTCCCCCATAGTCTTCTCTGCTTTAAGAAGAGCAAGCTCATCTTTTCTCATAACTGAGTTCTCCCATCCCTGCCCAGTCCACCCTGCACCTCTCCAGACATTGTTTATGTAATGTGAACATTACTGGCAAAGCCAACATTTGTGTCCAGTCCTATCTGACCTTGTGTAGGTGGTGGTGAGCAGCTTTCTCAAACTTCTGCAGTCAATGTGGTGTGCCAGCAATGCTGTTAGAGTGGGAGTTCCTGGACTTTGACCTAGCAACAGGGAAAGAAAATAATTTCACATCAGGATGGTATCTGACTTGGAGGGAACTGGCAGGTGGTGCCATTCCCTTGGATCAACTGTCCTTTGTCCTAGCTAGGAGAGGTTGTGAGTTTAGAAAGTGTTGTGAAAGGAACCTTTATAAATTACTTTGCTGCATTTTGTCAATGCTGCACACTGTGTCAGTGGTGGTGGGAGTGACTTGAAGATGGTGGAACACCAGTCAATTAGGCTGCATATCTCTGAATGATGTCAAGCTTTTTGAGTGTTGTTCGAGCTGCACTCATCCAGACAAGCCTGGAGTATTTCATCACGCTCCTAACTTGTGCCTGTAGATGCTGCTCTGGCTCTGGGAGTTAGGAGATGAGTTGCCCACCTGCAGTATTCCTAGCCTCTGACTGGTTCTTGCACTACCAGTGACACCTTCCATACCTTTAGAACATAGAACAATACAGCGTAGAACAGGCCCTTCGGCCCTCGATGTTGCACCGACCTGTGAGCTATTCTCAGCTCGTCCCCCTATACTATCCCATCATCATGTGCTTATCTAAGGATTGTTTAAATCTCCCTAATGTGGCTGAGTTGACTACGTTAGCAGGTAGGGCATTTCACACCCTTACCACTCTCTGAGTAAAGAACCTGCCTCTGACATCTGTCTTAAATCTATCACCCCTCAATTTGTAGTTATGCCCCCTTGTACAAGCTGACATCATCATCCTAGGAAAAATACTTTCACTGTTTCGTGATGATTGAGAGCAGTATGTTTTAATGCTAATTGGCCAGGTTGGATTTGCCCTGCGTTTTTTGTGGACGGGACCTAACCTTTCCACAATGTTCCATCTTTGCGAGTGTTATAGATGTAGTAGAATAGTTTGGCTTAGGGAATGGCCAGTTCTTTAACACAAATCTTCAACACCGCAGCCAGGATGTTGTTGGTGCGCATAGCCTTTGATGTATCAAGTGTCTTCAGGCATTTATGGGTGGAATTCTTATTCAAACCTGCATTTGGCAAAATATGAATTGACTTTTAGTTCTTGGCAAAGGAAATCATGTTTAAATGGCAATGCAATGGGTTGTAATAATAATTCCCCTTTCTTCACAGGGAGGAAGATGAAGCATCCCAGTGTGCAGTCCCCATCTCAACAGTTCTCATTAAACAAATTGTCCGTGGGCTACAAAGTGATTGTACTGTTGGCAAGTTATTTAGAGAGTTCTACAACAAGAACACTGATGCACGTAACCCTTGGCCGTACATAACAAAGGAACCTGACAGGTAATGTAGAAAAACCCTCAGCTTTCTGCTCTCTGTACAACCAGCAATTTGGAAATATGCTAAACATTTGGATACAAATGGATACAATTAAAGTGTCTGTTACTTTGGTCTATTTAAACTGAAATATCCTTTAATCAGGAAACGCATAACTATTGCCAGATATAAGCAACTATACCTAATAATGTTCTGTTTCACTTTTTATTCTCCTCCTCTTATCAAATTCTTTACATTTTCAGTGGATCAGGGAAGGTTCTTTTGAGAGAGGGGAGTTTATCTAAATGTAACCTGTATGAACCTATTTCTGATCAATCTTAGAGTATCATTTGTATTCATAAAAATATTTGATTTAGAGATGAAATCTAAACACTTAATAATGCTTTGGTTATAAAGTGACCATTATCTTTGCAAGTCTGTATGATTATGTGAGAGTTATTTGATCCCCAAGCTGACTTTGTAAAGTTCCGAATCAAAGAGTTGTATCAACTGGTAATCCACAGTTAAGAAGATAAATGTCATTTTTGCTCGGCCTGAGAAGATTGTATGGTAACACAAAAGAATTTGTTGGTAATCTTTATGTAATCATTTGCTGGCAGCCTTTTAAAAGCCAGAACAATTTTTAAGGATCTGTCACTTCTGACATGAAGAATCATGACAGCTTAAATACTTACTTCAAACATGTAACTGCCAGCAAGGATAATGAAAAACTAATCTGTTTCTCTTAATGTGTGTTTGAACCGAGCAGCAAAAACAGCAGTGAGCTGCTTGCTCAGTGGGACAGTCCAATGCAAGTTAAACTGTCTGCCTGGAAACACTGCCTTAATACCCTTCTTGTTGAACTACTACCTTGGGCTTTGTTTGTCAACCAATCCAAATGGGACCTCTGGCTCTTTGAAGGCGAGAAGATAGTTGTGCAAGTTCCTGCTGGAAAAGTAATTGTGCCTCCAAACTTTCAGGTACACATGTTGATAATTTGCGTTCACGCTCTTGGAAAGAAAATCTTTTGTACGTTTTGAAAGGATTGCCTTTTAGTTTCTGGGCAGGTTTTGCATTGTCCATTGTTCTTGTGAAGAGCTTTGCTGAGATACTGATAATAATTTGACTGAACATCCACATCAGCCTACACATTGAGAAGGTCAGCACCTGAGCTGTCAGCTGATATAAATAATTGGCCTCCCAAATAGGATCTTTGTTTATTTCTTCAGTGGCAATGCCAACATTTGCTGTACAAGACCAAAAGGTACAGAGGCAGAATTAGGCCATCCATAGGGTCAGCTCCACCACTCGATCATGGTTGATACATTTGTCAAGCCCATTCTCCTGCCTTCTCCCTGTAACCCTGGTCCCCTTACTGATCAAGAACGTATCCATCTCCGTTAAATACACTCAATGACTTGGCCTCCACAATCTTATGAGTTCCACAGATTTACCACTTTCTGGTAACATTCCTCCACATCAATTTCTTCAGAGTTTGCTCTGAGGCTAGGCCCTCAGGTCCTCGTCTCTTCTATGAGTGGAAATATCTTCTCCATGTTCACTTTATCCAGGTCTTTCAGCATTCTGTAAGTTTCAATGAGATGCCCGCCCCCCCCCCAAACTTCATTGAGTATGAACTCAGGGTCCTTAGCAATCCTCATATGACTAGTCCACTTTCCTAATTTCCCTCATTCATCACCACCTTGAATACAACCAGGTGGTTTGTGACGCCACTGAAGGGGAGAAAAGCAATACACAGAAATAGATATGCGGATTGTACTGGATCTCCAAATCAAGTTGGACCAGTCTATCTCACATGTATGTTTTTCTGTTATTTCATTCTGGGATTTCAGAGGCAGTGCTATAATGGTAATGTCACAAGAACAGCAATTCAAAACCCCAAACTAATGTCCTAACGACATGGGTTTGAATTCCCCTCAAGACATTTGGTGAAACTTGAATTCAGTTGTTAAAGATCTAGAATTGAAAGCTGATCAAATGGTGGCTGTTTGGCCTCTTTTGGTTTGTCATAAAAACACATCTACATCACTTGTATCCTTTAGGAGAGGAAATTTGCCATCCTCACCTGGTCTGGCTCACATGTGAATGAGATGCACATCTCTGCAATGTGGTAAGACTATACAATGTAGAAGCAGAAGTAGACTATTCAGCCCATCCAGACTGTTCTGCTATTCAGTGCGATAATGACTGATCTAATAATCTTAAGCTCTACTTTCCTGTCTTTTCAGTATTAGATTTTATTGTCACATGTGCTCAAGCCTTGGGATACACCCTATAATCCTTAATTCCCTTACTGATTAAAATTATGCCCCATCTCAGCCTTAAACATATTTGACAACCCAGCCTTGACTGCTCCCAACCGTGAAGAAACCCACAGATTCACTACCTTCTGAGAGAAGAAATTGCTCCTCATCTCTGTCTTAAATGGGTGACTCTTATTCTGAGATTATGCCCTTTAGTCCTAAACTGTCCCATAGGGTGAAACAGCCTCTCCATATGTATCCTGTCAAAACCCTAAGAATCTTGTATGCTCCAATAAGGTCTCATCTCATTCTTCTAACTTGCTATGGGGCCATTCTACTCAACCTCCCCTCATAAGACATCTCCTCACACCCAGGATCAGCTTAGTGAATCTTGTCTTGACAGCCTGCAATGCCAGTATCTCTCCCTTCAGATAAGGGGACAAAACTATTCATGATATTCCAGCTGTAGTTTGACTAGTGCCCTGTATAGTTTTAGGAAGGCTTCCATATTTTAATACTCAGTTCCCTTTCAAATGAAGGTCAACGTTTCATTTGCCTTCCCTTTTGCCTGCTGAATGTGGATGCTACTATTTTGTGATTTATGCACAAGGAGGTTGAGTCTGAATTCTGGGTAGATAGGAATGGGCAACAAAATGCAGGGCTAACCTGCAATGCCCACATCCCAAAGACAAATAATATTTTTTTTTAAAAACAATGATTTATTCACCTTACTATGGTTGTAGAGGCATATGTAGGTCAGACCGAGCAAGATGGCAAATTTCCCATCTGGAGGACATTAGCAAACCACCCTTCCCCTAACAAGACCACAGTGACTATCCCTGATTAATCCAGGCCTTTCTAAGTAAGGTTCGCCCTATCTCTCAATATTAATCCAAGTGGTTTGTCTTTTGGTCTGAGTGATCAGCCAATCAGTATATTGAAATTCGCTCCTGATTAGCTGGATGCTGTTTTTAAGCCTCATTGTAGACTCCCAAGTCAATGAAAAGGGTTTCAATGTATCTTAATAGTTCTTGTTAGTATCTTGAAAATTGCAATCAGAAGTGTTCTTTCAGGCATTACATTCCAAAACGTAAAACCTTATTGTGTTTAAAAACCTTGTTGTTTCGTGAGAGCAGGTTGTCTGCAGGATACCCGAGACTTGGAAATAATGTGTGGCCTGAAAAAAGAAAGGAAGTATCATTTTTAAACAATATGGACAACTTTAATTTGGTTCAAATGCTGGCTTATTAACTGAGAAAAGAAAACTGCAAAATGCCACCTGAAAATAGTGTAAAATGACCAGCACTGTAATTGTTATTAATCATTCATTTTAGGAGCCTTTTCAGATTGGTATCTACTGGGCCAGCACAAACACTGTACACAAATCGACAGCAGTCCGGCTTGTGCATGATGTCACGTCCCCGAAGTGGAAGGATTATCCTGTCACTGATGTCATTACACTGGATGAGGATGGGATCGCTGATGCAGATGTAAAACTTGGAACCTTTCCCGATCATCAGAAGGTCTGTTTGCAACCACTGAACCCTTTCGTTGCCCCTGGGGGAATGTTTGAAAAACTGTCTCGGCAGTTTTCTGTTGGAACATTAGTGTGCTATGTAAAACCATAAGCAAAAACTCCCTTTCCACACAGCCAAAGAAGGAAAACTTGCTCTGGATTCTGCACTTCTTTGCCAGCTCTTACTGCTGCTTGTATTGCTAAGTGGGTCCGGGTGCATGATCTCCCAGAAAACATTGCACCAGAAGCACTTCACAATTCTGAAGTTGAAAACCGAATGTGCTCGAGAAACTCTGCAGTTTGAGTTGCATCTTCTTCCAAAGAGTCACGCCGACTCGAAATGTTAATTTCGTTTCTCTCTCCACAGATGCTGCCAGACCTGCTGACTTTTTCCAGCACTTTATGGTTTATCCTGGAATTTGCTACTAATAACATTGGCAGATCGTTGGGTTTTGATTGTCTGTAGATACTTTGTGTGTAATTTTTGAGAATATCAGAACAGAGTGGGCCAATTCGTTCCTTGAACCTGTCTTGCCATTCAGTTAGATCAGGGCAGTTATATAACCTAACTCCATAAACCTGCCTTGATTCTTTCATCGATAATGCCAAATAAAACTCTGCATTAAAATTTTTATTTGCTTGGAGTCACTTTAGGTGAATACTTCCAGAAATCTTTGTGTGAAGGACTGCTGCCTGACTTCAACCCTGAATGACCCAATTCTAATTTTGAAGTCATGCGGCTTTGTTTGTGCTCCCCTAACAAAGAAAATGATTTCTCTCTTTGTACCCTTTTAACCATCCTTATTACCTCACTTGGATCGCCCCTTAATCTTCCACCTTCAAGAAAGAAAGGCCGAGTCTATGTAACCTATCCTCATAATTTAAGCAGTTTATTTCCTAGTATCATTCTGGTGAATCTACGCTGCATCTTCTCCAAAGCCAATATATCCTTCCTGATGAGTCAAGGCTGCATGCAGTCAGCCAAATGAAGTCTAACCCGAGCTCTGTGCAGCTGGACATTAGCTTAGACCCTCTTGAGTTAATGCCCAACAGCTTTTTAAATTACTTCTTTGTTCCTGTCCGCTAATGCTGGGTGATTTTTAACAACTCACCAAATCTCCTTTTACAGTAACTTCCACATTTGAAATCTTTACTATCTGGAACTGCAAATGCAGTATATATATGTATAAAAACCACCATCTACAAGTTCCCCTCCAAAGCATTTACCACCCTGACTTGGAAATAGATCAGCATTCTGTCAGTTTTGGTGTGCCAAAGCCCTGGAACTCCCTCTTTCATGGAACTATGAGTTTACTGTGTCCCAAGGACTGAAGCAGTTTCAGAAGGCCAGCTCATCACCACCCTGTCCAGAGCAATTCAGGATGGGCAATAAATGCTGACCCAGTCAGCGAAATCCATATCCCATGAACAAATTTAGAAAGAAAGCAGCCAACCATTAATGGGAGTTATTTGCACATTTCCTTTCTTATGGAGGAAATGCCATAGGAACCTCATACCTAGGAAGAGAAGGAGTGTCAGTTAGTGTCTAATATTTTTTATTGCAAAGCTGCTTACCTACATCACAATAAGGAGTTCACTTTGAGAGCAGTTAATTGGCTATGATGTGTTTTGGGGCATTGCGGGTATGGATATAAGGTGATGTGAATGCAATTTCTTTTATTTCTGTTTTACTGATTTGTTAACTGTGCTTCTGCAGCTGTGTCAGTTTTGTATATCTTCAGTGGTACGACATGGGATTCAGATCCTAGTGATTGAAGACAAGACCATTTTAATGAACGCCACGACTCACAAAATCTACTATCGCCCTATGCTCATCTTCCCAGAACAAGCAACACAAAAGGAGGTACAAGTTGCAGAAATTGTTGTCTTTTAGTTTGTCAAATCTATGGCAGTACCAGGCATGTATATTTAATCCAAGTTCTGAATGTATGATAAAGGTCACTGTAAATTGCAGAACATTGAACATTTTGACTGGTAAATTAACATTTTTGTCTCATTTGACATTTCCTTCCTTTTGAAATTGTCATAATATGTCTGTTATGCTGGGTGGCAGGGTGAAATGTGAGGAGGACGTTAGGAGAATACAGGGTGACCTGGACAGGTTAGGTGAGTGGACAGATGCATGGCAGATGCAATTTAATGTGGATAAATGTATGGTTATCCACTTTGGCGGCAAGAACAGGAAGGCAGATTACTACCTAAATGGAGTCAAGTTAGGTAAAGGGGCAGTACAAAGAGATCTGGGTGTTCTTGTACACCAGTCAATGAAGGCAAGCATGCAGGTACAGCAGGTAGTGAAGAAAGCTAATAGCATGCTGGCCTTCATAACAAGAGGAATTGAGTACAGAAGCAAAGAGGTGCTTCTGCAGCTGTACAGAGCCCTGGTGAGACCCTTAAAGGGATAGGCCATTTAGAACAGAGTTGAGGAGAAACTTCTTCACCCAGAGAGTGGTGGGTGTGTGGAATGCTCTGCCCCAGAAGGCAGTGGAGGCCCAGTCTCTGGATTAGTTTAAGAAAGAGTTGGATAGAGCTCTCAAGGATAGTGGAATCAAGGGTTATGGAGATAAGGCAGGAACAGGATACTGATTAAGAATGATCAGCCATGATCATAATGAGTGGTGGTGCAGGCTCAAAGGGCAGAATGGCCTACTCCTGCACCTATTGTCTATTGTCTATTGCTATGATAACAAATTCCACATTTTAGCCATTCCCTGGAAAAGGAATGATGTGGAGGTGCCAGTGTTGGTCTGGGGTGAACAAAGTTAAAAATCACAGAACACCAGGTAACAGTCCAACAGATCTATTTGGAAGTACTCGCTTTCAGAGTGCTGCTCCTTATCAGGTAGCCAGTGGGACAGGATCATAAGACGCAGAATTTGTGTCTTATGATCCTGCCAATTAGTTACCTGATGCAGGCGTAGTGCTCTGAAAGCTAGCACTTCCAGGTAAACCTACTGGACAATAACCTGGTGTTGTGTGATTTTTAACTCTAGAAAAGAAAGTGCTTCTAAGTGGGTTTTTTTTTAGTGATTCTCTGATATTTATGACCCTTTTGGTCTCACCGTTAAGTTGAAACAGTGGGCTGTTTGGTATTCAGTTGAAATATGGCAAGGGTTGGAGAGGAACTCAGTTCCTCTAAAGATGGAAAAGGCTGCTGGAAGATCCATCAAATGGGCACCTAGCAGACAGCAGTTGGGCATTCCACCAATATGAGGACCCTGACTAAGGAAAGACTAGTCACGAAGAATCGCTGGCCGATTAGAAGCAACAGCAGCATCCTGGAGGAGGCTTGATTGCTGCCAGTGCAAACCCCTGCTCCCTGAAAGGAGAGTAACCATGGAAAAGGTGGGGTTTTCCTGGGGCAGCGAGGGGGAAACCTTGGGGATGAAGGCAAAGATGGGGAGGATAGCTCTCAGTGGCCATCCCTGAGTTTATGTCCAGTCCATCGACAGTATGCAAATTTTCTTAGTTGCATCTACCCTATTGTACCTTTCCTTAATCATGAAGAGGTGTGTGAGATCACCCCTCAGTCTTCTCTTTCCTAACTGAATGGCAGAACAGACTCAAGTAGCTGAATGACCTACCTCTCTTCCTTCGTCTCCATCATAGGAAACACCTGTAATGTGAATTTGACCAAGTAAGCGAATGGAGTGGGTACAGGAAAAAGGCATGAATCACCAGAATTACAGCAAAGTATGAAAGCAAATCAAATGATCTCATAGAGCTGTTCCAGGGGTTTCTCATTTGGGATGATATTATGTTCACTACTCAGGATAAAATACTATTTTTTCTACAATGGAGCTTCCAGTTTGGAAGGTTTCAAATGTAACCCTACTGTCTCAAAAAGATGTGGAGGTGGCAGTATTGGACTGGGGTGGACAAAGTTAAAAATCATACAACACCAGGTCATAGTCCAACAGGTTTATTTGGAAGCACTAGTTTTCGGAGCACTGCTGCCTCATCAGACAGTGACCTGGTGAAGGAGCAACGCTCCGAAGCTCGTGCTTCCAAATAAACCCATTGGACTATGACCTGGTGTTGTATGATTTTTAACTTTGTCTAGAAAAGGAGGAAGAGGAAAAAAAGGGCATTACTGACTTGTTAGCCTGGAGTAGGGAAGACACGAGTATTATCAAGGTTGCGATTATAAGGTATTTTTGAAAATAATTGTCTGTTGGACAGAATCAAGATGGATTCAGGAAGGGGGAATCATGTTTACCTGTCCTATTTGGAGGATGTTCCTAGCAGAGCTGATAAGAGGGAAGCAGTGGATTTAGTGTATTTGGATTTTCAGAAGACTTTTGATAAAGTTTCATACGGATGGTTAGTCAACAAAATTAAAGTGTATGGGAGCCTAATCTTCAGTCGCATGTCTCAAACTGGCAATCTGCACGTCCTGTCCTGTGATAAATTACAGATAGCATTCTCAATAGATATTGTTTAACTGATGAATCTTTTACCACTTTTCAGCTGTTTAAAGATATGACCATAATTAATTATTAAAGGAATTCCTTTCAAAATTTGACCTTCAACTGTCTCATAATGGCCTTCAATGTAATTTCAGTAACTTGTGAGGTCTTTAACAGATTTACACCTCATTTCAATATATAGCTGTTTGCATTATAACTATTTGAAGAATACTTCCGTTGCAATTTGAGATGACTGCCTTTGTTATTATTAATCTTTGGTGACCACTCAGTGCCTCAAGTTGGGTTGAATACATTTTCACTAGATTTGGCGAGTTGGCAGCTGTGGTCTTGTCTAGTTCCCCTGAAGGGAGTAATACAGCCCCTTCTATCCTTGTTAACTGTCAACAGATGACATGCTTGTTGAAGACGTCTATATACATTTCAAAACAAATAAGAAATTCTAATCGTAGCCACTTTCCAGTGAGACAGTTGTTTAAAATTAAAGGGTTGCACACACAGAACATTTCATATCATTTACGTTGCAAAGCAGTGAGAAGCATGGTAGCTACAAGTTTTTTGCAACTCCTCTCTTCCAGTCAGTGATTAGCAGGTTTTGCCTGGGTTGGAGGCAGTGGAACGCATCTTCTGTTATTCATTTGTAGTGTCACTGGATGGCCAGCATTTATTGCCCATTCCCAGTTGCCGTTTTGAGGTCATGGTCGTGAGCTGCCTGCATGAACTCCTTCAGTCCATGTATTGTTGATAGACCCTGAAAAGCATTCGGGAGGGAATTCCAGGATTTTGACCCAGCAACACTGAAGGAAAGGCAATATATTTCCAAGTCAGGATGAGTGGCTTGGAGAGCAACCTGCAGGGAGTGGTGTTCCCATGTATCTGCTGCCCTTGACCTTTGAGGTGGAAGTGGGTATAGGTTTGGAAGATGTTGTCTAAGGATGTTTGGTGAATTTCTGCAGTGCATCTTGGAGATTTTACACTCTGCTGCTACTGAGCATCAGTAGTGGAGGAAGAGGATGATGGTCTTGTTCCCCTCAGAAAAGAGGGATGTTACTGCACTCTCTTACTCCATGTACCAATGCAGATCTCATGCATATTGGCTGTTGCATTAATGTGCAAATTTTCTTCAGTGCGTATTCCTGGTCCTTTCTGCCTCAGCACCATCATTCTTAGAAGTGGAAATAAAAGTACGTGAAATTTACAGGACGCAACCAAGCCATTCTGCCCAACTATTCCATATCGGTGTTTATACGCTGTACGGTGTTTACACCTTGTCCAAGTTGATTCTACACCAGAGAGAATCATACATTATGAGAAACTGAAGCTTCACCCCTCCCTATCTCTGAAACCTCTTGCGATTTTAAGGACCTCTAATAGGTCAGCTCTCACTTCTCTCTATCCAAGAGAATACAGAGACCCACACTGTTCATCCTCACTTGATAGCTGACAGGACTTCCAAATCACTACAACCTCAGATACCTATGCTCATCTAACTATGGCCTCTTGATCATAGCACAAAATTCTGAACTTCCACCCCTAAAAATCTCCACCTCGGTCTCTCTCTCTCTCTCTCTCTTTTAAAACACTCCTTAAAAACTAATCTCTTTGACCAAACTTTTGGTTATCTGCCACGTTATCACCTGGTGTAGCTTGCTGGCAAATTTTTTTGACAGCACTCTTGTGATTGATATGAGTCATTTTACAATGTAAAAGGTGTTATATAAATGCAGGCTGTTGTTGTCATTGGAGAGCTAAGCATTTTGAGGTGAGGAGAGCGAAATTGGTGCAGGAGCAGTCAATATAACCCCAATAGCCAGCTCTGAGGAGGAGGTGCTACCTTGCTGTTGTCCTGCTATTACGATGTGGCAAAGGTATGGCTAAGCAATAGAATGGAGAGCCCTTTCCCAGAGCAAGTAAAACAGGGAGTCCAAAGAGAGGGAAAATTTAAAATGGGAAAACATTCCCAAAAGCACATTAGCATATTTTCCTCTTTGTGATACTTTATCACATTTTGTTCAATGTCTCTCTGCTCCATTTTTCTGTATGATGTGAATTTAAGCTCTTGGAATGGTATCTTTGGCTGAATCTTACATCAAATGGACTGCAGTGGCACAAGACGTCAGCTCGCACCATCTTCTCAAGCACGACCAGGAATGGGCAATAAGTGCTGTCCCAACCAGTAAAGCCCATATTTCCTGAATGAATGAAAAGAAAAGCACTTTACCAGCCTCCACCACCGTCTCCCACAATCTTAGCAGGGAACATCGGCTGAGAGGAATGCTGACTCTCCCACTGACATTGTACAGTCCATTGCCCTCAAAAACAGAAATTCTACATCAAGGAGCTCTCTGCTACTTTAGGGAGGAACCTTGCAATGTGGACCCAATGTTTAAAAATGGAGTCCAGTGTAGATAAGCATAGGTATCTGAGATGGTAGTGATTTGGAAGTTCTGTCAGCTATCAATTGAGGATGAACAGTGTAGGTCTCTGTATTCTCTTGGATAAAGAGAAGTGAGAGCTGACCTATTAGAGGTCCTTAAAATCACAAGAGGTTTCAGAGATGGGGAGGGAAGCTTCAGTTTCTCATAATGTATGATTCTCTCTGGTGTAGAATCAACTTGGACAAGGTGTAAACACTGTATAGCGTGTAAACACCGATATGGAATCGTTAGGCAGAATGGCTTGGTTGCGTCCTGTAAAATGAGATTGAGTGTTGGGTGTGGGAGGGGAAACCCGAGCTCAAGGCAAGATATAAACCTTTGGGGTTTGGTTTTGGTGGTCTGCTGGGTTGCCATTCAACATTTTTTTTACTACACCTCAAGGGTACTTCATTGCTTGTAAAAGTGTTTAGAGGTGGCCATGCAGACCACCATATTAGATGCATGTCTTTCCTTTATTAGTAATGTTACTGAATTTTATTCATGTTTTTCAGCGTGTCCACATAGCAGAAAGTTCTGTGTTTAGCCTCAGTCCAGCGAGAGCCCACTCTCCTCCTGTGCCAAGCTCCATTCCATGCTGGGATCTCCTCGCAGGTGCAAGTCAAGCAGATTTCATCACCCCACTACCCCAGAAATATCTGCTGTTCGGCTACTCTCCGCACATTGGCATGAACAGCTGTCAGTTCTGGAGTCTGCCAATTATAATTAGGCAGGATTTTCCGAGGCAAAGTGTGGCAGTACCTCTTGGGGATTCCGGTGAAAGTGGATTTTGTTCCAGGTACAGTGAAAGCAATTTTGATTTAGAAAAAAAGTCTCTTGTTGACATACTCTGCCATGCGTAACTATTTAACTTCAACATTGATATTTCAAGTAACTAACCAAGACACACTGTGGGGACTTGTTGGAGGGCATTCCTATTTGAAGACCGAAATTCAGTAATCCTCTCTTTTATTTCTAAAGCAAGATATAACTTTGCGTGTTTTGCAACTAATCATTTTTGATTCCATTCCTCTGAATTGCAAATTTCCCTTCACAGTTAATGTATTAAACTCTGGCAAGTACACCAAATCGTTTATGGAATTGATTTGCAATGTCGTGTTCAATTGCAGTGATTTATCACTGTCACTATGTGTTTCCCCTACTTGTGATCTGAGAGCTCTGTTGAAACAATAAGCATTGTCAGACCATATTATTATCAAACAGTGAGACTTTGTCATCCAGTTCATGTTGGGTATTCTCTGAGAACAGCTAGAATTTGCAGAAACGCCAGCCAGGATTGGTCATTGTTTTTGAGACAAAATGGACCTGTTAGTGGGATGTAATGTCTCTCAAGGGCTGGTCCAGCATGGAATAACCCCGTTACTACCTACATTACTCTTGATGATTCTTAATTGCCATTCTTCTCAGAGTTAAATTAATGATGAAACATAGTTTGGATATCACGGTGTCACGGGTTGTTCGAGCTTATTTGCGTTCATTCTGCAATGAGTGCTTCCCTCTGGTGACAAGGCCTTAACTGAATTCTCTCAGTCATACTTTTCAGTTCCCCTGTTTGGGTATGTTTGCACAGCGCATGAAGACATGCAAACAGATCTCCAGTCCCCGCCTATTTGTAATACATGTGCCTTTTCACAAGACAATACAGGAGAATAATGGCAGTTATACATTTGGTGTCTATCTTCAAACCCCTCACCCCAACCCCGCTCCCCCCTTTTGTTATTGTAGCCCTCATTGTTGCTGCTGTTCCCTGCCACCCCCAACAATTCCACTCCCTTGCCAAACCTTAACCTTACAACGCTCCTTATTCAGTTCCCTTCTCTGTTTCCTCCTACCCACCACACCTATTCACCTGTTGTTTTTCCCATCCTCAAACGCAGCTCTCAGCCTCTCCAGCCTCTCCCTATAGCTTAAACCCTCCAACCCTGGCAACATCCTTGTAAATCTTTTCTGCTCTCTTTCAAGTTTCACAACGTCCTTCCTATAGCAGGGAGACCAGAATTGAACACTGTATTCCTTCCATTACTTGCATTGTATGCATTTGCGCAAAGAAACTACTTATTACGAAGGAGCCATGTGACTGTACGCTTGTACTCCTTTGAGCTTGGGGGGGGGGGGAAGATGTCTGCTCTCCCAGAACCCAGCCTGGTACATACCTCTTTGAATTTGTGAACATACGTCTTTCCTGTTTTTGCTGAATAAGATTGTGCCTGTGAGTGTAATTACAGCAGGCTGGGGCATCACTGTGTACTTGTGACAGTCTAATGAACGAAGTCTTGACAATCAAGGTCAGGAATCCGGCCTGCCTGAAAGATTTGAAGAACCTAATGATAAAACTCACATTGGGAAACTGACGTTTTGTCTCCTCCCCTTCCGCACTGGCCCAGAAGAGTCTGCCCAGAGAATCGTATTGCACAAGAGCAGCTATTTAGTCCATCATGCCTGTGCAAAATCTTTGACAAAGCTACCGACTATTTCCACTGCCACCGGTCATTCCCTATCATCCTGCAGTTTCGCTATTTCTTTTCAAGCAAATCACCCGTCAGATAATAGTGGCTGCACTTTGTAAGAGCAAACAATTGCAAAGCACTTTGTGATGCTGCTATAACATGGTGATCCAAATAAATTGGAGGATCATGTTTGTTATTTTGATTGGAATGATTGTTTCTAACACAGGCAAAGGGCATCACCATTAGAGACGGCTGTGCAATCTTCTGCACATGTACAGCAAGCATTTGCACTGTCGATGTATAACACTGGCATAAAGTGGTTCTTTATTTTCAACATATATAGGCAAGACTTGAAATAAAATAGTTCAAACAAAATTCTATTTCATGTAGGGCAACTCATGAAAATCAACAAGAGGCATTCTTAAACTGTTTGTGTCCTTGCCCCAGTTCCCTTTGATTTACATCCTGGGGTTTGTGTCAGTTGATGTAGCCAGACATGAAACAATATGCAAGGTGCATCTTAACTGAAAACAATTTATGAATACAGCCAAGCTTTTGACGTACCTTAATTTATATACTCTGCTTCAAGCTTGTATTTCTCGTCAACTGGTAGACTTCCTGTGATGCTCCACCTAGTGGTAGCATTGGCACAGGCATAGACTAATGTTATTTGTATTGGGATTTTCAGAAAGATCAAGGAACAGTTTCATCTTCAGTACTCCTACACTTCTTTCAAAATTCATGGTTCCTGTGAATGAACCTGTATTTGATTTGCCATTTGTCATCATATTAAAAAATATAGAGATGGTGAAGCAAGGGTGGCACAGTGGCTCAGTGGTTAGCACTGCTGCCTCACAGCGTCAGGGACCTGGGTTCGATTCCAGCCTCTGGCAACTGTGCGGTGTTTGCACATTCTCCCCATGTCTGCATGGGTTTCCTCCCAATCCAAAGACCTATAGGTTAGATGTATTCGTCAGGGTATATAGGGTAGGGGAATGGGTGGGTTACTCTTCGGAGGGTTGGTGTGGACTCATTGGGTTGAAGTGTAGATGAGCAGAGATCTCAGTGTCCAGGTACACAGATCCTTGGAAGTTGCCACCCAGATTGACAGGGTGTTAAGAAGGCATACAGTGTTTTAGCTTTTATTAATAGAGGGATTGAGTTCCAGAACCATGAGGTCATGCTACAACTGTACAAAACTCTGGTGTGGCTGCACTGGAATGTTGTGTATAGTTCTGGTCACCACATTATAAGAAGGATGTGGAAGCTTTGGAAAGGGTGCAGAGGAGATTTACTAGGATGTTGCCTGGTATGGAAGGAATGTCTTACGAGGAAAGGCTGAGGGACTTGAGGCTGTTTTCGTTAGAGAGAAGAAGGTTGAGAGGTGACTTAATAGAGACATATAAGATAATCAGAGGGTAAGATAGAGTGGACAGGGAGAGCCTTTTTCAAAGAATGGTGACGGCGAGGACAAGGGGGCATAGCTTTAAATTGAGGGGTGATAGATATAGGACAGATATCAGAGGTAGTTTCTTTATTCAGAGAGTAGTAAGGGTATGGAATGCTTTGCCTGCAATGGTAGTAGATTCGCCAACTTTAAGTACATTTAAGTCGTCATTGAACAAGCATATGGACGTACATGGAATAGTGTAGATTAGATGGGCTTCAGATTGGTATGACAGGTCAGCGCAACATCAAGGGCCGAAGGACCTGTACTGTGTGGTTATGTTCTACGAAGGGCCTGTTTCCACTCTGTCGGGATTCTATGATTCAAAGCTGATGTGAATGACTAGGCCAGGAGCTATCAGGTGACAATGAACAGTCTGAGTCTTGCTATTCTGTTTGATAGGGAAGAGTGAGAGTTGACCTTTTAGAGGTCCTTAAAATCACAGGAGGTTGAGGTTTTGATAGAATAGACATAAAGAGAGAGAGTCGCACAAACAGGGAAGATCAAAACTAGAGCAAAACTAAGATAGTCAACAAGAAATCCAATGGAGTATTTAACCAGGGAGTATGAGAATATGAATCTTTGTACTTCAGGGAATTGGTGAGGTGAAGAGTATATGCATTTAAGGGGAAGGTAGATAAGCACTTGAAGGAGAAAGAGATCTACTGATAGAATTGGATGAGGAAAGATGGAAGGAAACTCGAGCAGAGCGTAAACGCCAGTAGGGACTGCTTGAGCCAAATGGCTTGTGCTTGTGTTCTACATCCAATGTAATCCACTGTAAAACTTGGCTTGATCTGCATATTAGAATATGTTACAGGGTGAACAATATATCCTTATATCATTGGACTAAACACTGTAAATAATATGGGTTGGCTTCATATCCCACTGCTCCCTTGACTGTGATGAAAAACACCAGGCTGATTTATCAGTCTGAACTCCAAGTTGTGTCTCATAGAAGCAGTACAGTAACGTACACTACTTAACTTTATAGTTTAAATCTCAAAAGATAAAACTGCTCAGACTTAAGTTCTCTTTGGTAACCTCTAGACATGTTCCATGATGAAAATTCATAGACACTCAGAAAATATTAGCAGGTTATTGCCATTCAGCCCATTGAGCTCATTCTGCCATTCAGTATGATCATGATTGATTATCTATCTCAGCACCACACTCTTTTGATACCCCATGACACCTTTAGAAATCAATCTATATTTTTCTTAAACATGTTTGATGTCTTGGCTTCTACGGTCTTCTCTGGTAGAGGATTCCCTAAGTTCACCATCCAGTCAGTGCAGATATTTCCCATCTCAGTGTAAAATAACCTTCCTCATATACCAAGACCATGACCCCTTGTTCTGGAGCCCCTCCCTCAGCAAGGGCAAACATCATCCCTACATCCAGTCTAGCCAGCCATGTTCAAATTATGTACTTCAACAAAATCCTTTCCCAATCTTCTTAGCTCCAGTAGGTACTGGTTCGGTTAACCCAGTCTCTCCTCAGGTAAAATCAGTCTGATGAAGCTTTGCTGCACTTTCTCTGTGGTGAATATACCTTTTCTTAGGTAAGGTGACCAACCTGCACGCAATGCTCCAGGTGTGGTCCCAGCATAGCCCTTTATAGCTGCAATAAGGTGTCCCTGCTCCAGTACTCAGACCATCTTGCACTGAAGGCTACCATATCAATTGCCTTCCTACCTGCTAGCTGCAGGTCCATGCTTACTTCCAACGACTCAGGGCCCCTTGAACGAAAACCTTTTCTAATCTATCACCATTTAAATAATACCATTATTCTGTTTTTCCTACTGACGTAGATAATTTTACATTGAAGTTGTACTGCATCGAATGTGCAGTTGCCCACTTACTCAATTTGTGTAAATTGCCTTGAAACCTCTTTACATCCTCCTTAGTACTCTGACTCTCACTTAGTTTTGTGTCATCAGCAAATTTGGAAATGTTGCATTTGATTCCCTCATCCAATTTGCTGGTGTTTATTGTGAATAGCTGGGGACCTAACATTGATTCCCTGCAGTATCACATTGTCACCACCTTCCACTCTGAAATGATCTATCTATTCCTACTCTCTGTTCCCTGTCTGTTTACTAAGTTTTGATCCATGAAGGTATGTTGACATAAATCCCATGTGTTTTATTTTTGCACCAAACTTTTCAGTGGGACTTTACCCAAAGCTTTCTGAATGCACCACATTCACTAGTTCTCCTTTTTCTATTCTACTAGTTACATCCTCAAAAAAACTCCGGTAGATTGGTGATAATAAATGTGCCCTCACACAGCCCGTTAATCTGTCATTTTACACTGGCACAGATTTCTTTTCAACACAGGTGAGCAACAGGATGGCACAAAGAGAACAGATATTTTATTTTCCTAGTTAAAATTCCAGAGAAAATTCTATGTTTGTAAGAAACTGCTTACTATATATTTTGCAGCTACGTAATCACATGTTCTGGATTAACCCTTTAAATCAGTAAATTAGTATAAAAGATGTACACTGCGTAAAAATGAAATTCAATACAAAATACTTCGGATGCTAGAAATACGAAGAAAGTTTAGTGGTTTGGAAGCGTCTGTGGAAAGAGAAACAGAATTAGCATTTCAGTTGCATATTATGAATACCTTGTGCAATTCTGGCCATCACACAATCAAAAAGACATAATTGTACTGAAGGGGATGCAGAGGAGGTTCATCAGGAGGATGCCTGCGATGAAAAGTCTGTTATGAGGAGAAACTGAATAGACTGGGTTTGTTTTCCTTGGAGCAGAGGAAGCTGAGGGGTGATCTAATTGAGGTATACAAAATTAGAGAATCTCCTCCCCATCAGGGCAGAATGGCGACTCAGTGATTAACATTGCGACCTCACAGCACCAGGGACAGTGGTTTGATTCCTCGGTGTGGATTTGTCGGTGTGGAATTTGCACATTGTCCCTGTGTCTGTATGGGTTTTCTCTGGGTGGTCTGGTTTCCACCCACAGTCCAAAGATATGCAAGTTAGGTGGATTGGCTATGGTGTCCAAGGATATGTAGACTATGGGTTACAGGGATAGGGTAGGGGATGGTTCTGGTAGAATGCCCTTTGGAGGGTCGGTGTGGACCGGGTGGGCCGAATGGACTGCTTCCACACTGTAGCATTTCTATTTGTCAAAGACCAGAGTTACAAGTTTAAGGTGAGGAGTAAGTAGTTTAGAGGAGATATGAGGAAACAGTTTTTCACCCAGAAATATAGAACATGCTGCCGAGGGGGTATTCTTGCAACATTTAAGAAGCATCTGGATGCCTACTTAAAATGCCAGAGCATAGTATACTATGGACCAAGTAAATGGATTAGTGTTGGTTGGTCAACACAGACATGGTGGGCCGAAGGGCCTGTTTCTATATTGTATAACTTTCTATCTTTCTTTCTGTGTGTGTGTCTCTCTCTCTCTCTCTCTCTCTCTCTAAATCTGTATTGTGTTATGAAGAAATGTTATATTGCACTTGAAATATTAGCTCTGTTTCTTTCTCCAGAGATGCTGCCAGACCTGCTGCGTTTCTCCAACATTTTCTTTTGCTGCATATAATGGCTTCAGTTAATGAGTTGTCATGGGTTTTTTTCCACTTTTCTGAATAAAGATTGAGATCATTGGCTCAAACATGTCATCTCCCCCTCCAAGAGAAACTACTTTTGGCAGCTTTGTGACTCCTTTTCAACACAAACACAGAGCATTGTGGAGGAGGAAAGTCTGAAAAAAGTGCAGAAAATGTTGGAAATACTAAGTTAGGTCTGGCAGCATCTGTGGACGGTAGGAAACTATTAACATTTCAAACCAATGACCCATTACCAGAATGGTTGTGACTAAAATTCACTGGGCTGAAAGTCACTGATACAGAAGAGGTTCTGGGCCGTTGTTGTCTCTTTAAAAAGCAAGAGCCAACATTGAGGGATTTTGAGGGACTGCACAGCGTGAGATTGTTCCATTGGTAAGAATAGAGCCACAGATAATTTTGTTTCGACACAGCAACATGTTATGATCTGAAATGTGGTGCCCGAATGGTGAATGGACACAGATTCAATAGCAACTTTCAAAGTGGTATTATTGCCAGACTGTTAATCCAGAGATCCAGGTAATGTTCTCGGGATCTGGGTTAGAATCCTGCCATGGCAGATGGTGGAATTTGAATTTAATAAAAATCGGAACGAATGCAGGTGAGCGTGATTGTTGTCAATTTTCAGGGAAAACCCATCTAGTTTTCTGATGCCCTCGAAGGAAGGAAATCAATTGTCCTTACTTGTGATTCCAGTCCAACAAGCATTGTGATTGACTCTTAACTGTCCTCTGGCAGTTAGGGTTGGGCAGTATACACTAGCCTAGCCAGTGGTACTCTCATCTCTGAATGAATAAAAAAAAAGTGGGACTGATTGGGTAGCTTTGATTAAAGAACTGTCTCCTCCTGTACTCTATAATTTTTCAAACTTAACTGTTTCTAAATTAAAATGAGGCATGGCAATTTATAGAAGCCAATTCACTTCATGAAAGCGGAATAACTCTCTTTGGAATCCCATTGTATCTCATCCATTAGACATTAAAGGACATTTGAAGGACAAGAAGATTTCCAGAAACAACTTTTTTTTGTTTTGCATCTTATTATAGCATCAAGTTTTGCTGAAACTGTAGCTGTATCAGGTTGGATCATACATTTGGCATTGAGACAAATACCACATTTATTCTATTCTTATCTTACATCTGTTCTTAATGAAGCCTTCAGATCTTCTTTTAGGGAGGGTGAAGCAGTTAAAATTTTTAATTTTTTTTTCAATCATGAAGTACATAAATCTTGGAGCAATATGGGAGGTGACTGAGGCAGTTGGTGCCATTCCACTGACTGGGAAAAGCTGGCTGTGAATCCCAGACTCCTCTGACAGCTAGTTACTGATTCAGCCTGTTCATCGGTTTGCAGTGCTCCGTGGAAGAGCAAAGGAAGAGCAAAAGGAAAATTTAGACATGGGCAGTGCATCAACATGGACAAAAGTCTTGATACCTGCCAGTGACTGAGACCACAGAATGTCCACCATTAATCACTGACCTTCACGGCCAGTATGGAGCGCCTATGACCCACAACAAACAGAAAAATATGAAAAGCATGCCTACATTTTTTTAAAAATAAGATTCCAGATTTATCATCCCATGTTGCTATTCCCACTCACACTCTCCCACAAAGCTGTCTTTATTCTGGACAGTATTGAAACAAGTTATTGCCAGATGTCTGCCTGTGTACCCATGTCAGTGATTCATTTGGGGGGCACCACGAATTGACCTGCCCTCCAACCTTGTACTTCAAAAAGCAGCCGATCTCAACTTTAAATCTAGCTGGTTCTGAAATGTTTTAAGGCTGGAGGAGGCTTCTCTGGGATATAAACACTGCTACAGGCCTTTTGAGTCAACTCACTGTTTCTGTGCTATAAGTTCAATATAGACAAGCAGGAGGTTGGAAGAAAACAGCTAGCCAGGCAGCATCAGGAGGTGGAGAAGTCAATGTTTTGGGTGTAACCCTTCTTCAGGACTAGGGGTAAGGGAGAGGGTGGGGGTAGGTGATGTGTGCATAGGTGAACACAGGTAGAGGCTATGACCTGATTGGGAGGAATGAATCCAGTTGGTGGCGGGAAGGAAGGGTCGGTCAGAGGAATGGAAGGGAGGGGGAAGGGCTGAAAAGGGAGTCAGGGAATGGGAAGGGAGGTTGTTTGAAATTAGAGAACTCAATGTTAAGTCCTCTGGGCTGTATGCTGTCCAGGCAGAAGATGAGGTGTTGTTCCTCCAATATGTAGTCTGGACTCAGTATGGCAATGGAGGAGGCCAGGGATGGTCAAGTCGGAAAGCTTGATATAGTTCGTTATAGCTATAAACTCACCTTAACACTGAATTGTTCCTCAGAGTGCTCTTACGCTATCATTGGCATTGGGCAACTTTCTGAAAAGGTCTTGGCACACTTTTGTCTTGGTGTGTGAGATGGATCAGCTTTCCATTAGTTCCAGTCATCCTATGGAGCTGACATGGAGGCACATGTGTTAGTGTCAGACAATGCAACATCAGCATTTGGAGCATTTCCCTTGGCAACTGAGTCAGTAGCTTTGCTAAGTTTCTCCACTTTAATATGCAGGCAGGCTTTCTATGGTGCCTGGAGCTCTCTTGATGAGTGTTCTCTCCAGACTACAACTCAAGGTAGTGTTCCACCCATATCTCCATTGTTTGTTGCAATCAATGAAGACCTCCCCTGTCTTTGTTTTCAAAGGAGCAATATTCTTGGCAGATGGACCTGTAGCATTTTTGATCCTTTTGAGCCTGTTCAAGCAATCCCCCATGTCATAAGGCATTTGAATGTTTTGGCAAAGTTAAAACCAGAAGTCATTGATGGATCACCGTGCATTTGTCAGAAGTAATTACATAGACTCCCTCGTCCCTTCATCTGCAACCATTTCAACATTGATCTTCTGACATAAGGTCAGACATGGAGATTGTAGCAGCAATCTATAGTATTACAAAGATGCACTGCAGGAATTCACCAAGGCTTCTCTGACAGTGTTAAAAATCACACAACACCAGGTTATAGTCCAACAGGTTTAATTGGAAACATTAGCCTTCGGAGCACCGCACCTTCATCAGGTGGTTGTGGAGGACACAATTGTAAGACACAGAATTTGTAGCAAAAGTAAACTTCTCTGACAGTATCATCCAAACTCACAACCTCAACCACCTACACGGACAAAGGTAGTACCACTACCTGCATGTTCATCTTGATGTGAAGCAATATCACTGCCATTCCTTCACTGTCTTTGGATTAAAATTCTGGAGCTCCATCCTTGACAACCCTGTACACCCTAAGGACTGCAATGATTCAAGAAGACAGCTCAATACCACCTTCTCGAGAAAACAGCTCACCATGTCTACCCTTGTCCTTGTAGCTGCTAGATGGAAATTAGCAAAAGACAATTAATGCTGGCCTAGCCAGCTTGCCCTTATGTTCCAGAAACAAATGACAAAGAAATGGGACCTGGGTGTTTTTAACTCGATGACCTTCCAAACACATCACCCCACCCAGTTAAAATCCTGAAACTGGTACATTAGCTGGCAATGACGAATGTACATTCTGGCAGGAGAATCTGGGCGGGCTGAACATTCCTTTTTGGTGTGTGGACGAGCACTCTGTTCCCAAAAGTACAGTCTGAAACTGGACTAAGGTGACTTGGCCTTTTCTTTGAGGCCTCTTCTGACTCTGCTCCACCTCAGCTTACACACCAACTACCTCCTCATCTCTTCTCAATGTGGAAGAGAGATTAAGTTACAAAGGTGTTATCTGAACCCCAGGTGCATGTAAAGAGAAAGTCTTTGCTGTTCATCAGGAAATAAGTAGGGCATGCCACACTCACCCCATGCATGATTTGAAGTTTTCTTGGAGCAGGATTAAGGTTGCTCTATCTTAAGGAGTGGTTTTGAAGTTGATCAACATCAGCTGGATCAGTAAACCAAACATCTTGACTTTATGAAGTGACTCCTTGGTCTTGTCTATCCTGAATCTAGAATGTCAATATTACAGCTCACTCATTCTCGTGTTTACGGGAATGGTAAAATGTCAACAGGTTTGTTAATCTTTTTGACTTCAGCTTTCAAGACAGAAATTGGGATAAAAAGGAAAAGAAAACCGACTGGAAATCACATCAGTAAAAATACATAGGAAGGAAGATTTGCAATTGTGACTTTTGTAGATTCTTTACATTGAAGTATTTTTGAGGTGAAGTCACTGTTGTAATGTGGGAAACTTGGCAGCTGAGTGACTCACAAGGTCCCACAAATAGTAGTGTGATTCTGAGCAGAAGTTTTACTTTTCATTTATTTGGCTTAGTGGATAAATATGGGCCATCTTTGTTGTTTTGAAATACGTGCTCACAAGCACTCCTTAGTCTGTGCATGCATTTTGTGCTCAAACCTTTGGGTTTGGCCTAGCAACTACAACCGTTGACATTAGAGTTCTGGTTAATTAATTAACTGATCTGGAGGTGATGAAATACTTCACACCACCTTCCTTAGGAAGTTCTAGCTGCAAAGTTCCATTGAGGACATTCTTTTCCAACCACCAATGAAGGCCCTTATTGGTCAATTGCCAGACAATTGAAGGCCTCAGTTCATCATCTGCTGAAAGAATGGTGATTAGTTTCCCGATTGGGGTGACCTGCCTGCCATTTTGGTACAATTGGCAGCATGGATATGGGGGAGCAAAGGAATGACTTTAAGCCCTCCACTCCCCGGATCACCCAAAATGTAAGCTTCATCCAATGACATTTAGGATCAGAGCTGCCAGCCTCTGATTGCCCAGAAGCTTCTGGCAACCGTGTGATACCAGTATCAAGGCCTGTGATAGACCCAAGCTGTCCCTGTCAGCTGTTATGATATGGCAGTCATATGATAGGTTGAGTTACCTCAGCAGTTGGCTGGAGTGTTAATCTCCAATAAACAAGCTTGCCCCCACACTTAGTTGCTGAAATGGAAAATTGTACCAAGAGTAAAAAATTTTTGTAATTTATAATCCCTCTTCCTCTTGTTTCAGAGCTGTGGTGGTGTCTTATCAGGAATACCTCGGTGTCACCTACATAACTGTCAGTGAAGATTCCAATCCTCGAATGATCATCCACAACAGGTGCACTGTCGCAATCACGATGAAAGAAAATCTGAAAGGTAGAACCATGATTTAACATCTCTGAGCTGTAGTTACTATTAGATAAAGCTTGTACTTTGATGCTTGGACCTAATCAGTTTAACTTTAACATGAGAATGTGGAAGAGGCAAAAGCCAAGGCCATAATTATAAGATAGGCATGAATTAAACCATGGATAAATATTAGAGTAATATCAATTGCTGTATGAATTACTTATTGCTTCCTGTTATTTCCAATGATTTTTGATTGTGTGGTGATAAAGTAGGCAATCTTACCAATTTTGAAAACCATCCAAGACGGGTTGCACCTGAACTGGAAGGGGACCAATGTCCTGGGTGGAAGGTTTGCTCGAGTTGTTCAGGAGGGTTTAAACTAGTATGGCAGGGGGGTGGGAACCTGAGCTGTATACCGGAGGTGCGAGTTGTTGGAGATGAGGCAATAGCAAGAGGTACCGCAGCCAGTGGGAAGGAACTTCCTGGAAAAGAACCAAGGGATCGTTTAAAGTGTGATTTGCTTTAATGCAAGGATATCAGGAATAAAAGTGATGAGCTTAGAGCATGGATCAGTACCTGGTGCTATCATGTTGTGGCCATAACAGAGATGTGGGTTTCTCAGGGGCAGGAATGGTTGCTGGATGTTCCAGGGTTTAGAACATTTAAAAAGAATAGGGAGGGGGGGAAAAGAGGAGGGGGTGTAGCACTGCTAATCAGAGAGGGTATCACAGCTACAGAAGCTTCCATTGTCGAGGAGGGTCTGCCTACTGAGTCAGTATGGGTGAAATTAGGAACAGTAAGGGAGCAGTCACCTCGTTAGGGGTTTACTACAGGCCCCCCAGTAGCAGCAGGGAGATTCAAGAAAGCATAGGTCGGCAGATTTTGGAAAAGTGTGAATGCAGTAGGGTAGTTGTAATGGGTGACTTTAACTTTCCCAATATTGATTGGAACCTCCTCCGAGCAGATGGTTTGGAAGGAGCTGTTTTTGTAAGGTGTGTTCAGGAGGGTTTCCTAACTCAGTATGTTGACAGGCTGACGAGGGGACAGACCATTTGAATTTGATGCTCGGCAATGAGCCCGGGCAGATCTTGCGTGGGAGAGCGTTTTGGGGATAGTGACCTCAACTGCCTCACATTCTACATAGCTATGGAGAAGGAGAGAAGCAGGCACAATGGGAGGATATTTAATTGGGGTAAAGGAAGCTATGATGCTATCAGACGTGCGTTGGGAAGCATGGACTGGGAGCAATTGTTCCATGGAAAGAGCACTATAGACATGTGGAGACTGTTTAAGGAACAGTTGTTGCGAGTGATGCACAAATGTGTTCCTCTGAGACAGGCAAGAAGGGGTAAGATAAAGGAACCTTGGATGACGAAAGCAGAGGAGCTTCTCGTCAAAAGAAAGAAGGCAGCTTACGTAAGGTGGAGGAGCAAGGGTCTTGCTCAGCTCTAGAGGATTACAGGCAGGCGAGGAAGGAGCTCAAAAATGGTCTGAGGAGAGCCAGGAGGGGGCACGAAAAAAGCTTGGCAGGAAGGATTAGAGAGAATCCAAAGGCATTTTACATGTATGTGAGGAATAAGAGAATGATCAACGAGAGAATAGGGCCGATCAGGGATAGCATAGGAAACGTGTGTAGAGTCTGAGGAGGTAGGGGAAGCCCTAAATGAGTTTTTTGCTTCTGTCTTTACTAAAGAGAAACCATTGAGGAGCAGGTAAGCATGCTGGAACAGATAGAGATTGAGGAAGCTGATGTGTTGAAGATTACTTACAGTGTGGAACCAGGCCCTTCGTGGGCGGCACAGTGGCACAGTGGTTAGCACTACTGCCTCACAGCACCAGAGACCCGGGTTCAATTCCAGCCTCAGGCGATTGACTGTGTGGAGTTTGCACATTCTCCCCATGTCTGCGTGGGTTTCCTCCGGGTGCTCCGGTTTCCTCCCACAGACCAAAAATGTGCAGGTTAGGTGAATTGGCCATGCCCGGACCAGATTTGTCCTCGGCTGCTTTGGGAAACGAGAAATGTGATTGCTTCGCCGCTTGCGAAGATCTTTGCATCCTCGCTCTCCACTGGAGTCGTACCGGAGGACTGGAGAGAGGCAAATGTAATTCCTCTCTTCAAGAAAGGAAATAGGAAAATCCCCGGCAATTACAGACCAGTCAGTCTCACATCTGTCGTCTGCAAGGTGTTAGAAAGGATTCTGAGGGATAAGATTTATGACCATCTGGAAGAGCATCGCTTGATTAAAGGCAGTCACCATGGCTTTGTGAGGGGCAGATCATGCCTCACAAACCTTATTGAGTTCTTTGAGAATGTTACTGGACAAGTTGATGAGGATCGAGCGGTGGATGTTGTGTATATAGACTTCAGTAAGGCATTTGATAAGGTTCCCCATGGTAGGCTCATTCAGGAGGAATGGGATACAGGGAAATTTAGCTGTCTGGATACAGAATTGGTTGGTCGACAGAAAACAGTGAGTGGTAGTAGAAGGAAAATATTCTGCCTGGAAGTCTGTGGTGAGTGGTGTTCCACAGGGCTCTGTCCTTGGGCCTCTACTCTTTGTAATTTTTATTAATGACTTGGATGAGGAGATTGAAGGATGGGTTAGCAAGTTTGCAGATGACACAAAGGTTGGTGGTGTCGTTGACAGTATAGAGGACTGTTGTAGGCTGCAGCGTGATGCAGAGATGGGCTGAGAGGTGGCAGATGGAGTTCAACCTGGATAAATGCGAGGTGATACATTTTGGAAGTTCGAACTTGAAAGTTGAGTACAGGATTAAAGACAGGAGTGTGGAGGAACAGCGGGATATTGGTGTGCAGGTACATGGATCCCTTAAAATTGCCACCCAGGTGGACAGGGTTATTAAGAAAGCATATGGTGTTTTGGCTTTCATTAACAGGGGGATTGAGTATAAGAGCCGTGAGATCTTGTTGCAGCTCTATAAAACTTTGGTTAGACCGCACTTGGAATACTGTGTCCAGTTCTGGTCGCCATATTATAGGAAAGATGTGGATGCTTTGGAGAGGGTTCAGAGGAGACTTACCAGGATGCTGCCTGGAATGGAGGGGTTATCTTACGAAGAGAGGTTGACTGAGCTCGGACTTTTTCCATTGGAAAAAAGAAGGAAGAGAGGGGACCTAATTGAGGTGTATGAGATAATGAGAGGCATAGATAGAGTTGATAGCCAGAAACTTTTCCCCAGGGTAGAAATTGTTGACACGGGGGGGGTCATAGTTTTAAGCTGTTTGGTGGAAAGTATAGAGGGGATGTCAGAGGTGGGTTCTTTACGCAGAGAGTTGTGAGAGCATGGAATGCGTTGCCAGCAGCAGCTGTGGAAGCGAGGTCATTGGGGATATTTAAGAGACTGCTGGACATGCATATGGTCACAGAAATTTGAGGGTTCGTACATTAGGTTTACCTCACAAGAAGATCAATGGTCGGCACAACATCGTGGGCTGAAGGGCCTGTTCTGTGCTGTACTGTTCTATGTTCTATGTAGGAACTCAAGTCTACTGAACTGGAAAAATAGGGATTTGTTTCTTTCATTGTACTGTCTGAATGTTCTGTTTTTTGTGCTGTTGTCAATGACTGAGTTTTGCACCTATAGTATTACACAGAAATTACAGACAGACACATGCCATTCCACCCAAATGTGAGAAAATCTATATGTCAACATAGATCCTCTACATAAACCTGCTCACACCTCACCTCATCACTCCCCTTCAACATTATCACTCTGTTCTTTTCTCTCTCTCATTCATCTTAAATTCATAGTATATTTCAGATTAATCATTCTTTCTGTTGTTTCAGGTGCCCCAAAATGTGCAGTTTATTGTCGAAAAATTCCCGCTGAGTGTTCGGTGCACCATGAACTTTATCATCAAGTTTGGAGTTTCCCCGAATGCAAAACTAAAGACCACCTTCCCAGCATCCACCTCAGTATGGTACCCT
This sequence comes from Chiloscyllium plagiosum, assembly GCF_004010195.1. Taxonomy (NCBI): domain Eukaryota; kingdom Metazoa; phylum Chordata; class Chondrichthyes; order Orectolobiformes; family Hemiscylliidae; genus Chiloscyllium; species Chiloscyllium plagiosum. The sequence continues at coordinate 8,969,863 of NC_057713.1, forward strand.
CATCTGAGGCTTCTGAGGAATGGAGTGATGTCATTGATCTGAATAGTCCTGGGACTCAGGTAAGATGTCACATCTTTGTTTTATCTTTTGGTTCAGTTTGTGTGATTTTTAAAAAAAAAGGCTTTATTTTCTGGTTTATCAGATTCACATTATGTACTTTGATGCAGATTTGGATGAGAACATACGAAATGGAAGTCAGCGTAGCCATTCATTTCCTGGAGCCTGCTCCACCATCCAATAAGGACATGACTTATCCAATTATGACTTTAACTCCACTTCCTTGCCTGCCCACATAAATCCCATTAACTATTTTTAAGGCAGACTTAGAGAGATTTTTGACTGACAAGGGCATCAAAGGTTATTAGCGTTCGAAGGGAATGTGGAGTTGAGGCCTCAATCAGATCAGCCATGATCTTATCAAATGACAGAATAGGCTGATGCACCTAAATCATATGTTTATTAGATGGAGGGTTCGCATTGTTAATAAAGGTTGGTCGCTAGTTAGAGATGACCTTGGTTCAGGGCATCAGAGAGTAGAATTGTTGGGTGGAGACGAGGAATAGTAAGTAAAAGAGGTTCCTACTGGGGGCGGTCTGCAGGCCCTCTCGTAATAACCACAAATAATCAGAGCAGAGTATGCAAGAAGTAATGTTCAGGGCTTGTGATAAAGGCAATAATCATAGGTGATGTTAATCTATATATAAACTTGAAAAATCGGATTGAAAGCAGTAGCCTGGATGAAGAGTTCATGGAATGTTTTTGCCATAGTTTCTTAAAGAAACACGTTTTGTAACAACCAGAGAACAGGTTAAATTAGCTTTGGTATTGTATAATGTGATAGGATAAATAAATGGCCTCAGAGTAGAGGCACCAATAGGTTGCAGCAACCACAATTTGATTAAATTTTCCATCCAGTTTAAAGGGGGAAGAAGTGTATTCAACCTAAATATATACAACTATGTCAGCATGTAAGCTGAACGAGTTGAACTGAACTGGGCTAGGGGTTAGTGTAGTAGCAGTTCTTTAAGGGGATATTTCAGATTCCTCACGATATGTCTATTTCCGATATAAAAAAATATTTTAAAGGGAGAATCCATCATCCCTGATTATCGGGAGGTCTACAGCACAGAAAGAAGCTCTTGGCCTATTGCTTCTGCACTGGTCCAGAGGTCAGAAAAGTTATCTAAAGTTGTCAGGGAAAGCGTGAAATTTAAGGAAAATGCATATAATTGCGTAAAAATGAGGGGCAGTGTGAGACTATATGGACCGAATGGCCTGCTTCCACACTGTAGTGATTCTATGATTTCATGAAAAATGAGTAGCTGGTCCGATGATTGGTCAGACTATAAATAACAACAAAAAGTGACTGAAAGGTTGATCAGGAGAAAGAAATTAGAGTAGTGACACGCAGCTAGCCAGAAATGTAGAAACAGATAGCAAGAGTTTTTGTAGGAAGGAACAGTGTAAGTCAATTGAATGTAGATCTGCTGGAGAGTGAGAATGGAGAGGTAATAGTAAGTAATAGGGGAATGGCAAATGAAATGAACAAATATTTAGCTTTCGATCAGTGGGTGGGGATGTTGCAGCATATCAGCTGTTTTTGATATGAAGAGACAGATTTGCTGATTGATTCAGCAACCATAAAATGGATTCTTTGTTGCATTGCCACTTTTCGTTTCCCTCCCCTCTCGAACCCTAATGCAGCCTGATTGGAAATAATGAAAACTTGTACAAGCTTTTCTTGAGCTTTTAAAGAGCTTGATTACTTTCAATACCCCATACTGCACTTAATAGCCACATCCTTTCAAATTTGAGCGGCACATCATTAAAATCACCGTGCCAACATTCTGTGTACTTAACTGCACAAGGCTTAATTTTCAAAGGGGCAGGCTAAAATGAGATCCGTGAGCTAGCATCATAGCATAAAACAAGGTTAAACATCAAATTGCTGATATTGGTTTAAGGCCTCGCTTTAGTCCTGACAGTTCTTGAGTCAGAATTTCTCGAATGACTGAACCTTTGCCCATCAGTCAGGAAAATCTGAAGTGCAAGCTTTAGGGATGCCCAGATACCCAGGCTATCCAACGAGATAAACTCTTGACCTTCTCTATTAGGCATATCTGGAGAATGAGGAGAAAGTGAGGACTGCAGATGCTGGCAATCAGAGTCGTGAGTGTGGTGCTGGAAAAGCACAGCAGGTCAGGCAGCACCCGAGGAGCAGGAGAATCAATGTTTCAGGCATAAGCCCATCATCAGTGCTTCCTGATGAAGGGCTTATGCCTGAAACATTGATTCTCCCACTCCTCGGATGCTGCCTGACCTGCTGTGCCTTTCCAGCACCACACTCTTCGATTCTGATCTCCAGCATCTGCAGTCCTCACTTTCTCCTTCTGAACATTCTGTGTCAATCTTTGACAATGATCAGGAAGAAGAAGAAATATTGACAGGTTAAGCCAGTGAGTAAAAATGTGGGTAGATGGAGTAAAATGTGAGGTTCGTTTTGGAAGAGAGAACAAAAGATTGATACTATTTAAATGGAGAAAAACTGTGGAAAGCTGCAACACAGAAGGACTTGAGGTTATTTGTGCACAAAACACAGAAAGCTAGCACATAGATACAGCAGGTAATCAGGAAGGCTAATGGAATATTGACCCTTATTACAAGGGGGTTGCAGTATAAGAGGAGGGAAACCTTACTGTAACTGTACAAGGTGCTGGTCAGACCACATCTGGAGTACCATGAACAGTTTTGGTTCCCTTATTTAAGGAAATGTATCATTTCATTGGAGACAGTTCAAAGAAGGTTCACTCGAATGATCCCTAGTATGGAGGGATTGTCTTATGAGCACAGGCTTAACAGTGTGGGACACTGCTCACTGGAGTTTAGAAGAATGAGGGGTGACATCTAAAACAAATTGGATCTTGAGGCTTGACGTGGCAAATGCTGGGAGGATGTTTCCCTCCATGGGAGAGTCTTGGAACAGAGGGCATTGCCTCAGAATAAAGGGGCACCAATTTAAGACTAAGGGAAGGAGGAATTTCTTCTCTGAGGGTTGGGAGTCTTTGGAGCTCCTTGCCACAGAGAGATGTAGAGGCAGAGTCCTTGTGTATATTTAAGGCTGAGATAGATTTTTGATCAGTCAAAGAATCATGGTTTATGGGGAAAAGGCAGGAAAGTGAACCTGAGTTTCGGATCAGCCATGATCCTATTGACTGATGGACAGGGTTGATGGGCCAAACAACCTACACCTGTTTCTAATTCTTTATTGTCTTATGATCTACAAAGAAAATACACTTCCTCTCTCAACTCGTGAGGGTTTTACTTAACAATTCACAAAAGTAGTCAACACCCTCTACTTTGAATTCCAGCCCCTAAATTTATGTGTATTCAGTATATATATATTTAGATAATATATATTTTCTCACACTTGTTTTCCCTCAATGACATGTAAATGTGATGACTTGAGCCAACATCAGGTTGCTGTTTGCAAAATGATAACATAGTTGATTTATCTATTCTGTATTCTTTTGTCCACATCACACTTGACTAACAAGGACTTGGCTTCAGCTGGCTTCTGTTTTTATAACACAGACCTGGTCTTTTTTGGGTCTTTGCAGCTCAATACTGAACCCCAGAGGAATGTTAAGGGACAGTCTATTCGTGAGATTACTATTTGAGATCTCTGATTTCTGCTTGAGCAAAACCTGATTAACATTTTTTTAAAAATAATTTTCGTCACTGGAACCTTCACAGAAGACAACATATTTCTGCTAACTGAAGTTTAATACTATTTGAGATTTGTGTGAATTTACAGTGAATTCCATTGATGAAAAATAGTAAAAGATTTGCACAGCTTTTCAATTTCTGTCGATAATGTTCAGACAAACAGATAATGTTCCACCTTAATCATTCAGCATGCAAAACAGGTTAGGCAATTGCTGGAGAGTTTAGCTTTAAGGATAAGCAAAGCTTTCTTTTATTGAATTGTATTTTGTTCCCTGCTTGTCTCTACTCAGGTGGTGTTCCTGCCCGGTTACGGCTGCGTGTATGTAGATATCAGTCATCATTCCAGCACTATAATTGTGACCATGGCTCCAGAGGGGAGAGCTGGCCCTGTACTAACCAGCCTTCATGGGTAATTATCCACATACTCTCCAGATAGATTGCAGATTGTGAGCTACAGAAGAAGATTGATAGAATTGTACGGCTCAAAAGGAGATTATTTGTTCCTTTGTGCCAGTGCTGTCTCTTTGATATACAATTAGTCCCCAATTAATGTGCAATTTCCCCGTAGCCCCCGTTTTGTTTTTCTTTGCAATTGTTCATCCAATTCCCTTTTGAAAGTTATTGTTGAATTGACTTCTACCACCCAGAAACACAAGTTCAGAGCAAGAGTAGGCCATTTTGCCCAACAAGCCCATTCTGACAATTCGACATGATCATAGGAAGGTGACAGCCGAGTGGGTATTTTTGCTGGGCTGCTAATACAGAGAGCCAGATGATGTTCTGGGGTCCCGGGTTCAAATCCTGCCATGGCAGATGGTGGAATTTGAATTCAATAAAAATCTGGAATTAAGCATCTAATGATGACCATGAATCCGTTGTCTATTGTTGGAAAAACCCATCTGGTTCCCTGATGTCCTTTAGGGAAGGAAACTGCCATCCTCACCTAGCCTGGCCTACATGTGACTCCAGACCCACAACAATGTAGTTGACTCTTACCCCTAATTGCCCAGAGTGGTGTTAAGCAATAAATGCTGGCCTAGCAAGTGATGTCCTCATCCCTTGATGAATTTTTTAAAAAGGTGATAGTCTATTGCACCATTGTTCTGCTACTCTCTCTCCGTACCCCTTGACCACTATAGTTTCAAGAAAAGTATTCATGACCTGGCCTCCACAGCCTTCAATGATAGAAAATTCCACTGGTTTAACATCCTGAGATCTCCTCATCTCAGCCTGAGTTGGCATACTGTTGTATCCTGAGAGCTTATTGACCATGGGAGGGCACCTTCATGACAAGCTCAATAGGCTGTTAATCAGCTCAGAAATCCTTCCACCACTTTCCCAGATCCCCTAAATGTGGGTGGGGTGGGGAGAGGGGTGGAATTAAAGTGTGTGAAATAACTTATGGAAGAAAACCCTTACCATGTGTTAGCAAATCCCATATTCTAACCACCCTCTGGGAAGAGAAATTTCTCCTGATTTCTCTGCTGCATTTGTTAGTGACTGTCCTAAATATAAATAAAGAATTAGTCATCTCCTCACCAAGTTTTTATTTTGTGAATAATAATTGTTTTCTGGTTACTTCCTCACCGCCTCTGCCCCCACCCCCCAGTGCAAATAGTAAACTAAGACTTTACTTGAACAATGCAAACTCCTTAATACCTGATTTTTAGAATCTTCCAAGTCATGAGAACATAGCTTGGGCGAGCACTGGGAACGATGTGATGGAATGAAATTATATGACAATCCTTTCTTTTGGCACGAGAGACAGAAGAGTGTTTAGAACAGTTTATGGAGTACTCTTAATGATCCAAATCTCAAATTGTATAAATATTGAGCAGGTACTGGAAGTAAAACCGATGGATATGTTTTTCTTATTAATTCAAAATAGACCTTTAACTGATTAAGATCGACAGTTGCAGATGAAAAGCACTTTTTCTCAAATTATTTTTGTACAATATTTATCTTTGATTCTGGCGTTAATATTTTGATACTTGGAATGATGTTTTTCAACCAAAAGTCAACACTCCAACACCAATCAAAATAATGTTAGAGTTATGATTTATGGTAAAACATTTAGGTATTTGATATATGGATGTGAAAGATGCCAACTCCTAAATGGCTCACAGCAATACTGAGCTTCCCTTCACATTTGGAGTACAACATTCAATTTTGCTCACCTTATTTGGAAAGAAAAGGATATAATTGCATTAAAAGCAGTTCACAAAAGGTTCATGCAACTCATTCCTGGAGTGAAAGACCTTTATGCAAATTGCGAATGGCATGTGGCTATCACTGCCCAGGTCAACAATTATTGCCCAACTCTAATTGCCCTTGAGAAGGTGGTGAAGAGCTCACAGAGTCATAGAGACGTACAGCACGGAAATAGACCCTTCAGTCCTACTCATCCAAGCCGACCAGATATCCCAACCTAATCTAGTTCCACTTGCCAGCATCTGGCCTACATCGCTCCAAACCCTTCCTATTCATATACCCATCCAGATGCCTTTTAAATGCTGTAATTTTACCAGCTTCCACCAGTTCCTCTGGCAGCTCATTCTATGCACACACCACTCTCTGCATGAAAAGGTTGCCCCTTAGGTCTCCTTTATATCTTTTCCCCTCACCCGAAACCTATGCCCTCTTGTTCTGGACTCCCCCAACCCATGGAAAAGACCCTGTCTATTTACCCTATCCATGCCCTTCAGGATTTTATAAACCTCTATAAGGTCACTCCTCAGCCTCAGACGCTCAAGGGAAACCAGCCCCAGTCTTTTCAACCTCTCCGTATAGCTCATATCCTCTAACCCTGGTAACATCTTTGTAAATCTTTTCTGAATCCTTTCAAGTTTCACAACATCTTTGCGATAAGAAGGGCACCAGAATTGCACGCAATATTCCAACAGTGTCCTAACCAATATCCTGTACAGCCGCAAGATGACCTCTCCACTCCTGTACTCAATACTCTGACCAATAACGAAAAGCATACCAAGCGCCTTCTTCACTATCCTATCTACCTGCGACTCCACTTTCAAGGAGCTATGAACCAACGCTCCAAAGTCTTTGTTCAGCAACACTCCCTGGGACTTTACCATGAAGTGTAAAAGTCCTGCTAAGATTTGTTTTCCCAAAATGCAACACCTCGTTTTTATCTAAATTGAACTCCATCTGCCACTCCTCAGCCCATTAGCTTATCTGATCAAGATCCCATTGTAATCTGAGGTAACTTTCTTTGCTGTCCACCACACCTCCAATTTTGGTGTCATCTGCAAATTTACTAACTATACCTCCTAAGTTCACATCCAAATCATTTATATAAATGATGAAAAGTAGTGGACCCAGCACAGATCCTTGTGGCACTCCACTGGTCACAGGCCTCCAGTCTGAAAAGCAACCCTCCACTGCCACCCCCTGTCTTCTACCTTCGAATCAGTTCTATATCCAAATGGCTAGTTCTCCCTGTATTCCATGACATCTAACCTTGCTAACCAGTCTCCCATGGGGTACTTTGTCGACCACCTTACTGAAGTCCATATAGATCATATCGACCGCTCTGCCCTCTTTGTTACTTCTTCAAAAATCTCAATCAAATTCGTGAGGCATGATTTTTTACACACAAAGCCATGCTGACTATCCCTAATAAGTCCTTGCCTTTCCAAATACGTGTAAATCTTGTCCCTCAGGATTCCCTCCAACAACTTGCCCACCACCGACGTCAGGCTCACTGGTCTATAGTTCCCTGGCTTGTCCTTACCGCCTTTCTTAAACAGTGGCACCACATTAGCCAACCTCCAGTTTCCCGACATTTCACCTGTGACTATCGATGGTAGAAATATCTCAGCAAGAGGCCCAGCAACCACTTCCCTAGCTTCCCACAGAGTTCTAGAGTACACCTGATCAAGTCTGAGGGATTTATCCACTTCCTCCTCTGTAATATGGACATTTTTCAAGATATCACCATCTATTTTCTCACATTCTATATCTTCCGTGTCCTTTTTTACAGAAAACACCGATGCAAAATACTCGTTTAGCATCTCCCCCGTCTCCTGCAGCTCAACACAGAGGCCGCCTTGATTATCTTTGAGAGGTCGTATTCTCTCCCCAGTTACCCTTTTGCCCCTAATGTATTGTAAAAATCCTTTGGATTCTCCTTAACCCTATTTGCCAAGCTATCTGATGTCGCCATTTTGCCATCCTGATTTCTTTCTTAAGTGTATTCCTGCTGGTTTTATACTTTTTTAAGGATTCACTCGATCTATCCTGTCTATCCCTGACATATGCTTCCTTTTTTTTAACCAAACCCTCAATTTCTTTAGTCATTCAGCATTTCCTACACCTACCAGCCTTTCCTTTCACCCTAACAGGAATATACTGTCTCTGGACTCTTGTTATCTCATTTTTATTCCCATTTTCCAGCCATCGCTTTACCCAATCAGGTTTTAAAAGTTCTTGCCTAATACCATCAAAATTCGACTTCCTTCCTCCAGTTTAGAACTTCAACTTTTACATCTGGTCTATCCTTTCCCATTACTATTTTAAAACTAATAGAATTATGGTCCCCGGCTTCAAAGTGCACCCCCACCTACATCTCAGTCACCTGCCCTGCCTTATTTCCCAAGAGGTGGTCAGGTTTTGCACCTTCTCTAGTAGGTACATCCACATACTGAATCAGAAAATGTTCTTGTACACGCTTAACAAATTCCTCTCCATCTAAACCCTTAACACAATGGCAGTCTCAGTCTATGTATGGAAAGTTAAAATCCCATACATAATTACCCCATTATTCTTGCAAAAAACTGAGATCTTCTTACAAATTTGTTTCTCAATTTCCCGTTGACTATTGGGGGTCTATAATACAATCCCAATTAGGTGATCATCCCTTTCTTATTTCTCAGTTCCACCCAAATAACTTCCCTGGATGTATTTCCAGGAATATCCTCCCTCAGTACAGCTGTAATGCTATCCTTTATCAAAAATGCCACTCGCCCTCCTCTCTTGCCCCCTTTTCTATCCTTCCTGTAGCATTTGGATCCTGGAATATTGAGCTGCCAGTCCTGTCCATTCCTGACCACGTTTCTGTAATTGCTATGATATCCCAGTCCCATGTTCCTAACATGCCCTGAGTTCATCTGCCTTCCCTGTTTGGCCTCTTGCTTCGGAATAAATGCAGTTTAATTTATCAGTCCTACCTTGTTCTCTCCTTTGTTTCCGCCTGCCCTGACTGTTTGACCTGCTTCTTTTCCCAACTGTAACAGTCTCAGATTGATCTCTTTCCTCACTATCTCCCTGGGTCCCACCCTGCTCCTTACTAGTTTAAATCCTCCTGAGCAGCTCTAGCAAATCTGCCTGCCAGTAGATTAGAGCCCATTCAATTCAGGTGCAATCCATCCTTCTTATGCAGGTCACTTCTACCCCAGAAGAGATTCCAGTGATCCAAAAATGTGAATCCTTCTCCCCGACAACAGCTCCTCAGCCACACATTCATGTGCTCTATCCTCCTATTCCTACCCTGACTAGCTCGTAGCACCGGAAGTAATCCAGATATTACTATTCTTGAGGACCTCCTTTTTAAATTCCTGCCTAACTTTCCTTATTCTCCCTTCAGAATCTCAACCTTTTCCCTAACTGTGTCATTGGGTTCAATGTGTACATTGACCTCCTGCTGGGCCCTCTCCCCTTTGAGAACATTCTGCACCCTCTCTGAGACATCCTTGATCCTGGCACCAGGGAGGCACCATTCCGATTTTTCACTGCTGGCCACAGAAACATCTATTTGCACCTCTGACTAGAGAGTCTCCTAACACAATCGATTGCTTGGAACCCGATGTACCCCTCATTACATTAGACCCTGTCTCGGTACCAGAAACTTGGTTGCATTTTATGAAAAAAGATATAATTTGTTCAGTTGTTACCCACTGAAGTTGAGAAAATTGAGGTGTGATCTTATTGAAACCTCAGATCCTAATAGGGTATGATAGAGAAGATACTGGAATGATGTTTCCTCTTATAGAGGGGACTAGATCAAGAGGATGCTGATTAAAAATATGAGGCCTCTTTTTTTTGGGGTAGAGTTGTGAATTTCTGAGATGGTCATTAGTCTATAGATTTTCGTAGTGCAGGTTTGAATTATTCAGTTTATTCAAGGCTGGGTTATATAATTTTTTTGATAGAGTCGAGGGCTAGGAGATGCAGACATGATGGTGAGGTCCAGGCCACAGGCAGATTAACCATGACCATATTGAATGGTGGTAGAGAAGCAGGAGGTTGGAAAAGCACAACAAGGCAGGCAGCATCAGGAGGTGGTGAAATCGACTTCTCCATCACCTGATGCTGTCTGGCTTGGTGTGTTCTTCCAGCCTCCTCCTCGGCCCCTTGGATTCCAGCAGTTTGCGTTTTTTTTGTCTCTATTTTGAATGGTGGAGCAGGCTTGAAGGGCTGAATGGTCTATTCTTACTCCTAAATCCAATGTATAGTGACATGCAATGTCTCCAAAATTACTCCTGCACTTCAAAATTTGCAGAATGTGTTGTGGCAGTTTTTGTTCCAGAAGCCTACACAGGTTGAATTTCTCATCCTTACATTACAGAGTTCCCTTCTTATCACCATAGCAGAGAAAGAAGCAGACAGAATAGTGGACCAGTCACCTGATTGGAATGAACTGGAATATTGATCTAAAAAGAGACATGTTGCTGAATCTCTTCATCATTCACTCATCAGGATGGCAAATTTCAAATGGTCACTACAATTTATTTCACAACACCAGGCTATAGTCCAACAGGTTTACTTGGAAGCACTAGCTTTTGGAGCACTGCTCCTTCATCAGGTAGTTGTGGAGCAGGACCATAAAACAAAAAATTTATAGCAAAAGGTTACAGTGTCATGCAACTGGAATAATAAATAATGAACAAACCTAGATTGCTGGATTTTGGATTTGTGGTGCTGGAAGAGCACAGCAGTTCAGGCAGCATCCGAGGAGCAGCAAAATCGACGTTTCATCAGGATGTGAAGGGCTTTTGCCCGAAACGTCAATTTTGCTGCTCCTCGGATGCTGCCTGAACCGCTGTGCTCTTCCAGTACCACTAATCCAGAATCTGGTTTCCATTGTTTTTACCTAGGTTGCTGTTAAGTCTTTCATCTTTTAGAATGGGTTACAGGTTTTGGTTCATTAATGAACCACCTGATGAAGGAGCAGCGTTCCGAAAGCTAGTGCTTCCAAATAAACCTGTTGGACTATAACTTAGTGTTGTGAATTTTTATATTTGTCCAACCCAGTCCGACACCGGTTCCTCCACATCATGACAACAATTCATGACACCGGAGAAAAATGGTGGTCATTGTTTGGCAGTTTGATTTTAATTGGCCATAGCAATGGCATTGGGAATGGAATAGGAAATAATAGGCTGACCAAGCTCCCAGGCAGTTTAAACAAAGTGTAATGCATGAACATATTCCTTTTGTTTGCTTAGAGCAAGTCCCTGTGCATGAATGTATGTTGCTTCTGAAGCCGCCACTTTTGTGTAATAAATACTGACTTTTCTGATAATGCTCACATCCCATGAAATAAGTTAAAATTATGTTTGGAACAACTTGGCTGAAATACCTTAGGAACAAAATGAATTGGAGATGTTCACAGTACAATGGATGGGTAGATATGAATATTTGGAGGAATTGAGTAGTATACTGAAGCTGTCATAGATCCATTGTATTTGCTTAAGTGCCATTCAGTGGTTAAAATTCAATCCCAGGACAAACGATGCTCCATTAAGCAAAGCAGAGAATTGTCTTTTGCATTATTGAGTTCCGGAGTCCTGAGGTCATGATGCAGTTGTATAAGACTCTGGTGCGGCCGCATCTGGAATATTGTGTGCAGTTTTAGTCGCCATACTATAGGAAGGATGTGGAGGCACTGGAACGGGTGCAGAGGAGGTTTACCAGGATGTTGCCTGGTATGGAAGGAAGATCGTATGAGGAAAGACTGAGACACTTGGGGCTGTTTTCATTAGAGAAAAGAAGGTTTAGGGGTGACTTGATTGAGGTGTACAAGATGATTAGGGGGTTAGATAGGGTTGACAGTGTGAACCTTTTCCCGCGTATGGAGTCGGGTATTACAAGGGGGCATAGCTTTAAATTAAGGGGGGGTAGATATAGGACTGAAGTTAGGGGTAGGTTCTTCACTCAGCGAGTCGTAAGTTCATGGAATGCCCTGCCAGTAGCAGTGGTGGACTCTCCCTCTTTATGGGCATTTAAGCAGGCATTGGATAGGTATATGGAGGATAGTGGGTTAGTATAGGTTAGGTGGGCTTGGATCGGCGCAACATCGAGGGCCAAAGGGCCTGTACTGCGCTGTATTCTTCTATGTTCTATGTTCTATGTTCTATTATTATAGGAAGTAGAGAACGTATGAAGGGGCAAAGGCAGATTAGTCGTTCAAACCTATTCCACCATCGTTCAGTGAGTTTTTGTCTGATGTGTGATCGAACTCCATGACCTTTGCTCCATGCCGTTGATGAACAATCTCATAATAATCTGATATAATTAATCTATCATCACCTGTCATTTGTAGGACAGAGCTCCAACCTTATACCACACTTTGTGTCTGGAAATGTTTGCTGGTATCCCTCCTAAAAGAGCTAGCTATAATCTTTTCCCCTTGACATCTTAAGAGCTTAAGAAAAAAGTTGCCTCTTCTAAATTCCAAAAATGACAATGTCATCAGGTTTGGGTTAGGATTAACTGTCCTCATAATGTAACCCTTGGAGGCAGGTATCATTCTGATATCATTGACTGTATTGTGCCATTCACTATATTATAGCTGATTCGTACCCCAGATTCATTTTTTCATATTCCCAAGACCGAATAAATATCAGCCTTTCACGGACTAGAAGGTCTCCTTTAACCCCTCAGCATCCACAGCTTTTTGACAGAGGGAATTCCAGATTCCCACATCAGTTTGTGTAAAAAATGCTTGATGATTTTAATTTTAAATGGCTGCACTTTCATTTTAAGGGTGGTCCTTTGTTCTGGATTCTACCCTTGGACGAAACCATTTTAAACACCTCAACTGTCTGTAATTTCTAAACTCGAGGGAACCACAAGCCCAGTTTATTCAGTCTGTCCTCGTAATTTAATCTTTTATAGTTAGGTATAATTCTGCTCAGCCTGTGCTGTACCTATTCCAAGCTGTTGAGGGGTGATGCTCCCAAAATCTGAGAACAGTACTCCATATGGGGATTTGGCCGTGGACACCAAAAGAAGGTTTCCCTTTCTGGGAAGGATGAGATTTAAGAAACACAATTTAATACAGAGGAGTTTGACAGAAGTGAGAAGAATCTTTTCTCGTGAATTTTTGGAGCTGTCTTCCCACAGGTGGAGGCAGAGGCGTTGACTATTTTTAAAGAAAGAAGTAGGTAGAATCTCAGTAAAAAATGAAAGAACTGCAGATGCTGGAACTCAGAAACAAAACCAGAAACAGCTGAAAAAGCTGAACAGGTATGGCAGCATCTGTGGGGAGTCCTCAGAACTATGTAGATAGAGTCTTGACTAACAAAGGAATTAAGGGTATCAGAGGAAGATGGCAAGGTGGCATTGAGACTGTTAGATGAGCGATGAGAATAATGAATGGCAGAGCAGGCTCAATAGAACCGACTGGTCTATTCTTGCTCCTAATTCATATCCTTGTGTGACCGACAGAAGAATAACTTGCCAATCTTTGTGTTGAAACTCACTGACATAAATACCAACAGATTGTGAACCTTTTTGATTATATCTTGCAGAATGATTTGTTTTTAACTATGTCTGTACATGGGATATCCAAATCCTTTTCTTCCTCTGTAGTTCCTTCTCACTTGCCATGAAGGAAATATTTATTGAGAAGATAAAATGAGAGGACTTTGGAATAATCAATCTGAAGGTGGCAAAGATACCAACGTTATCATTTCTTCAGACAGTACAGGGGTATTGTACCTTGTGGCTTCACCAGGGACAAATTAATGCAAGCCTAACTCAACTACTGACCTGGGACATCTGAGCCTTCCAGCCACCCAATACTCATCTGGTTTCGCTAGAAAGCTGCTTAGGGGCTTTTGGCATGCAAGATTAAAAAAATAGTTTGTGGCTGCTAGGCTGAAAATGGTTAAAATCCAGAAAGATGACAATCTTTATGAATAAGTGGTCTGATCCTTATTAGCAGGCTCATGAGAAACAGTTCAAAGGGCTTTGTGCACAATGTTTGAGAAAACTGCACTTAACATTTCCCATTCATTCTTGGGAGAATTCTCTTAAATGTTTTAAGAATTGCACAGTGACAGATGAATTGCATATCCTTAGTCTTTTGAGACTCTTAAAAATGCTTCTTGCCTGTTGCATTTGTGCAGCGCAGACAAATTTTAATCTTGTGTGGGTTTCTGTCATTTTTTTTCTTGCACAGGACACCGAAACAGGCCATTGCAATGAGATTGCTGATTACTCAAGCGAGCCTGACTATAAACGACGATGTAACCAATCACTGTAAATCATCGGAATTGCTGAGGCTGACCCTGGACAATGTTCTGTTGAACCTCGCGCCGGTGGTGAACCATGCCAAGCCCCCATCACGGGAATTTCGAGCTGAGCCCACTGTTGGATTTGCAGAACTTTATAAGCTCGAGGTGTGCGTGGGGGACTTGCAGATTGACAACCAACTTTACCACCGGACCAGCTTTCACTTCCCTGCTCTGCTTTGCCAGGAGCTGAAACCAGAAAGGCCACAATGGAGAAATGGCTCCCATTCAACGCTCTCGGCCAAAGACCTTGATGATTACAAAGACAAGTGTTTCTTAACAGCCTGCATCCTCTTGGGAGAGCAGAATTTTGCCTTCACCATGAATGCGCTGGACTTTGAATTGAAGCCTGCAAGACTTTATGTGGAGGACACATTTGTGTATTACATCAAGACTCTGTTTAATACCTATATCCCAGACAGTGGTCTATATCACAAACAAGTAAGAACAACTTCTGGCTCAGCAGCAGACCTGGCTGTGCCAGAGCAAGTGGTCACTGCCACCCGAGCGCTAGTGAACCCAATCAAATTGCAGCGGTTGACCATCCATGCCATCAGTTTGCTCGTCAGTGTCCATGCATCGATAAAATTATACATCGCCTCCGATCATGCTCCTCTTTCGTTCTCACTCTTCGAGCGAGGGCCGATCTACACTACTCCAAGGCAGCTTATCCATGCACTTGCCATGCACTATGCTGCAGGAGCATTATTCCGAGCAGGTTAGTACAGCCACTTACAGGGTTGACATTTCCATTCAATGGCTCACAGTGGCTATTTGGATTAGTTCCGTGAAAACGGTTGATACCACAAAGATCACTCATTACACACCTCATAGAAACAGGAGAAAACTCCTCAAAACCATTCCATCATTCAACAAGATCATCACTGATCTAGGACCTAACACGAGATACCCAAATTAGCCTCATTCATTAATATCTTTAGTTAACGAAGATCTATTGATCAATTGAGTGTCATGTAAGAAGAGAATTCTAAATTTCTGCCAGAAGCTTTCATGTTGAAGTGGTTAAGAACTTACTCCTGATTTTATTTTGTCTGTTTTATGCCCTTTGACTGTGTATTTTGTGACAATTACGATGCACCCTGTATTTGTCAACTTTCTCTCAATGGTTGTTGATAGCTGTGTGTCCTTCCTTAAAGGACAACTTACAGAAGAAGATGAAAATGCTTGTCTGTGGTAAATTGATTATCTAAACTCATCCATAGGAAGCAGCATTTGGTGTAGTACAATTGGCCAGAACACCTTTGAACTCAGGGAAATGACTAGAACCAGTTTGAATGCTACTGGGTGATTGGAGCTTTTGGAATTTTTCCATTCAGTAACTCGGTGGTGATATTTAATTCCCTATCAGATGTTCTGGAAAGACACAACTGACAACTCCACAGAGGCCAATGTTCCATCACCTTTTACACATGGAGAGTCCTTGACACTGATCCAGCTCACTCAGAGCCAGCTGTCAGAGTGTAACCAAACAGCCGGCACTCCTGATTATATCTGTCAGTCAGGGCTCCCAAATTGGAGCTGTTAATCTGGTCCAATCAGGGAACTCATATTCTATGAGGTCCACCTGGCTGGCCTCGTTACAATTACTACCTAAGCAATTCACATCACTATCTCAAATGGCTCCCTTCTGAGACTCTGTAAAGTAAGAGACAGTTAAAACCCACCATGCCGATAGTCCTTGATTGCTTCAGTACCCAAAACATCCTATGAGCATAGGGGGCGTAAGAGGGTGTTAGGTAAAATCTCAGCTATAATCTTATTGGATGGCAGAGGAAGTATGAGGGATCATATTTCCAACTCCAACTTTTATTTCTCATGCTCTGTGTTGACACACAATGAGATGCAGGTTGCTGGCGTTTTCATTAAGTATAAAGATTTAGAAACATAAAAGCTAGGAGCTGCAGTAGTCCTTTCAGCTGTTTGAGCCTGCTGTGCCACAATATATGCTCGTATCTCAGTGCTAAATTCCCAGTTTCTCCCAAACTCCTTGTATCTAATAAATTATCAATCTCTTTCGTGAATATATTCATTAACTTGGCCTCCACAGCCATTTGTGGTAGAGAATTTCACCATTTCACTTCCTTATGGGTGAAGAACATTTTCCTCATCTCAATCCTGCATGGCCTACTCCATATCCTGAGGCTGTGTCTATCCTGTTTATCCAGGGAAACCAGGTTTGGCTGTATAGCAGTATTCTCAGCTCAGAGTCAGAAGGAGTAGCCTTACCCTCTCTGGACAGCCCCACCGAGTTGAGAGTGAGCACCCACTTTGAACACTGGACCGATGCTCAACAGTGATACTCATGTCTGCTGGATGTGGGTCACTGTCATCCTCACATCAATTGTGGGAGCCTATTAAATCACCCCCTCCCCCTGCCTCGCTGTACAACACTTCCTGAGCTATTTATTCACTTGCAAACTCCTTCCAGGTTCCATGGCTGTGCACCATTCTCCAATAGGGATCACATAAAGATACCAAAATAGCCAATAGCTATTTTTAAAAATATGTCTAAACAATCACAACGTAGTAACCTCTCTCCTTTGAGCCAAAACATTTTGGGTTCAATTCTCACCATGGAGCACAGATTTAAACTGGCAACTCCACTGCAGTATTGAGGGAGGTCCACATTGGTCAATAAATCAAGGTCGTTCTGCTCCCAAAGCCAGGCATGAAATATGCCACAATTGGATTTTAAAGAGGACCAGGCTAGTTCATTATCGGTTTGTTAAAGTTTATGTGCAAATTACCTGCTGTCTTTTCATGACTGTGATATTTGTGGGGGGAAGGATGCTGCATTGAGACCCCTCTCTTTCTCTGGATCGAAGGCCTTTTTTGGTTTATAGTGGTAAAAAAATCAGCCACATTTGAATCTTACCAATAAGAGGATCTTGTCTTTAAAAATGTAGTTTTTTACATGATAACAATTATGTACAAGCTACATTAGAAAGATAGGCATTGTTACAAAGACCAAAGGAACTTGTGAGACTCTGCAGCTTTCATGACTGAATATTGAGTTTATTAATTTTAGGGCCTGAATATCTTCTTCCATGTCCTACCGCACTAGGCCTTGTCCTCACATGGGCTGCTGTTACAAACATCCCATTGACAGCTACTAATGGTCCCCATTAGCAGATACTGAATCTCCCACGCTGACCTTTACCCATTACTTTTGTCTGCCCAATCACTGTTTTCTTTCTCTCTCTCTCTGGGCTCCATCTCCAACCCTCTCCTTCTCCCTTTCCGCACTCCCATCTCTCCTGTGTATGCCAACCTTTTCCTAGAAATAATTAGTTCTGGAGAAGGCTTACTGGACCCAAAATATGAACTTTAATTTGTCTCCATGAATGCTGCCAGAGCTGCTGAGTTTTTACAGCAAGTTCTGTTTCTGTTTCTGATTTCCAGCATTCGCAGTTCTTTTTCGTACATATGAATCTTCAGTGCATGAGATTGTGATATTTCTAGGAGAAAGTGAGGACTGCAGATGCTGGAGATCGGAGCTGAAAATGTGTTGCTGGAAAAGCGCAGCATGTCAGGCAGCATCCAAGGATCAGGAGAATCGATGTTTTGGGCATGAGCCCATCTTCAGGAATGAGGCATTGTAATATTTCTGCCTTGTCCCTAACAGAAACATCCATTAGACCTTAATGCTATATCCAACATTAGCCCTTTCAGAACTGTTACCTCATATACCAAGTGCAATAGTAACTCCACTTCAGAAGTACTTCATGGAGTTTGAAGGGCTGTGGGTCATCCCTTTATGTACATTGATATAGAAATAGAAACCTTTGATCCTTATATTTGAGCTAAGAAAGCGTTCTAATATGTGCGGCCACCTGTCATTGACTTTTTTGGTTTATAATCCACAGGTTGGGTTGTTGGATCTCTGGAAATTCTTGGAAGCCCTGCGAATTTGGTGCGAAGTATAGGTAATGGGATAGCAGATTTCTTCAGACTCCCATATGAGGGACTGACCCGTGGTCCCGGTGCTTTCGTCAGTGGAGTCTCCAGGGGAACAACTTCATTTGTAAAACATATTTCGAAAGGTAAATATTATTTTTCTTGCTTTCATTTAAAGGCCACATTCTAATTTGATACATGTGGCAGCCTCATACTTTGATATCTTGCAGTATTGCCTCAGAAATGAGAAAGTAGGAACTTCTGCTGGACCCTTTGGGCAAATGAAGAAAGCCAAACTGGGCAGGCTTCTGAAATGGACATGATCATGATTCAAGAAAAGTGCATCTTATAAAATGAGTCATCAATTCTTATAGTTTTTGACATGCTAACATGTTTTCTGTTATGAAGGAAATGACGCTGGCTTACCCTCTCTGTTCAAGAGCCATAAAAAGATTGTCCTCTAGCAATTGTATACCTTTACATAATAACAGCAAGGCACACCACCCTGTCACAAGAAGGAGGGGGGAATGGATGAGAAGGAGAACATTCTGTACTTCAAGCTCAATCCACCATTCTATGAGATTGTGGCTGATCCATATTCTAACTCCATCTACTCGACTTCATTCCCTTTCTCCTCATAAGTACCCTTTACCAGGCATACATTCCTCGATCTCAATTTTGAAATTTTGGAGAGCTGCACCTTTCAGTTGTCACCTGGATCGAGTTGCTTCTTGGTATCGCACCTACGTGGTTTAGCTCCAACTCTAAGGTTGTGCCCCCTTGTCCTGGGCTCTCCCACTGAGGAAATAGTCTTGCTACATCTGTTTCATCAATTCCTGCCCTGATTTTAAACACTTTAATGAGATTGTCCCTTAATCTTCAATGCTTGGATAAAGTACTCGGGCGAAACTAAGCTGAGGAAAAATGGGTGGATTTTGGAATAATTTTTGAAAGTAATGTGCATTAGAAATTTCCATATTTGAAGAACAAAGGAATGTAAATTGTAATCTGGATTTAGCCTCCTGTGTTGGCCCCCCCCCCTTCCCGAAACCTGGAGGCAGCAACAGTCTGCCAGTGTGTAGGATGTCTGTATAAAACACTGATCTTTGTGCTCCAGTGTTTGTTCCAGCAAGAAGACAAAAAAAAGCAGTTCTTTCAGCCTTTCATCTCATAATCTCTCTTTGACCCAGCCACGTTAACCTGTGCCACCTCATAACCCACTCCCACCGTTCCTCACACTCTCTGTGTGCAACCTAACCCATCTCGTGGCCTCGCATGCCTTATGCCAGTCTATGTGTATCTACCCATCCCCAATGGTTCATCGTATCCCCTGTTCCAAACTTCCATGGTATTTTATAGCAGCTATGTAACTTAGTGTAAACTCAGTAAGATGTAGGAGTAAAGGTAGGCCATTTGAGTCTGCTATGCCGTTCTGAGAGTTCATGGCTGCTCTGATAACCCTCAACTCCATTTTCCTGTCTTTTCTTTGACAACCCTTGATTCCCTTAACAATTGAAAATCTGTCACTTTTTCAGCCTTGAATATACTTAATGACCCAGCCTGAAGTTCCACAGATTGATTACCCTTTGAAGGAAGAAATTCATTCTCATCTGTGTCTTAAATGGGCAACCCCTTGTACTGAAATTATGCTCATGGTCTTAGACTCTCCCATAAGAGTAAACAACCTCTCAGCAGCTACCCTGTCAAGTCTCCTCAGAATCCTATATGTTTCTGAACTCCAACGAGTACATACTGAATTTCCTCTTGTCATCAGTATATCCCTCCATAGCAGGATCAACCTTGTGAACCTTCTTAAATGCCTCCAATGTCAATACATCTTTCCTTATCGATTGGATAAGGAGATCAAAACTGTTCACAGTATTCCAGCTGTGGTCTGACCAGAGCACTGTATAGTTTTGCCAAACTATTCCTATTTTTATTCACTTTGAATTAAAGACCAACATTCCATTTGCTTTCCCTACAACCTTCTAACTTGGATGCTAGCTTTTTGTGATTCATGCACAAGGACCCCCCCCCCCGCCGATTCCTGTGTGTTCTCCACTTAAATAATACCAAACTCATGTATTCTTCTTGCTAAACCTCACATTTACTCTGTTATATGCCGCCTCTTAAATTTCTGCTCATTCACTTAATCTGTCAATGTCACGGTGGCTCAATGCTTAGCATCACTGCCTGATAGCACCAGGGACCCAGGTTTGACTCCAGCCTCCAGTAACTGTCTGCATGGAGTTTGCAGGCTGCTCCAATTTCCTCCTACAGTCCAAAGATGTACAGGTTAAGTGGATTGGCCATGTTAAATTACCTGATCATCCAGGTTAGGTGGGTTAGGCATGGTAATAGAATGTCTGGATGGGATGCTCTTCAGACTCAATAGGCTGAATGTGTTCTTTCTGCACTCTAGACTCTGTGATTCTCTATATCCCTGTCTAAACTCTATGCAGACTCCTCATTACTTCTTAGTTCATTCTCACCACTTGCCTGCACATTGAGAAGATCTGCATCTGGACTGTCACCTTGTATAAATCATTGGGCTCCCAGACAGCATCTTTATTTATTTCTTTCATTGCAAGGCCAATACTTGCAGGATACAACTATAAGATATGGGTGTAGAATTAGACCATTCAGCCCATCGAGTCTGCTGTGCCATTCGATCATGGTTTCTCAATTCCTGCCTTCCCCCCATAACATTTGATTCCCTTACCAATCAAGAAGCTGTCTATCTTTGTCTTAAATACACTGAATGATTTGGCCTGCACATTCTTCTGTGACACTGAATTCCATGGATTCACCACTTTCTGGCTGAATAAATTTCTCCTCATCTCAGTTCTAAAGTTCACAGGGTTATCTCTTCACTCCGAGGCTGTGCCCTCAAGTCCTACTTCTCCAAATAGTGGAAACATCTTCTCCACAGCCACTCTATACAGACCTCTTAGAATTCTGTAAGTTTCAAACAGATCCCCTGTTCATCATGGACTCTTAAAATCTTATTATGACCAAGGTGAGGTTAACTGGCCTATAATTCTACGTCTTCTGCCTTCCTTCCGTCTTAAACAGGAGCGTTACATTGGTAATTTTCCATTCCTCTGAAACTCCCCAACTCCATGTATTCCTGAAAGATCCCAACTCTTAAGTTCAGACCAGAGTCCTCAACCCTTGCTTGCAGGACAAGCCCTTCATCCCAGCATCAGTACTGTAAACCTCCTGTGGACCCCCTCAAAGGCCGGCACGTCCTTCCTTAGATACGGGGCCCAAAACTGCTCACAGTATTCCAAAGGCAGCCTGACCACAGCCGTATACAGCCTCAGCAGTACATCCCTGAATTTACCACTCAAAATGAATGCTAACACTGAATTTGCCTTCCTAATTGCCAACTGAACCTGCATGTTAACCTTAAGTGAATCCTGAAATAAGACTTCCAAGTCCCTTTGTGCTTCAGAATTCATTCCCATATTGTATTCCATCTGCCACTTCTTTGCCCACTCTCCTAGCCTGTCCAATTCCTTCTGTAACCTTCTTGTTTCCTCAACATTACCTGTCCCTCTACCTACTTTTGTATCATCTGCAACAATGCCCTCAGTTCCTTCATCCAGATAGTTAATGTATAACATGAATATTTGTGATCCCAGCACTGGCTCCTACAGAACTCCAGTAATCACAATCCTGAAAATGACCCCTTTTTCATCCCCTCTCCCTTCTGCCAGTCAGCCAATCCTCTATCCATGCTAGTACCTTGGTCCTAACACTCGTGGCTCATATCTTATTTAGCAACCTCTTGTCCACACCTTGTCAAAGACCTTCTGAAAATCCAAATAGATCATTTTCACTGGCTGTCCTTTGTCTAACCTGCTCATTACTTCCTCAAAGAATTCTAGCAGATTTGTCAGGCATGACCTCCCTTTGACGAAGCCATGATGACTCAGCCCTATTTACCAGGCACTTCCAAGTATCAATGAACTCTAAAATTGTACGGATGACCAAGGTCAGGTTAATTGGCCTGTAATTTCCCATCTTCTGCTTCCCTTCCATCTTAAACAGGAGTGTTACATTGGCAATTTTCCAGTCCTCTGAAAGATCACCACCAATGCCTTCACAGTCTCCTCAGCTATCTCCTTACGAATTCTAGAGTGTAGTCCATCTGGTCCCGGTCATTTATTCGCCTTCAGATCTTTCAACTTCCCCAGCACCTTTTTAGTGATGGCCACTGCACTTATCTCTGCTCCTCAGTCTCTTGAAGTTCTGGTATACTACTGGTGTCTTCCCCTATGAAAACTGATGCTAAGTATCTATTCAGTTCTTCCGCTATTTGATTGTTCCCCATTACTACTTCTCTAGCCTCATTTTCCAGCAGTCCATTCTTGCCTCTCTGTTACTTTCTATATATCTCAAAAAAAGTTCTTGCAATCTTCTTTTATATTATGGGTTGGCTTACCCTCACAGCATGTAACTCATCAGCCAAGAGATTCACCCTGTTACTTTCCCTAGTACTTTTTCTCCATTGTTAGCTGTTGCATTGATTCCTGCTGCACTTTAGCCCCATGAATATTCCGATATTTTTGAAACGGTATTAGTATATTCGGCTCTGATGACTGACGTAAAGTATTTGTTCAACTCCTCTGCTGTTTCCTGGCTCCCTACAATTATTTCCCCAGCTGCAATCTTGAAGGGGACTCTAAATTCACTTTGGCTTTTCTTTTTCTTTGTAATATATTCAAAGAAGCTCTTGCAATCATTTGTTCTTAATATTAATTATGAAATTACTCGAAGTTTATTTTCTCCCTCCATCTTTTGGTTTTTACAACATTCCCAATCCTCTGATTTATCATTCATCTTGCACATTGAATGTTTTTTCTTTTAATTGGACACTATTCCTAACTTGCTTGGTTAACTGTGGTTGGTTTATCCATTTCCTAGAATCCTCCTTCCTCCCTGGGATATACGTTTGTTGTGAGTTGTGAACTTTTATGTTTAAGCATTGGTTATCAATCATTTTCTTAGTGTAATATGCTGGTTATTCGACGTCACACTGTATGGTTAAAGTTAACCAAGAAAACTGGAAATTTTTCCGAGTTGTACATGATGCAATTGTAGTTCAGATTGGTATTCTTTCGAGGAAACAGTATCACTTCATGATGCATGCGAAGAGTAGGTATAAATGAGATGACAGCCACGCTGACCATCGGACATCATACAGAACTCAGTATGGAGAAAGTGAGGACTGCACATGCTGGAGATTAAAGTCGAAGAGTGTGTGTTGGAAAAGCACAGCAGGTAAGGCAGCATCTGAGGAGCAGGAGAATCAACGTTTCGAGCATAGGCACTTCATCAGGAATTGGAGGAATCCTGATGAAGGGCTTATTCTTGAAAAGTCGATTCTCCTGCTCCTTGGATGCTGCCTGACCGACTGTGCCTTTCCAGCACCACACTCTTTGCCTTTCAACTCAGTATGCCTGCACAAGCTTTTTGAGAGGACTAAATTGGATTAAATTCCCTTCTCCTAACCCCAAAGCCTTACTATCTTTCCCATTCAAATATGGTTATTTCTGTCTTAATTGTTGTTAATATTAATGCTTCCACCACCTTTTCAATGCATTGCACATCTTAATAACTCTGGGTAAAGCAAAACCAAATCTATCTGTTTCCCCTTTAGTTTTCCGGTCAATTTTACCTTGCATCCATACAGTCTGGTTCACTGATTCCTCCTGCCACTGACTACTAAAGATTTCTGATTAGTGTGGAAGTGTGGAGTTAGCGTGAGGGTCAACATGTTAATGATCAGACATCATGGTTTAGCACCTTCTACAATGTAAGGCTGTTCCAAAGCCAATGAAGTACTTTTGCAGTATAGTCAATGTAAGATGGATCAAGATCATATTCTTGATTCACTGTGTAAGTAAGATTTGTTTTCAATGAAAATTTGTATTTCTATCAGATTTTTTTTCTCAACCTCTGGATGTCCCAAAGCGTTTTAATGTCAATAATATGCTGTTGAAGTGGAGGCCCTGTTCTAATATAGAAAGCAAAGCAGCAATTTGCACAGAGCGCAATATCACCGTGATGTCCAGATCATTCACTTTTATGATGTTGATTGCAGAATGAATATTGACCAGACACAGGTGATAACTCACCTGCTTTTGTTCAAAATTGTATGATGGCACTTCTTATGTCCTAACTACATAGTTAAAAAAAACACCTCCATGCTGAGTCACTGTTTCCTGCATTTCTGTTCAGGTACCCTGACATCAATCACTAATCTGGCTACGAGTTTAGCTCGGAACATGGATCGACTCTCTCTGGATGAAGAGCACTATAATCGACAAGAGGAATGGCGAAGGCAACTTCCAGACAACCTGGGGGAAGGTCTACGTCAGGGATTGTCCCGGCTGGGACTCAGTCTGCTGGGTATGGCAATATTAACCAGTTTGATCATAAATCTAAAGTTTAAAGGTAAACCTCGAGCTCATCACAGTAAATTCTGGAGCTAGGGCTCCATACCACATGTGTGCACCATTTTTGAATCTGTACAATATTAGAGGGCTAATAACCCCATCACTGAAGACCATGCATTATAAAACAGACTGTGTTTCACTGATGGCTCTTTAATGTATGTTCCGTTATTGATGACTGTAAATGTGTCTACGATGTGTCGACCATTTATGTTGAAGCACTTCAGCTATGTTTACACAGTTTTAAGTTTTGTATAAACCTTGTAGAAAATCAGTTCATAATGAAGGATACCAGACCCCAGCCTACCCTGAAATGATTCTGCTTGCTTCAGGGGAATGAATCAATTAATCTCAATAAGATATTACAGTCCTATTCTCTTGATTTAGCTACAAAGTAGATTTACATGATTGTGGTGTGCAGCAAGGTGTGGCATGTGTTGTGCCCACAGGATAGTTTATCTGGGAAAAGCACTGGTGTTGTTCATTTTTATTAGAAAAGTCTTCTGCATCAAAATCTATTTTGCAAAAAGTCTTCTTCAACCACAATTAACATTTGATTTTTGTTTTGTTTTACTTTGGGTGGGGTGGTGATCAGCAGGGGGCAGACAATTTTATATGAAGCTCTCTCAATCCTTTCCCATTGTTTATTTGAATTCTTCCTGTGGTAAGTTTTTCCCATCCTCATTAGTTTGGTAAAATATAAAGCTGATTTCCTCTGTGTTCTTCAGACATGGTCATTACATAGAGAGAATGGTATTGTACTAATTTATTTTGATAATGGGCAGTTCAGGCAGTCAAAGAAACTCACTATGGTATTTAGGCTGTCTAGACTAGGAGGTATTAAAAAAATGAGACATTAAAGTATCCTGAATTCTTGAATGGACTGGTATTTGCTGGGATGCAAATGAGAATGTGGACTGCAAAGTTATGCAACTGAGCACTATGTACATCAAATAAGATTCTATGGAAATAGGAAACCTGACCTTGAATAAAAGTGTTCCATGTGAATAAATAGGATAGGATTGAATAATAAGTTATAATAAAAAGCACCATAGTTTGTTCGCATCGATTTTATAATAACAGAATGTGAGTGTGGAATAAAATCGAATTACCTTCTCGAACACAGCAAACATTAGAAAGGTACAACACAGGAGCGTTCAGCCCCTCCTGTCTGTGCCAACTGGGAAAGTGCTGACCAGCCTAATCCTTCTGGTCAGTTCTTGGTTTGTAGCCCTATAAGTTACAACACTTCAAGAGCACGTTCTAAAATTTTATTTATAAGTTGCCATAAAGTTTGCAGCTTTTGTTGCCATTTCAGGCAGTGTACCCTCAACATATGTCCATGCTTGGAGTGAAAAAAACCTCTCCTCAACTCACTTCCACCTCTACTTGCAGTGACTTTAAATCTGTACCTCCTACTCACCCCTCTACTGCTGGAAATATTGAGTCCTCCCATAATTTTATACACCTTAACTAGATCTTCCCTCAGCTGCTTCTCTTGCATGGAAACAACTCCAGTCTGTTTAGTCTTTCCTCATGGTTAAAATTCTTCTGTCATGGAAATGGCCTGGCAAATCTCTGGACCATCTGTAGCCCAATTACACATTTTCTGCAAAATGATCATTGGTTACACTATAGCTAGAGCTAACTCAATGTCTTATATAGTTTTAGCATATCATCCCTATTATTCTATACTTTGCCTAAGAAAGGAAAGAATGGGAATGTCTTTCTAACTACCTGTGCTGCTATCTGAAAAGATCTGTGGATGTGCCTTCCGAGGTCTGTCTGTTTCCCAGTATTCTAGTATTTATTCTTCCTTGCCCTCCACAAATGTGTTACCTCACACTTGTCCAGATTGTACTTCATTTGCCACTTTTCTACCCATCTGATCGTTCCAGCAATTGCTTCCTGCAGCAAGCAGCTATCCCACTCACTGTCAACCATATAACTGAGCTCCATATTACTGAGCTCCACAACCAACCATTCAAACACTTGAGTCTAAATCATTAATACGTGACATATCCAGCAAGGGACAGAGTGCTGAACCCTGTAGAACCCCACTGATAAATACTCATCGACTATTACCATTCGCTTCCTGCTGCTGAGCTAATCTTGTCTTCTGTTGGCATGGGATTAAATTACAAGCCTTGGTCTATTGCTCTGGGTACTGTCTTTATATTTATTGCAGATTTTTCAATATACGATCTCCAGTGACGATATTTGTAGGGAGCCAAAGCCATCTTTAGATGTAATAGAATAGAATGCCAGAGAGAAGCAATAATTATGGATGGCATGGTGGCTCAGTGGTGGGCAGAACACTGGCTCAGTGGTTACCACTGCTGTCTCACAGCATCAGGCACCGGGTTCAATTCCAGCCTCAGGCAACTGGCTGTGTGGAGTTTGTATGTTCTCCCCACATGTGCTTGGGTATCCGCTGGGTGCTCCAGTTTCCTCCCATAGTCCAAAGATGTGCAAGTTAAGTGGATTGGCCATGCTAAATTACCAATAGTGTCTAGGGATGTGCAGGCTAGGTGCATTAGCCTTGAAAAATGCAGGGTTACAGGGATAGGATTGGGGGATGGGTCTGGGTAGGATGCACTTTAGGGGGTTCACTGTGGAATCACAGGGCTGAATGGCCTTTTTCCACACTGTAGGGATTCTGTAGATTTCAATGGATTCTAATTAGGCCAGCGTGTGTTGTTGTAAGCTTGTTATTTTATGGGAGTAATTTTAACAACCTGCGCAATGGGACACTCATAGCACTTTGAATAGCCACTCGATTTATCTCCTCCTGACTGATTCACTACCCAATTTGCGCAGTGAATTAGTGAAAAGTGAAATGGCATCATAATAGAGCAGGGTTAAGTTAAAATTACTGCCAGGCATTCATTTAATCCTTTGTGTTGATTGTATACTTGTGTGGATAATAGTTATGTAACAAGTATGTAGTATTACAACTTGGGAAGGAGAGAACTGGAATTATATGAAGATACAGAGGCTTTACCACATTTCAGGCTAAAGAACTGTAATGAGTGAATTAATCTGCAATTTTCCATTGTAAATGCAGACATAAGAATTTATAGTGATGGAGAAAAGTGAACACACATCAACAAATTTTAATATAAAAATCATTAGTAGAAGAAGTTATTTTTTAAAGTGGAGAAGGTTATAGAGAAATGTGATAGAAGTGTGCAGATTCTTGTTAATAAGGTAACTATGGAGAGGCTATATGCACTGAACAGAGTGTCAGTAACCAGAGGACACAGTTTAGAGCAAGAGGGGAGGTCAGAATTTTGAAGCAGCAAACCTGTTGTGATCTGGAATGCACCACCTGAAAAGGTGGTGGAAGTGGTTATTATGGTAATTTTTTCAAAGTATTGAATAAATACTTTTAAAGGTGGAAACTATGTAGCACACAAGGGAAGGAGAGGGGCCGCAGGGACTGATGGAATAACACAGCTACCTGGGCCACCTTTTGTACTGTATGAATCTACAATTCTGTATGAATTTCCCAGGTTTCAGAAAATCCATTACATGCCCTCTGTGTGAGGAAGAGGTTAAGTAATTGGGGTGGGAGCAATATTATAAACGTATGCCTGTTGCAAATTGTGGAAACCGATTCAAGGGTAACTTGCAAAATGTAAGTGGATTTGCATTTAAAACTAACATTTTGCAGGACTATGGTGCAAGTCTAAGGGATTGGGCTTGATTGCTCTTTTGAAGGGATAGCACAGATCCAGTGGGCCCAATGGCCTCTTTCTCTGCTGTATAATTCCATGAAGCTATTTGGTCCTGCCAAATGTCTTTTCTGTGATGATAAAAAGCGGAATTGGTAGTAAAGTATCAGTATTTCTGGCTCAAAGAATCTATCTCTCACAACCAAAGGAATAATATCAAAGATGGTGGCAGACAGAGGCTGCCAAGATATTTTGTTTTGAGCAGAATAAAGATTTGGACACTGTATCAATTCTGTCTGATATTCCCAGGTGCCATTGCTGGTATCGTGGATCAACCGATGCAGAATTTCCAGAAGACAGTAGAGGTTTCAGCTGGACGCAAAGCCAAAGATGTAATTTCTGGTGTGGGCAAAGGCATTGTGGGAGTTTTTACCAAGCCAATTGGAGGGGCAGCTGAGCTTGTTTCGCAAACTGGTTATGGCAAGTATAACACGTCTGAACAGACGATTTCACGCTTTACCAAACGTTTTCACGAACACGACACTCTGTTAGTAACAACAAAGCATCAGAAGCAAAAGAACAGAAGTAGGTTCAAGCCATTTGGCCCTTCTAGTCTGCTCCGCCATTTAACAAGATCATGGCTGATCTTCTGCTGAGTTCCACCTTGCTGAATTCTCCAATATTCCTTACAATTTCTACATTCAGTAATTTGCCTTAACATAACCAACAGCTGCTTTATAGGAGGAGAATTCTGCCGAACCATTCCACTCTTGAGTGAAGAAATTTCTCAATTTTAAGTCTTAAATAACCGGCCGCTTAGTCTGGGACTGTGACACAATTTTGTAGATTCCCACCTAGAGGATCATTTTCTCAGCTACTACCCCTGTGAAACCTCTTTAGAATTTTTCATGTTTCAATGTGATCACCTCTCATTCTTCTGAACTCCAGGGAATTAAGGCCAACTCAGTCTCTCCTCATAAGACAATCCCCTATTGGAACTAGTCCAGTGAACCTTGTTGGTGTCCCTGTAATGCAAGTAATGTCCTTCCTCAGGTAAAGTAACAAAGGTGCTAGCAGTACTCCAGTACTCAGCAGTACCCTTTATAATTGTCATGAGACTTCTTTACTATTGTATGCTAATCCCTCTATAAGAAGTCACTGTCTAACCTTAACACTGTTCCACATTTCCAGATGTGAGCTTGTGCTGTCTTCATATCGTTACCTCGATAGGGCACGCTAAGTAATGGCTAAGTCCAGCTATCACTGGCACAGGAAATGCAATAAGTAAGGGTCTACAGGATGATAAAAGTGTTGCTGTGTACCATTTAAACATCAGCAAATGAAAAGATGGTTCAGTCGTTCACTGGCTTCCTCTCCTGGGATGTGGTCCCTTAGTATAGCACTGGAATGGCAGTCCTGATATTTTGTCTCAAACCTTGGAGTGTAACTCAAACCCTCAACTTTCTGGCTCCAGAGTTGAGCATGCTGAACACTCTGACATGTCTACTCACAGACTGATATAACCTGGAGCGCTGAGCCTCTCTGACGATGGAGGGAGAAAAGCCTCACTCTCTGCATAAGACTCAGCCCCCACATGTGTTTTGAATACTAAACTTATGTTTTTTATTTAGTTTAATGGTGCAATTCTGTTGATTTAGCTTAAAGATTAGCTTGCAACTATAATAAGTAATGGATACATTTTATTTGGGAAGAGAGTTTGTTTCTCGTAACGATGCTGCTCCGAAACACTATCCAATGGAAATTATCATACTTGAATGTTGAGCTAATATAGTTATCATATATAGAAATTGCCCATTGTTCTGCATTAGTTTCAAGCGGAATACTGGTTCTATTATTTAGACCGAACCAGCACTTTCCCTTCGTGTTTATGAGACTAACTTAAAATATCTTAATTTTCGACACTGTTATATAGCTCTGCCTTTTACATAATTGCAGTTAAAGAGATGAATATCCCTATCAATCTGTTCCAAACACATTACATCATTTCAGCACCGTGTAGCTGCTGGTTTAGTAGGAGTAAGAATCTTGTCTTTATTGTTCTAGGTATTTTACATGGTGCTGGACTTTCTCAACTTCCCAAGCAAAGGTTTCACCCCACTGAGCAACAGACTGACCAGGCCCCAAACAGCCACGTCAAATATGTCTGGTAAGAGTATTCTGGCAGTCAGTCACTTTTATGATGGCATTATTCATTACATTGCTCTGGCTTTGTATCAAACTAACAGGTCATTTATCTTGGAAAGGTTTGTTTCTCACATGAAATGTTTCAGTTCTGGAATTTTAAATAAAAAAAAGAGAAATTAATGGTATCTGTTCAACATTTTGCCTCCGACAGGAAAATGCTTCAGTCTTTGGGCAGGCCTGAAGTCTTTATGGCCTTGGATGTGGTTATCGTGAGCAACTCTGGCCAGGAGTATGAAGGTTGCTTGCTGCTCACTTCTGAGGTATTGTTTGTGGTCAGTGTCAGTGAAGACACACAGCAACAGGCATTCCCAGTCACTGAGATCGAGTGCAGACTGGATCCAAAGAAAGAGAACTTGCTGCAGGTTGTGCTCAAGCAACAGAGGGTATCATATGACGCAGAGGTAAGGCGCTAGCCTTTCTACAACTGAATTGGAACCGGTTGTAGGAAATGGATGCTTTTGAACCCTGTTAAACGCAGCCTATTTATCCTTCGAGAAACATTTCCCAACAGCCACAATTTTTAAATCATAAATCTCTATATTTCTATAGTTGGACATTCAGACAAGTCTTTCATTCATATTAACACAAGATATCCTGTTTGCTAAGAGCCATATCCCTGGTGTCAGCCAACACAAATTTTGAATAATGACCTTGTCTGTTCCACAAATTGAAGACAGTTCTCTACATTAACATTTTGTAAAATATAGAGTTTTGCACACATTTGCTCATATGACAATCCTTTCTCCACTGCTCAATCAGCTTAAAATAAAATTACAAACAGAGGACTGCCACATGAACCCATGAAGTGTAATTTTTAAATGTTTCTTTCCTACTTTATCTCTTGCTATTGGCTAACAAATTACTAACATTGAATTATAGGGGAAATTGTTGTAACAGTAAATTTAATCTCAAAACATGCTAATGTGCTTTCAAGAATATAACAATCCGGCCCTTTATTAAACTTTAACAATCAAAAACTGACTCCTGAATCTTAAATTAGAGTCACTTTATAAAGCAGCTGACTAACAAATTCAAGTTCTGTATTTATTGAGTCCCATATTAAAAGAAATTAAACTTATTTTCATTGATATATCTTGCCCATTATTTTGCCATTCACATTGTTTATAACTGCAAAATCTAATATTTAACAGTACCTTTAACTTTGCCAGAAGTCCCAGGGTGCTTCAAGAAGCATTATAAAGCAAAGTATGACACCAAGCTATATCAGGTAATACTAAGAGAGATGACAAAAAAATTTTAAGAAATCTTTTAAAAGAGCAAAGTGAGGTGAGGTGCTTGGGATCCACTGAACTGTTGCATTAATGTGGAGATATGGCCTTGCAGTATTATAACAAGACTATCAATCCAGAAACTCAGCAAATGTTCTGGGGACCCATGTTCAAATCCCACAGATGGTGGAACTTGAATTCAATAAAAAAAAGTCTGAATTTAAGAATTACTGATGACCATGAAACCATTGCCGATTGTTGGGAAAACCCTTCTGATTTACTAATGTCCTTCAGGGAAAGAACTCTGCCATCTTCACTTGGCCTGGCCAACATGTGACTCCAGATGTGCTAGGCTCTCAACTGCCCTCTGAAATGGCCTAGCAAGCCACTCAGTTGTATCAATCGCAAGGAGGTCTCAACAAAGAAGTGAAACCGGATGGACCACTGGCTTCAATTTAGACACCGGAAAAGATAACTGCAGAAACAGCCCTGTTGACCCTGCAGAGTCCTCCTTATTAATATTTGGGGGCTAGTACCAAAACTATGAGAGTTGTCTCACAGAATTATCAAGCCTGGCATAGTTAAATTAATGGAATCATACTTTACAGACAATGTTTCAAATACCACCATTACCATCCCTGGAAATGGACCCAGCAGAAGTGGTTACACAGCAGTATACAGTCCGGAGGGAAATACCCTGGGAATCCTCAACATTGACTCAAGACCACCTAAAGGCTTAAGGTTAAACATGGGTAAGGAAACCTCCTGCTGATTGTCATGTATCACCCTCCTTGGCTGATGAATGGTACTCCTTCGCATTCAGCAACACCTGGAGGAAACACTGAGGGTGAAAAGGGCACAAAATGCACTATGAATGAGAGAACCTCAATGTCCAACCTCAAGAGTGGCTCGGCAGCAGCACTACTGATTGAGCTGGTTGGGTCCGAAAGGACATAGCTGCTAGACTGGGTCTGCTGAAGGTGGTGATGGAACCAACAAGAGGGAAAAACATACTTGAACTCATCCTTATCTATCTGTCAGCTACAGACGCATCTGTCCATGACAGTATCGGTAAGAGTGGCTACTGGACAGTTCTTGTGGAAGCAAAGTCCAGCCTTTACATTGAGAATACTCTCCGTCATGTTGTGTGGCATTATTACCATGCTAAATGAGATGGATTTTAACAGATCAAACAACTCTATACTGGGCAGACATGAGATGCTGTGAGCCATCAACAGCAACAGAATTGTATTTCAGAACAATCTGGAACCTCATGGTCCAACATATTCCCCACTCAACCATGACTGCCAAGCCAGGGGGATTAACCCCCTTGTTCAGTGGAGAGTGCAGAAGGGCATGCTAGGGGCAGCACCAGGCATACCTGAAAATGAGGTGTCAATCTGGTGAAGCTACCAAACAGGCCTACTTGCATGCCAAACAGCATAAGCAGAAAGTGACAGACAAAGCTAAGTGATCCCATGACCAATGGATCATATCTAAGCTCTGCAGTCCTATCACATCCAGTCGTGAATGGTGGTAGACAATTAACCAATTCACTGAAGGAGGAGGCACCACAAATATCCCCATCCTCAATAATGGAAGAGCCCAGCCCATCAGTGCAAAAGATAAGACTGAAGCATTTGCAGCATTCTTCAGCCAGAAGTATGAGTGGATCCATCTCAGGCTCCTCCAGTGGTCTTCAGCCAATTTATTTCATTCTACATGATATCAAGAAATGGTTGGAGGTATTGGACACTGCATGGCTCTGAAACATTCCAGCAATAGTCCTGACAACTTGTATTCCAGAACTTTCTGCTCCCTTGGCCAAACTCTTCCAGTAGAGTTACACTACTGGCATCTACCTGACAAGGTGGAAAATCGCCCAATATTGTCTTGTACACAAAAAAGCAGAATATGTCCATCATATCCAATTACTGCCCCATCTGTCTACCTTCAAACATCAGTAAAGTGTTGGAAGGTGTCATCAACAGTGCTATCAAGCAGCACCTGCTCAGCAATAACCTGCTCAGTGATGCCCAGTTTGGATTCTGCCAGGGCCACTCCGCTCCAAACCTCATTACAAACATGGACAAAAGAGCTGAATTCCAGAGGGGAGATGAGAGTAATAGTCCTCGACATCAAGACCGCATTTAACCGAGTGTGGCACCAAGGAGCCCGAGCAAAACTGGAATCAATGGGTATCAGCAGGCAAACTCTCCGGTAGTTGGACTCTTCCTAGACACATAGGAAGATGTTTGAGTGTGTTGGAGGCCAGTCATCTCAGTTCCAGCACATCTGTGCCAGTGTTTGTTAGGGTAGCATCCAACCATTTTCAACTGCTTCATCAATGACCTTCCCTCCATCATAAAATCGGAAGTGGGGATGTTTGTTGATGACCGCATAATGTTCAGCACCATTCGCAACTCCTCAGGTACTGAAGCAGTCCATGTTCAAATACAACAAGATCTAAACAATATCCAGGCTTAGGCTGACAAGTGACAAGTAGCATTCATGGCACACAAATGTCAGGCAATAACCATTTCCATTAAGATGGAATCTAACCACACCCCCTTGACATTCAATAATGATACCCATCATTGACTGCCCCACTATCAACATCCTTGGGGTTACCATTAGCTAGAAACTCAACTGGACTTGCCTCATAAACCCACCGGCTATAAGAGCAGGTTAGAGACTATGAATACTGCGACAAGTAACTCACCTCCTGACTCTCCAAAGTCTGTACATCATCTACAAGTCACAAGCCAGCAGCGTGATACAATACTCCCCTCTTGCCTGGATAGGTGCAGCTCAAACAACACTCAAGAAGCTCATAACTATGGAAAGCGATTGTCTTTGTTTACGTTCTTATGGGGGAATATTAGACAAATAGATGGGCAGTGTATTTTCCATTTGTTAATTTCGATTTCTGCAACCCTCAGCTTTATTTCAGTTCAGTTAGGGACCAGGAACTTCTATTAAAGCAGATGAAATTTGAAATCCCCAGTAACTATTAAGAGAGTAAAGCTGCAAGATTCCATGGTTTTAACCAAAGAAAAGAAATTTTATTGGAATAATCTAATATCCAGAATGAACATGAGGTTGACATGAATTAACATGAAAATTGTGGTTGAACATACCTCAAACTCTACATTAAATGACACATGCAGCCAAGACAGATTTTTATGAATTTGTTAGCTGCCCATCAATGTTCAGTATAAACTCCGTGTCCCTCAAGAGGAGTTTCAGTTTCATTCCTTCAAGGGTGGTAGTAATTGCAACAGTCTACCACTGGCTGCGTGAAGAGGTTTCATCTGAACCTCTCATTGGACTTAAATTGATACTTTATCCTTTTATGTCACCTTTTTACTATACTGGAGTTAATCCTGGCTTTAATTGACAGGGGAAAATAGATTTAGTTCTCTGTTACAAACTGGTCAAAGGAAATGTAAACTGGGAGATGTATTGAACAGTGGCAGAATTGGTATTAGCCAAAGTCAAGAACAGCCTCATTATATTTTGTGGTAAACTAGGGAAAATTGTTAAAATGGAGATTAGAATTATTTTTATAGGAACGCAAGACTGTTTTGGGGAAGTGAAAGGCAAAAAAGGCAGGATGTCTCCTTTTTATCAGCAACTGCACTTGTCCGCTAAGTTAGTTCTCTCTGGGCACTGATCCAGTTATATCTGAATCAGCCCAATCATTTCCCTCAACTTATAGATTACTTCACACCTACAAGGAATATTCCCCATCATCTTCCTTCTTGGTCCTTACTTTCCAAGTTTTAACTTGTGAGGGAACCTTTCACTGGAGAGTTTCCTTAGCCTGGCTTTTGATTAATCCCCATTCATGTTCATGACATCTTGTGATCCCGAAACCTGGGACCACACAGCAAGGCAAGTCCGAAGCTGAAGAGGCACCAGGTGAGCACCTTAGCTCACTGTATGTGAAAAAGAGTCATGAATTCTGTGAAACTGGGGCTCAGGGAAGTCCAAGGGGAGTTGGAGCTCCAAGGTCCTGGAGCAGTTTTTAGCTCAGTAAAACTGGCATGACATTGTTGAGGTAAATAACATGGATGCCTTGAAGGAAAATGTTTAATCAGAGAGAGATTAATAGTACAGAATGCCAGTAGAAACAGACGGAATCATGTGGGAGGAATGCATGAACACGTGGAGGATATCCTTCACATGCTGTACATCTGTACGCTCTGATCCCATATGTATAATCAAACAGTAGTTTCAGTAAACCTAAGGGGTAAGTCTAGGAGCTGGCATAGAAGGTATCCTGGCTTACCCATTGAATTGGTTGATCAATGTAGACACGGTTTCTTTCTGTCTTGTCTAGGGAGATGGCATCCGAGAGAGACTTTCTGAACAACAGTATGATCGACTGGTGGATTATGTTACAAAAACGTCACACTACATAGTTCCCAGCAGCGCAGCGATGCAACTGGCTTCTCAAGTAGTTATTGCTGATCCTCCTGCCTCCAGAAGCAAGACTTACCAGTACCTGGTTGATAGCCACTATGGACGCGTGTTTGTCAGCAAGTTTTCTATGGTGAAAAACAAGGCACTGCGAAAGGGATTTCACTAGTCGGAAATGTGCAACTATAACAAGTATTTTTAGGGACAAAAATGCTGACTTTTTTCAAATAAACAGCTTGTTAGTCAGCTCTTAAAGTGCAGCACAACCTTTTCATAAGAAATTTCAGTGAAAACAAATGTAAACCTGGTCAGTTTGTTTACCTAATTTAGTTAATTTGCCTTTCTCTAAACTGACTGTAGATCAACTGTGTAAATACTATGTTGACTGAAAGGGATCTGGCCACTAATGCTTTGAGGCAACTTTGTTAAGTGCTGTCAATAATGAGATTTTGCTATTTGGTAATCCTTACTTCAACAAAAGATTTGTTAATATAAGTGAAAATATCAAAAGCAAATAAATTTTAAAGGAGAGAATTACAAGACGCCATTTTCTTTTGCAAAATAGTTTGACAGGTGAGCAGCTAAATATCAGAGGGGAATCTTCCTGGTTAATATGTTGGACAAACAGTCAGATTCCTGCTTGTTATAAATCAAACAATATGGAGAGAGTGAGAACCTGGTGCACCTGATGGGTAAATCTGATACCAGACCAGCGTCAAAATCTTGATGAAGTGTTCCGGAATGTTGTCATGTACTCTCACCTACTCCTGCTGGGCTCCCATCTTACAGGCTGCATAAGCTAAAGGTCATCCAAATCTCTGCGATGCATCTTCTAACTTCCACCAAGGCTGGAGCTTTGCAATCATTGAGACTCCAAAGTGTATTTAAAATCGCACCGGTAACCCAAAGTCACAACAAATCCTGTTTTTGTTGGTTTGGGATGGGATTCTCAATTGCCATAACTGGGACACCTGAATTCAACAGGGCCATTGCTGAGTTCAAAGGGATCCTATTTTTAATAGAGTAAGGGCCTTATTCCCTCAGCATTTTTTTTTAAGGGGTAGACCAAAGTGCTCATAATGGGTGGTTAAGGCCTGTAGCGCCGTCAAGCG
The DNA here is from genome assembly GCF_004010195.1 of Chiloscyllium plagiosum. Lineage (NCBI taxonomy): Eukaryota > Metazoa > Chordata > Chondrichthyes > Orectolobiformes > Hemiscylliidae > Chiloscyllium > Chiloscyllium plagiosum. The sequence goes on from NC_057713.1 coordinate 9,007,154, forward strand.
ATAATGTTATTTAAATGGCCAACTCTTTAAATTTTGGAATGTGTCTGAGAATTCCAAAAAAGAACTGTTTGAAGTTTCTATAAAGTTTGTCGGCATTAACCTTAAAGGCTTTCATAACAACATGATAATTCTTTGACTTAAAGTACAATATAGAACATAGTGCAGCACAGTAGAGGCCCTTCGGCCCTCAATATTGTGCCGGCCTTTTATCATGCTCAAGATCAAACTAACCTACATACCCTTCATTGTATTATCATCCATGTACTTATCCAAGAGTCTCTTAAATGTCCCTAATGTATCTGATTCTACTACCACTGGCTGTGCATTCCACCCACTCACCACTCTCTGTGGAAAGAACCTATCCCTGACATTTCCCCTGAACCTTCATCCAGTCACCTTAAAATTATGCCCCCTCGTGATAGACATTTCCACCATGGGAAAAAGTCTCTGGCTATCCACTCTATCTATGCCTCTCATCATCTTGTACACCTCAATCAAGTCACCTCTCATCCTTCTTCACTCCAATGAGAAAAGCCCTAGCTCCCTCAACCTTTCTTCATAAGACATGCCCTCCAGTCCAGGCGGCATCCTGATAAATCTTCTGTGCACCCTCTGTAAAGCTTACACATCCTTCCTATAATGAGGCGACCGGAACTGAACACAATATTCCAAGTGTGCTCTTACTGGGGCTCTGTAGAGCTACAGCATAACCTCTGCTAATGAAAGCCAACACACTATATGCCTTCTTAATAAGCCTATCAATTTAGGTGACAACTTTGAGGGATCTATGGACATGGACTCCAAGATCAGTCTGTTCCTCCACACTGCCTAGAATCTTCCACTTATCAGCCCAGTTCTGCATTCTGTCAATGTCCCGTTGCAACCTACAACAACCCTCCACACTATCCACCACTCCACCAACCTTTCACATAGAGAGTGGTGCGTGTATGGAATGAGCTGCCAGAGGAGGTGGTGGAGGTTGGTACAATTACAACATTTAAAAGGCATCTAGATGGGTGTATGAATAGGAAGGGTTCAGAGGGGTATGGGCTAAAAGCTGCAAATGGGACAAGGTTAGGTTGGAATGTCTGGTTGATTGAATGCTATATGACACTATGATTCTATAAGACAGTTCTAATCACAGAACAAAACATGAAATTTTGATTCATAATTCTGCCAGCCTAAGCTCCATCTTCTTCCTGACCCCTTCCCACACATATATATACAGACACAGACAAATAGACATGGCAGAAAGGTCACTGAACCCGAAAATTAACCCTGCTTTCTCTCCACCGATGCTGCCAGACCTGCTGAGTTTTTCCAGGAATTTCTAATTGTGTTTGAGATAAATGTTGTGGGTGTAGAAAAAGTAATTACTGGGGGAACACAGTTCAATAGCACCATTGCACAAGGTTTGATTTAGTGTTCTTTTTGCTTAATCCAATTCCTTCTGCTATCTAAGCTCTTATTTCCAGACCCTTTCAGCTCCACCTTCAAATCACAGGAGCACAGGTACAATCACAACATTTGGAAGGTATCTGGATGGGTATGTGAATAGGAAAGGTTTAGAGGGATATGGACCAAGTGCGAGCAAATGGGACTAGATTAGGTTAGGATAACTGATTGGTATGGGCACATCTGATTCTGGAGTCCACTGAACTCTGAAGATGAAATGTGGGTAATGTCCTCTCCTCTCTACTCTCTTTCATGTAACTGAATACGGTGAATCCTTGCTTATGTTGACTCGCTTTCATGTTAAAGAAGGAGTGTTGATGTTTCCAGTTAATGTTTTCCATTCCACTCGAGTATGTTTGGCATAGACTTCCTGTACAAAGGCCTGTCTGTGCATAAGATCTTTCCTGCAATGCTTCTGACCTCTCACTCATTCACTCTTCTTCATGCAGCCTCATGACCTTCTCATCCTTGATGTGATGATAGTGTGACAGACTTCAACTGTCAGGATAAAGGTGTCAGGGCGTCGTTGGGAAGTGCCAGATGATTGGAGGACAATTAATGTGGTTCCACCTTTCAAGAAAGGTTGGTTGAGATACACCAGGGAGTTTAAACCAGTGGGGTTCCTATCAGTAGCAGGGAAGCTGCTGGAGAAAATTCTGAAGGAGAGAATTATTCACCAGTTGTAGAGATCAGGGGAAATCAACATGACTTTGTCAGAAGGTGGTTATGCCTAACAAATTTGATTCAATTTGTTGAAGAGGTGGTCAGATAATTCAGATTTTAATTTTTTGTGGGACTTGGAGTTGCTGACTTATTGCCCACGCTTGGTTGCCCTTCAGTTAGTGAGCTGACATCTTGACCCACTGTGGTCCACGTGCTGTCGGTAAATCTGAAGTGCTGTTGGGGAGGGAGATCTAGAATCTTGGCCCAGTGACAGTGGGGGAGCGGTGATGTAGTTCTGGGTTAGGATAGTGAGTGCTTTGGAATGGAACTTGGTGATGGTGTTCCCATGTATCTCCTACCCTTCTCCTTCTGGACGGAAGTGGTTGTGGGTTTGAAAGGTGCTGTCGAAAGATCTTCGATGAAAAATATAGTTGATGTCATTTATATGAATTTCAACAATGCCTTTGACGTGGTCCCACATGGGAAACTGATAAAGAAGATAAAAACTCATGGGATCCAGGATAATTTGGCAAGTTGTATCCAAACCTATTATACTATCAGAAGGGAGGGTTGTGTGACCAGAGCATGGTATGAGCAGCATACTGCAGGGATCAGTGCTGAGTCCCATATTGTATGTGACATTCAAAAATGATGCAGATAAGGAATGCTAAGTAAATTTGCAGATGACACAGAATGGTCAGGTGATTGACAATGAGGAAGGAAACAGGAAGAAATGAGAGGATTGGTTCGATGGATAGATCAATGGCAGATAGAGTTTAACTCTGATCAATGTGAGGTGATGCACTTTGGAAGAAGGAACTAAATAAGGGAATACTCAATGAGTACTAGGACCTTAGGAAGCTGAGAGCAACAAGATCTTAAGGTGCTTGTCCACAAATCCCTGAAGATGGCAGAACTGATCAATAGGATAGGTCAGGTGGTATATGTGAAACTTTTATCACTTGTGGCATAGATTGTAAGAGCAAGGAGTTCATGTTGGCGCTGTACAGAAATTTGGTTAGGTTGCAGTTGGAAGAGTGTACTGTTCTGGTCATCACACTATAGGAGGATCTGATTGCACTGGAGGGGGTGCAGAGAAGATTCACTGGAATGTTATCTGAGTTGGAGCAGTTTAGCTACAAAGAGAGGCTGGATAAACTCAGGTTGTTTTCTTTGGACAAGGTTGAGGGAGGATCTGATGAAGACGTACACTAATAAGAGGGCCATGGACACGGTGAATAGAAAGCAGCAGTTCCGCTTAGTTATAATTTTGAAGTGAAAGGCAGGAGGTTTAGAGGGGATTGGAGGAGAAACCATTTCTCACTCAGAGGATGTTAGGGATCTGGAATGTACTTCCTGGGTAGGTGGTTGAGGCAGGAACCATCACAGGTGTTTTGGATGTGCGTCCGAAGTGCCATGGCATTCGAGGTTATGGAGCTGGTGCAGTTAATTTGTAGCAATGTAGGTAGTGGTGTATTTCTGACAGTACAGAGTTGATTGGCTGAAGGACCTCTTCTGTACTGTATGATCCTATGTTTCTATCTATTCCTTCCTTCTTCTCTGAACACAAAGGGCCTGAGTCACTTAATGAGGACACAGTTTTAGCTGGTTCTTAATGAAGCAGCTCATTGACTGGAATCCTTGAAAATACTCAGCTTAAGCTGGCAATGACAGAACTTAGATTGTAGCTTTCATTTTAATGCCAGTTACAACTTAAATTAGATTTTGTACAAAATGAGTCGTCTTTGCTTGACCATGCAAGCATTCAGGTGGAGTTATGAATTCATGTGCTTGTTGAACACTTGAGGAGGTGATCACAAGCAACTTGACTCTGAAGAGTGCCCCTAGAAGCCATCACAAAATGGATAAAATCCCAATTTGAATGACCAGAATGACCAATTTGTCTGGCTGACTGTTACTCAGGGTGGAAGCAATTCATTCCTGGTTGCTTCAGTAACAGTAAAACATTTCAATTTATTATAACAGTCAACTTTAATGGAGCATTAAAAAGAATGTATTTCTAATTTGTGCAACTTAAACTGTACCCTTTTAAAACTCCAAGCGCCTATGCACTTAATCATGATAAAGCCTCAGACACTTCCTCGCTGCCTTGTATATTTTTAATCTTCACGTAGCCATCCAATTTATTATTGAAATTTAACCTCGAATCTGCTTTCTCCATCCTTTTGGACAAAGCATTCCAACTCATCGCAACTTGATGTTTAAAGTAAATTCTCTTCATCTCATCTCTGTTTTTTTTTGCCAGTTAAATCTGGTTATTGATGCTCTTGGGACCAGAAATGGATTTTTCTTATTCACTCTATCAAATCCTTTCATAATGTTGAAAATCTTTGTTAAATATGCCCTTCTTCATTGATGCTCCGGGTAGCACCATAATCAAATCCCTTATCTCTTGTGGCATTCCCATAAAACTCTTCTGCAATGTTTCCAAGGCTTTATTACTCTTCCTAAAATATTGTACCCAGAATACTCCTCAATTTTGCATCTGTGCCCTGATTGAACATTGATTTCTAGGTATTGTGCTCTTTAGTTAGCACTCTAAGTGGTTATAGACAAATGACTCCACCAGATAAGATGTGTATTTAGAGGCATGGACATCCTTTCCTGCTTTTTTTCCATCTGTAATCCATCTAAAAGCTTTGGGTTCACCAATGAGATTAACCTTGTCGGCCAGTATACTGGAGGAAGGTTGGGGCATGTGGCAGAACCTACGTCAAATAATCCATTTTACAGTAAATAGAGTCACGTCGCTCAATGTAAAGTGCAGCACGCCAGCAGTCTACAGAGTCTGTTTAAATGGAATGTCTCTGAACTACAGATTCATGGTTATCTGAAGGTAGAGTAGCAGGTAGACAGGGTAGTGAGGAAGGTGCTTGGTACACTTGTGTTTATTGGTCACTGTATTGAGTACAGGGGTTGGGAAGTCATGTTGAGGCTGTACAGAACATTGGTTAGGCCACTTCTGGAATACTGCATACAATTCTAGTCTCCCTGCTATAGGAAAGGTGTTGTGAAACTTTAAAGGGTTCAGAAAGATTTATAAAGATGTTGTCAGCTATAAGGAGAAACTGAATATTCTGGGGCTATTTTCCCTGGAGCAGCGAAGGCTGAGGGGTGATCTTATAGAAGTTTATACAATCATTAGGGGCATCAATAGGGTGAATAGTCAAGGTCTTTTCCTCAGGGTCAGGGAGTCTAAAGCTAGAGAGCATTGGTTTGAGATGAGAGGGGCAAGATTTAAAAGGAACCTAAAGGAGCAACTTTTTCACACAGAGGCTGATGCATGTATGGAATGAGCTGCCAGAGGAAGTGGTGGAGGCTGGTATAATTACAACATTTAAAAGGCATCTGGATGGGTATATGAATAGGAAAAGTTCGGAGGGATATGGGCCAAATGCTGGCAAATGGGATTAGATTTATTTCCATGGACGGCATGGGCGAGTTGGATCGAAGGATCTGTTCCTGTGCTGTGCAGCTCTGTGACTCCACAGCAAACACAACTCATGACCAAAACAACAGCAATTTCTCCAGAAAAATGTAGTCAGTGGAGCTTAGGCAAGAAACCAATCCCAATCTCTTCAAGTAGTGAAGAGTTTAGATGTGATTAACAAGAGAGTTACCCAGAATCAGTACTGTGCATAAAAGAGGCCATTCATCCCATCATGCCTGTAACAATACGATACTTTCAAAACAGCCTGTTTGGAGATATTCATACTCATCCCTGGAGCAAATGGCTCTTGAACCTGGGCCTCCTGACTCTGTGGTAGGAATGTTAGCACTCACTGAAATTCATGCCTGTGTCGCAGATATAAAGCCAACACCTAATCTCCATTCTGATTGGAACTAATTGTGTCACTGTAAGCAGCCTTTTTCTTAAAAATAATGTTTTGGATAATGGTTCTTTGATATAAAACTCTGTGATGTGAAGACCAACAGTTACAAGAGTCACTGAGTTTACACCTGCAGAGTAGATCACGCAGCTGAGAAAGGTTTGCAGAGATACTGTTGCGACATAGGCAAACAGGATTGGGAGTATGGGTTGCAGGAAGCCTCCAGAAAGAATGGACAGGAAAGCGAGCCAAGTCATAAAAGTTAACAGATGCAGGACAGTGCTGGACATTACAAAGACAGATGAAACAACACAGATGTTCACAACAGGAGATATAAATCTAGATTCTGTATGCATTGTGTACACATACACAAACAAACAAAAACTCATCTTACTCCCTTCAAAGGAAAAGGGAAATATTGCTTGAGCTGATTCTGCTTTGTTGTGGTCAGGTAAAAAAACCGAAACAGATTCAATTATGCCGATTTAATGAGTGTATTTGGTGGCAAAGGTGTTTTGTCTTTCTTCCAATTTCCACATCATGGATGGCAGTCTAACATGACTCTGACTGATTTATGGCAGAAATCCAGTCATGGTTGAGCCCTGCTAGTCTTTGAAACTGTCAACTCTCTTGAAAGCACCTCTTTAAAATATGCATTTGCAACATTTGGTTTTGATTTCCTTCTCAAATAATCTGTGTCTAAATAACAATATTTGCACAACATCTACCAAGGTTCATTTCACATTGCTTGCTGATATGTTGGACGTTGAAGTCAGCCCGTTATAATCCCTAAGTGTTAGAAATGTCAAATAGAATCTCACACAAACCTTTGTCTTTGGTTGTTCTGTATATGTTGGGGGTGGGGGGAGGCGGGGGGGGGGGTCCTTTGTACTTTCTGTTCTGTCAACAATTTTCTGTTATTGCTTCCAGGATTGTCTCCAACAGGCAAAACTTTCACATTTCATTTTGAGAATGCTTCAAGATATGCAGGCTGTCTTTTGTCAGTCAATATTTACTAGCATTGCTTCTCTGCAACTGAGAACAACTTTAGCAGCCTGCGCATACACAGTTCAGTATGAAATATGATAGTTGCTGTCAGTGATTTCATGCATCCCCATAGGACAAAAGACAGAGTGCATACAATTGGAAATCACCAAACTGATAAACACTTGCCCTTTCATGTTGTTAATCTCATTGTGAAACCATTTGAAAAAGTCACACTTTGATGAGGTGTGACTGGGTTGTTTTTAATGGTACATTAAGATCAGGATTACTTTTGAACAACTTCTCTGTCCTTGATAAACAAGTCTTACATTTGTGCAATGTTAGCGTTTCTGTCCTTTGAATTAAAAACTTGCAAATTTTGACTGCTTTACTTTAAAACTGTCTCATATTAAGAATATAGGATTAAGCAAATTGCAGCCTGAAGTATGGTACCTGGTTTTGTACTTTCAGGTTCTGTCTCAATCTCATATGTGCATCCCAATCATTTATTTCACTGTGTGTAAAGTTACGTGAAAAAAATCAAAGACAGTCAATAAATTTTGGCAATCTGTAGCGGGAGACACAGAGTTAGCATTTCAAGTCAAGTACAGTAGAACAGTCCTATCCGGCTCGAAACATTATCTGTGTTTTTCTCTCTCCACAGATACTGCCAGACCTGCTGAGTTTTTCTAGCTTGTAGAATGTTACTTTGCAGTTCCAGCATCCACAGTATTTTGTGATGTTGAGCATTTTAATTTCTGATTTGCTGTTTGTAAGAATTGACATTGCTCAGGGGAAAGTTACATTGCAGAGCTTTGTGGTGAGTGGAGAGTCACTTGTTTCCTGACAATAAGATCCGGGCCTATGTGAGGTGTTGCTTTTAATTCTGCTACTTGAATGAGAGTTCTCACATTCAGATGTCAGTTGATAACAGTGTTAGAACATACCGACAAGAGCCCTCCTCACTATCCACAACTCCACCAATCTTCGTATCATCTGCAACAGTGTTCTACAGATTGGATGAAGCAAGGATATCCTCTCTGGTTGGGGTGGAAGTGGAGGGATGGTGGTGCTGTGGGATGGGATGTCCAGAACCAGTGGCCATAGTCTCAAACTAAGGGGTAGATCATTAAGCTCTGAGAGGCGAAAGAGGTGCTTCACTCACTGGGTGGTGAATCTTCAGAAATCTCTATTGAGTTCAGTCACTGAGTTCATTCTAAAGGGAGATCAATAGTTTTTTTTTTAAAATGAAGGGCTGAAAGACCTATTTCCTTGCTGTAAAATCTCTATGACTCTATTAAAGGTATCAAGTGGTATGGGAAGAGGACTGGAAAGTGGTGTTGAAGTGAATAATGTGCTCAAGGGGGGCAAATAACCCACTGCTGCTTCTCTGTTCCTAACTTCAGGTGAGAATATTGTGAAAAAGATCAACAGTGTGCACATATCCACCCTGGAATAATGTTGAATATAGTGACAATCAGGAGCCATGATATCTTGGTTCATTTGCATTGGAATTTTGAAGGCCCGTTTTAAATTGTATCTACCATTCCAAGCATACTTCTCCTCTCTTGAATCCCTTCGGGACAATCCTACAGAAATGTTTGGGTTAAGTTTAGGTTTTAAAAAAAAGAAAAGTTATGTTTATGTTACATGTAATGTTTGCCCAACAAATGAAACCGATTCCTTTTGTGCTGGGTTCATAGGCAGGCTTCAAAAGGGGAGATGTTGTTTCAGTCAGTTGCACTTGAGTTAGCGGCCAACATCAAATGTAAACATAATGGGCCCTGCAGATGTCTCATATTAAGAATATAGTATTTAGCAAATTGCAGCCTGTAGTATGGTCTCCTGTTTTGTACTACACCAAAACAAGTTGTACTTTTTCCAAAAGGAGATGGTTCCAAAAGGGATAAACCGCTATGAAAGACTCCACAGAGTGTAGTGAAGAGAATTAATGTTGCTCCAAACTGACCAGGGATTGGAGCATTAAAATAGTTAAAGCACAGAAGCCGAGAAATAGAAGTAGGTTTTTTTCAACCTTGTTACAATCTGCTGCTGAGCTGATGGAGATAATGTCAGTTAAAGTTGTAATCCTGTTTGAAGACTCTGAAAGAGCTTTGTTCAGTTGCATCTCTAAATGATAATGTAACAGTCTCTTGGAAACAATGGGCCTCAATTTTGCAACAGAATGTCACTGGGGACCTGAATTCATTCAATGACTGTAAAGTAAATTTAATAAGGGCTTCTAGTATCAGTACATGTGCAGTTAAAGGTGGAAATGAGGGTGTTGCTGTGTAACTTAACAATGCTTCTCCAGCTCCTGTGCTGAACCACGTCACCGATGGACTTGGTGTTAAAATACTTGGTCAGAACATAATGCTTCTCTTAATTGGTAGATGCACGTTAATTCACCAGAAAAAAAAGGGCTAGATCATCAAAGTACAAGATATTTTAGGCAGTGCAATTATGTAGCAAATTATGGATTAGAAGCAGGAGTTGGTGGTCGCTTGGCCCTTGAGCTTGTTCTGCCATTCGATAAGGTCTGATCAATCACCATTCCCACCAACACTCCGTCAAGCTTTTACCCCTTGTTTATCAGAATCTATCTCCTTCTGTCTTCAAAATACTCAGAGACATTCTTCCTTTGCCTTCTCAGGAGGAGGATTCCAAAGATTTTCTATTCTCTGTGAGCAAAACATTTCTCCTTCCCTCTATTTTAAATGGACAATCATTTACCATGAAGCAGTGACCCCCAGTTGTAGGTTGTCCGCATAAGGAAGCACTGTCTGCACACACATCTTGTCAAGATGCCTTGGCCTTAATCAAAACAAATCGCTGGAGAAACTCAGTAGGTCTTGCATCATCTGTGGAGAGAAGACAGAGACAACATTTCAAGTCACAGGAACATAAGAACAGGGGTAGGCCATTCAGCCCCTTGAGCCTGCTGTGTCATTCGATAAGGTGATGATGGCCCAACACCATAGGTCTGCCTTTGATACATAATAAAAACAACTTCCCAACTCAAGTTTAAATTTAACAATTGAATTCACATTGAACTGAAGGATCCTGGACTGTGTATTTTCTGCACATTTGCTGCCAGACATGATGACTTTCTCTAGCAATTTCATGTTTTGATCCACATTTCTAGTTCTGTCTTTGATTTTTGAGTCCCCTCAGGATCTGAACTGTTTCAATCACTGAACTTTTATGCTTCTGAATTCCAGCTAAGACGAGCCTAGCTTCTACATGCTTTCCTCGTAGGTCAACCCACCCACTTTCGGTGTTAGTATGGCGAATCTTTGAATGTCTTTCAACACATTTCCATCCTTCTTTAAATGAGAAGGTCATTGTTGTACACAATCCTCCACATGTGAGATCCCTATTGTGCACAGCACACCAGATGCGAGACCTAAACTGTATACTGCACTCCAGATGTGAGACCCACTCTGTACGCTGCACTCCAGATGTGAGACCCACTCTGTACGCTGCACTCCAGATGTGTGACCGACTCTGTACGCTGCACTCCAGATGTGAGACCCACTCTGTACGCTGCACTCCAGATGTGAGACCCACCACTCTGTACGCTGCACTCCAGATGTGAGACCCACTCTGTATGCTGCACTACAGATGTGAGACCCACTCTGTACGCTGCACTCCAGATGTGAGACAAACTCTGTACACAGCAGTCCAGATGTGAGACACACTCTGTACACAGCACTCCAGATGTGAGACACACTCTGTACACAGCACTCCAGATGTGACACACACTGTGTACGATGCATTCCAGATGTGAGACCCACTCCGTATGCTGCACTCCAAATGTGAGACCCACTCTGTACGCTGCATTCCAGATGTGAGACCCACTCTGTACGCTGCATTCCAGATGTGAGACCCACTCTGTACGCTGCACTCCAGATGTGAGACCCACTCTGTACGCTGCACTCCAGATGTGAGACCCACTCTGTACATTGCACTCCAGATGTGAGACCCACTCTGTACGCTGCACTCCAGATGTGAGACCCACTCTGTACGCTGCACTCCAGATGTGAGACCCACTCTGTACGCTGCACTCCAGATGTGAGACCCACTCTGTACGCTGCACTCCAGATGTGAGACCCACTCTGTACGCTGCACTCCAGATGTGAGACCCACTCTGTACGCTGCACTCCAGATGTGAGACCCACTCTGTACGCTGCACTCCAGATGTGAGACCCACTCTGTACGCTGCACTCCAGATGTGAGACCCACTCTGTACGCTGCACTCCAGATGTGAGACCCACTCTGTACGCTGCACTCCAGATGTGAGACCCACTCTGTACGCTGCACTCCAGATGTGAGACCCACTCTGTACGCTGCACTCCAGATGTGAGACCCACTCTGTACGCTGCACTCCAGATGTGAGACCCACTCTGTACGCTGCACTCCAGATGTGAGACCCACTCTGTACGCTGCACTCCAGATGTGAGACCCACTCTGTACGCTGCACTCCAGATGTGAGACCCACTCTGTACGCTGCACTCCAGATGTGAGACCCACTCTGTACGCTGCACTCCAGATGTGAGACCCACTCTGTACGCTGCACTCCAGATGTGAGACCCACTCTGTACGCTGCACTCCAGATGTGAGACCCACTCTGTACGCTGCACTCCAGATGTGAGACCCACTCTGTACGCTGCACTCCAGATGTGAGACCCACTCTGTACGCTGCACTCCAGATGTGAGACCCACTCTGTACGCTGCACTCCAGATGTGAGACCCACTCTGTACGCTGCACTCCAGATGTGAGACCCACTCTGTACGCTGCACTCCAGATGTGAGACCCACTCTGTACGCTGCACTCCAGATGTGAGACCCACTCTGTACGCTGCACTCCAGATGTGAGACCCACTCTGTACGCTGCACTCCAGATGTGAGACCCACTCTGTACGCTGCACTCCAGATGTGAGACCCACTCTGTACGCTGCACTCCAGATGTGAGACCCACTCTGTACGCTGCACTCCAGATGTGAGACCCACTCTGTACGCTGCACTCCAGATGTGAGACCCACTCTGTACGCTGCACTCCAGATGTGAGACCCACTCTGTACGCTGCACTCCAGATGTGAGACCCACTCTGTACGCTGCACTCCAGATGTGAGACCCACTCTGTACGCTGCACTCCAGATGTGAGACCCACTCTGTACGCTGCACTCCAGATGTGAGACCCACTCTGTACGCTGCACTCCAGATGTGAGACCCACTCTGTACGCTGCACTCCAGATGTGAGACCCACTCTGTACGCTGCACTCCAGATGTGAGACCCACTCTGTACGCTGCACTCCAGATGTGAGACCCACTCTGTACGCTGCACTCCAGATGTGAGACCCACTCTGTACGCTGCACTCCAGATGTGAGACCCACTCTGTACGCTGCACTCCAGATGTGAGACCCACTCTGTACGCTGCACTCCAGATGTGAGACCCACTCTGTACGCTGCACTCCAGATGTGAGACCCACTCTGTACGCTGCACTCCAGATGTGAGACCCACTCTGTACGCTGCACTCCAGATGTGAGACCCACTCTGTACGCTGCACTCCAGATGTGAGACCCACTCTGTACGCTGCACTCCAGATGTGAGACCCACTCTGTACGCTGCACTCCAGATGTGAGACCCACTCTGTACGCTGCACTCCAGATGTGAGACCCACTCTGTACGCTGCACTCCAGATGTGAGACCCACTCTGTACGCTGCACTCCAGATGTGAGACCCACTCTGTACGCTGCACTCCAGATGTGAGACCCACTCTGTACGCTGCACTCCAGATGTGAGACCCACTCTGTACGCTGCACTCCAGATGTGAGACCCACTCTGTACGCTGCACTCCAGATGTGAGACCCACTCTGTACGCTGCACTCCAGATGTGAGACCCACTCTGTACGCTGCACTCCAGATGTGAGACCCACTCTGTACGCTGCACTCCAGATGTGAGACCCACTCTGTACGCTGCACTCCAGATGTGAGACCCACTCTGTACGCTGCACTCCAGATGTGAGACCCACTCTGTACGCTGCACTCCAGATGTGAGACCCACTCTGTACGCTGCACTCCAGATGTGAGACCCACTCTGTACGCTGCACTCCAGATGTGAGACCCACTCTGTACGCTGCACTCCAGATGTGAGACCCACTCTGTACGCTGCACTCCAGATGTGAGACCCACTCTGTACGCTGCACTCCAGATGTGAGACCCACTCTGTACGCTGCACTCCAGATGTGAGACCCACTCTGTACGCTGCACTCCAGATGTGAGACCCACTCTGTACGCTGCACTCCAGATGTGAGACCCACTCTGTACGCTGCACTCCAGATGTGAGACCCACTCTGTACGCTGCACTCCAGATGTGAGACCCACTCTGTACGCTGCACTCCAGATGTGAGACCCACTCTGTACGCTGCACTCCAGATGTGAGACCCACTCTGTACGCTGCACTCCAGATGTGAGACCCACTCTGTACGCTGCACTCCAGATGTGAGACCCACTCTGTACGCTGCACTCCAGATGTGAGACCCACTCTGTACGCTGCACTCCAGATGTGAGACCCACTCTGTACGCTGCACGCCATGGGAAGTGCAGGGTTACAAGGAGAGGGTGGGGGGTGGGTCTGGATGGGATGCTCTTTGGAGGGTCGATGCAGACTCAATGGGGAGAGGGTGGGGGGTGGGTCTGGATGGGATGCTCTTTGGAGGGTCGATGCAGACTCAATGGGCTGAATGGCCTGCTTTCACACTGTAGGGATTCTATAGTTTCAGATAAACATGAATTCAGATAGATACCCACGCAAAGAGTTTCACTGTGTAGAACAATCTACAGGAGAAGAAAATTCTAAAGTCTTAGGAGAAAAAAGAGATCCAGTTTTAACATTTCATCACCCTGATAGGTATGTCAATGGTCATCTCCCAAATTCCTAGTTAGACATCATGGTAAAAGTGACCATATTATCAGATAGTCAGCTGCAGTTAAGCAAATACTGTCTACAGCCGTGGAAATACTTGGTGCAGGAATCATTGTACAAAAGAATAAAAGTACACTGTATGCAACTCTCCAATTAGAGAGGCCCCTAAAAAACAGGTATACACTTCACAATCGAGAATTCTCACCCTCGCCAGAAGGTATCAGTTGGCTGTGTAGCTGGTTTGTGATGTGGAATGACACTGATAGTGTGGGTTCACTGGCTAAGGTTACCATGACGATCTTACCTTCTCAACCTCACCCCTTGCCTCAGGCATGGTGACCCTTTGGTTAAATCACTACCAGTCTCTCTCCCTCTCTCTCACACACACACGCACACACTTTCTCTCATAACAGCCTGAACTTTCTCAATTCAATAACTTGTCAACTTCCATCCAAGCTTACCTGGTCTGGAAGCTTCACAAACTAGATTATTCGGCTGGCTTTGCTGAATTCAACTGGAAAACTCTGACTAGGAAAGAAACAAAGACTCGCTCTGAACGGAACTCTAGCATAGGCTGAATTGAACTGAAAAGCTTGTTTCGGAATTTGATCCCTGATGCTACTGCGTTTTCTACTCCCAAGTCAAAACAAAGCTAATAACAAGGTTATAGCAATGTTAATACTAAAAACAAATCTTTGAAAGTGGAATCACAGGTAGACAGGGCAGTGAAGAAGGCATTTGGTACAATGGCCTTCATCAGTCAGGACATTGAGTATAGAAGTTGGGAAGTTATGTTGCAGTTGTACAGGACGTTGGTGAGGCCACACTTGAAGTATTGTGTTCAGTTTTGGTCACCTTGTTATAGGAAGGACGTTATTAAGTTGGAAATAGTGCAGAAGAAATTTACAAGGATGTTGCCAGGACTCAATACTCTGAGTTATGGGGAGAGGTTAGACAAACTAGGATCTTTTTTCTTTACAGCGTAGGAGACTGACAGGTGATCTTAGAGTGTTGTATAAGATCATGAGAGGCATGGATAGGGTGGATGCACTCACTCTTTTTCCCCAGGGTTGGTGAATCGAGGACTAGAGGGCATCATTTAAGGTTAGAGGGGAAAGAATAAAAGGGAACCTGAGGGGCAATGTTTTTACGCAAAGGGAATGAGCTGCCAGCGGATATTGTTGAGGGGGATACATTAACAACATTTAAAAGGCATTTGGACAAATACATGGTTAGGAAAGGATTAGAAGGATATGGGCCAAGTGCAGGGAATGGTGTTAGCGTGGATGGACATTTTGGTCGACGTAGACCAGTTTGGGCCAAAGGGCCTGTCCCCGTGCTGTAGAACAAAAATAAAACCATTTGCATTTATGTTACTGTTCCATCCTGACTTGCTAACCATTAAAATTCCTCCCACAATCTACCTGCCTCTCTTTCGAAAACAATCGCAATTCCAAAACAAATGTAACATTCTCTTTTTATTACACTGTCCTGAGTTGGCAATGATATTGTCCACTGTTGAAAATGTGTTGCTGGAAAAGCGCAGCAGGTCAGGCAGCATCCAGGGAACAGGAGAATCGACGTTTCGGGCATGAGCCCTTCTTCAGGCTTATGCCCGAAACGTCGATTCTCCTGTTCCCTGGATGCTGCCTGACCTGCTGCACTTTTCCAGCAACACATTTTCAGCTCTGATCTCCAGCATCTGCAGTCCTCACTTTCTCCTCAAATATTGTCCACTGTTATCAACAATGAAGAGCATTCAGATGTCAACAGCCAATAGGTTTATGAGGAGAATCAAGCAGAGTGATAAACTAATGAACAACAAACTTCACTTGAGTCAACTTAAGAATGGTTTCATAAAGTCTGAGACTTGGTGGGGGAAGGGCAGAGGACGTGGAGTGTGGTAAATGTAATTATATTCACAAATGTATAATATTCATGATGGGAAGAAAAGAGGCTTGAGGGGAGATGTTCTATATGGATCTGAGCAGGTTCATAGAATCATAGAACCCAACTGTGGAAGCAGGCCATGAGGCCCATCGAGTCCACACTGACTGTACAAACAACTTCCTGCCCAGACACAACCCCTCACCCTACATTTCCTATGGCCAATGCATTGAAGTAGCACACCTCTGGACTGTGGGAGGAAACCAGATCAACCAAAGAATGCATAAACTCCACACAGACAGTCACCTGAGGCAGGAATCGAACAAGAGTCTCTAGTGCTGAGAGGCAGCAGTGCTAACCACTTCAATGCCAATTTCCCACATTATCTCCAATTCTTGAATATTGTTGAATAAAAGACATTTTGTTGAAGTTCTGTACTGATCAGGACATTTCACAAGAATCAAAAAGTGTGATGCAGAAAAGCATAGCATGTCAGGCAGCATCTGAGGAGCAGGAGTGTCAATGTTTTGGGCATAAACACTTCATCAGTCCTTACTTTCTCCATTTCACAAGAATTCCAATTCAAGGGAAAGCCTACATTGAAACTGCATGAGAGAAGAGTTGATTCATTAATAAGACAATTCTAGTAGAAATATTTCCTTAGAAAATGCGCCCATTAAAGTTGATTGACAGCTCACAACCAGGCTTTCTTTACATTTTAAACAAGGCTCGTTGCTTCTGATTGGTCACAGGATTGCCCTCAAAAAGAACCAATGTATGGTTGTCACTGTCACCTGTCGGCTGAGTTGATAGTGTGCAGTGAGAGGATGTATACTTTCTTTCTGCAAAGAACAAGGCACACTTCCCAACCTCTCACCATCCAGTCTCACAAACTTCCAAGATCTCTAAGATCACCAGCTCTAGCCTCATGCATTCCAATATAAATCTCTCATCCTTTGAAGACCACCTCTTCAGTTGCCTTTGTCCTAAGATTTTGAGTTTCTGGCCTAAATCTTATCTATTTTTCTCTCTTCTATAAGCGGTTCAATAGAGTCTTCTGAGACTAATATGAGGAATGAGTGGATTGTCTTACGAGGCAAGTTTAGATAGAATGGGTGTGTTTCCACTAGGTAATAAGACCATAAGATTTAGGAGCAGAATTAGGCTGTTCAACATGTTGAGTGCACTCCGCCTTTTGATTGTAGCTGATATGTTTCTCAAATCCGCTCTCCTGCTTTCTCCCCCTAACCCTTGATCCCCCTTACTAATCAATAACCTCTCTGTCTTTTCAGAGTCATACAGCATGAAAACAGATGCTTCAGTCTAACTCGACCATGCCAACCAAGTTTCCCAAACTAACCTAGTCCCATTTACCAGCATTTGGCCCATATCGCTCTAAACCTTTCCTATTCATGTACCTATCCAAATGTCTTTTAAATGTTGTAACTGTACCTGCATCCACCACTACTTCTGATTTGTCTTAAATAATGACTTGGACTCCACAGCCCTCTGTGGCAATGAGGTCTACCCACGGGCTGATGAAATTCTCTTTCATTTCATTTCTAAATGGTTGTCCCTTCACTCCGAGGCTGTGCCCTCAAATTCTAGTCTCTCCGACTTGTGGAACTATCTTTTTCATGTGCAGACCTCTCATTGTTCTGTAAGTTTCAATGAGATCCTACACCCACCCTTCTAAACTCCATTGAGTATCGACTCAGAGTCCTCAACCTCCCCCGTGTAATGTTTTCAAAAGATGGGCAGTTGGATTTCGGCTACTTTTGTGAGGAATTTTTTAATGGTCAGCAAGTAATTATGGAGTAGCGAACTAAATACAAACATTGACTCACTCTGAACGGAACTCTAGCATAGGCTGAATTGAACTGAAAAAGCTTGTTTCGGAATTTGATCCCTGATGCTTCTGAACACTGCGTTTTCTACTCCCAAGTCAAAACAGAGCTAATAACAAGGTTATAGCAATGTTAATACTAAAAGCAAATCTTTGAAAGTGGAATCACAGGTAGACAGGGCAGTGAAGAAGGCATTTGGCACAATGGCCTTCATCAGTCAGGACATTGAGTATAGAAGTTGGGAAGTTATGTTGCAGTTGTACAGGACGTTGGTGAGGCCACACTTGAAGTATTGTGTTCAGTTTTGGGGTCACCTTGTTATAGGAAGGACGTTATTAAACTGGAAATAGTGCAGAAGAGAAACAAGAACCAAATCTGAACTGTATGCGCACATGAGTGCATACACTGAGTGCCACGTCTAATTATTGCCTTGCTGTTGTGGAGAATATTGTAACAAAGCTAACAAAGCATGGTGTAAACCCTGCATCAGGAATGTAGATGTGGAGGTCAACATGTTTCTCATCACTTACCTTTAATTTGAAAAATTGGTCTCCTGCAATCCGTGAGACGACGACCAAGGGCTAGAAATCTGAACCTTAAAAAGAAACAAGAAAAGAAGGCTTCATCTGGCAAACTACACCAGCTCGGATTGTGCCCATGTGTTGATGAATCTTGTAATTTCAGGCACGGGAAAACGTGCTCAATGTTCTTGATGCTTTCCATTTTTTTACAGTGGTGACAGTGACTTAGATAGCCCCTTTTACATAGTAGAACATCTCTCAAGGTCCTTCATAGGAGTGTGGTCAAACACATTTTGACTCCGAACCACTTAGGGCTATATCAAAGCAGATGATTAAAAGCTTAGTTAAAGGCAAGCAGATTTGTGTCTCCTTGCTTTGGAAAGATGCTGTTAAACTTGAAAGTATTCAGAAACGATTTACAGGGATGTTGCCAGGGTCAGAGGGTTTCTCAGGTACACACAAGTGGATTCTGATGAAACCTAAGATACGACAAAAACAAAAAGATATTTCAAGTCCTGTTCCAAATATCAGAAGAGAATGATCATAAACTGAGATGAACATTTGAACTACTTAAACTTAAATTTAAATGATTATATTAGGGCAATCAATTTTTGTAAATGGTTTTCTCCAAAGCTGGCTCTTCCTATGTGTGTCACAAGCTGTATATCAAAGATTGTGATTAGTTACATTTTTAATGACTGACTATTTATCACCAAGTCTATGAGGTTATTTGTTGCTGGGGTAGTTTCTGATATTTATCACTCATCTCCTGTGCTCCAAAGGTGACAGCTGTGCATCCATCACTCACAGTATCGCAAATTCACTGAATTATTAGGTCAGAAGTTGGGCAGAGAAATGGCAGATTGATTTTCATCCAGACGAGTGTGAGGCGATGCATTTTGGGAGGTCAAATGCAAGAGGGAGGTTTACAGTAAACGGCAGGACGCTTAGGAGCATTGATAGACAGAGAGATATTGGTGTGCATGTCCATAGCTCCCTGAAAGTGGCAATGTAAGTGGATAAGATGGCAATGGAGGAATACAGCAGGCTTGCCTTCATCAGTCAGGATATTGAGTATAAAAGCAAGTCATGTTGCAGCTGTATAAAACTTGACTTAGGCCACATTTGGAATAAAATGTGCAGTTCTGGTTACCACACAATAGGAAGAATGGATGCTATGGATGGAGTGCTAAAGAGGTTTACCAGGATGTTGCCTGGACTGGAGTGGATGAGCTTGGGCAAACTTAAATTGTTTTCAATAGAGTGTCAGGGACTGAGGGGAAACCTGGTACGTATAGAAGTTTATAAAATTATGAGAGATATGGATAGGGTGGATGGTTGGTATCTTTTTCCCAGGTTGGAAATGTCAAGTATGAAAGGGCACGGTATAAGGCGAGAGGGGAAGTTTAAAGGTGAAGGGCGAGGCAAGATTTTTACACAGAGGGTGGTAGGTGCCTGGAACACACATCTGTGTTACAAGCAGGTACGACAGCAGCGTTTCAGAGGCATTCAGACAGACACATGATCAGGCAGCAAACAAAGGGACATGGACCTTGTGCAGGCAGATGGGATTAGTTTAGAATGGTATCATGGTCAGCACAGACAAGATGGACTGTAGGGCTTGTTTTAGTGCTGTACTGTTCTGTTCTATGTAGTCTCTTGGCAGAACAATACAAAGATCAATGGTGTTCGCTGTTATTCATGGGGAATCAATCCAGCAACGTATAGGACATAGAACATTACAGCACAGTACATGCCCTTCAGCCCTCAATGTTGTGCTGATCTGTGAAACCAATCTCATGCCCATCTAACCTACACTATTCCATTATCATCCATATGTTTAACCAATGACCATTTAAATGCCCTTAATGTTGGTGGGCCCACTACTATTACGGGCAGGGCATTCCATCCCCCTACTACTCTCTGAGTAAAGAAACTACCGCTGCAATCTGTCCTATACCTATCCCCCCTCAATTTAAACCTATGTCCCTCATGCTAGCCATCACCATCTGAGGAATAAGGTTCTCACTGTTCACCCTATCTAATCCTCTGATCACCTTGTCTGCTTTTATTAAATCAGACCTTAACCTTCTTCTCTCTAATGAAAACAGCCTCAAGTCCCTCAGCCTTTCCTCATAAGATCCTCCCTTCATACCAGGCAATATCCTGGTAAATCTCCTCTGAACCCAATGCTCCCAAATTCTTCCTATAATGCAGCGACTAGAACTGTATGCAATACTCCAAGTGCGGCCGCACCAGAGTTTTGTACAGCTGCAATATGACCTCATGGCTCCAAAACTCAGTCCCTCTACCAATAAAAGCTAACACAGTGTATGCCTTCTTAACAACCCTATCAACTTGGGTGGCAACTTTCAGGGATCTATGTACATGGACACCGAGATCTCTCTGCTCATCTACACTACCAAGAGTCTTACCATTCGCCCAGTAGTCTCTTCCTGTTGTTCCTTCTAAGTGAATCACCTCATACTTTTCTGCGTTAAACTCTCAGCCCAGCTCTGCAGCTTATCGATCTCCCTCTGTAACCTGCAACAACCTTCAGTACTATCCACAACTCCACCTACCTTAGTATCATCCACAAATTTACTAATCCATCCTTCTACGGCCTCATCCAGGTCATTTATAAAAATGACAAACAGCAGTGACCCCAAAACAGATCCTTCTGGTATGCCACTAGTAGCTGAACTCCAGGATGAACATTTCCCATCAAACACCACCCTCTGTCTTTTAAAGCTAGCCAATTTCTGATCCAAACCACTAAATCACCCTCAATCCCATGCCTCTATATTTTCTGCAATAGCCTACCGTGGGGAACCTTATCAAATGCTTTTCTGAAATCCATATGCACCACATCAACAGCTTTACCCTCCTCCCCCAGTTTGGTCATCTGAAATAACCCAACAAAGTTTGTGAGGCATGATTTACCCTTCACAAAGCTGTGTTGACTATCCCTAATCAAGTTATTCCTTCCTAGATGATTATAAATCCTATCTCTTAATCCTTTCCAAAACTTTGCCCTCAATATAAGAAAGGCTCACTGGTCTATAATTGTAGGGTTGTGTCTACTCATCTTCCTGAACAAGGGGACAACATTTGCTATCCCCCAGTCTTCTGGCATAATTCCTGTAGACAATGATGACATAAAGATCAAAGTCAAAGACTCTGCAATCTCTTCCCTTGCTTTCCAGAGAATCCTTGAATAAATCCCATCTGGTCCAGGGAACTTATCTATTTTCACACTTTCCACAATTGCTAATATCTTATGATCCTCAATCCCACCCAAACGATTAGTCTGTATCTTCTGTGTGAATATTGATGAAAAATATTCATTTAAGTGCCTCTCCTATCTCTTTGGACTCCATGCACAACTTCCCACTACTATCCTTGACTGCCTAACATCATTCTCTGGCTGCCTGACTGGCTGTGCTTTTCCAGCACCATACTCTTTGGCCCTAATCTTACTCTAGTCATTCTTTTGATCCTGACATACCTATAGAAAGCTTTAGGGTTTTCCTTGATCCTACCTGCCAAAGACTTCTCATGTCCCCTTCTGGCTCTTCTTAGCTCTCTCTTTAGGTCCTATCTGGTTAACTTGTAAATCTCAAGCGTCCTAACTGAGCCTTCACACCTCATCTTTACATAAGCCTCCTTCTTTCTCTTGACAAGAGCTTCAACATATAAACCACTGTTCCCTCGCTCGACCACTTCCTCCCTGCTTGCCAAGTACATACTTATCGAAGACACACAGTAGTTGTTACTTGAACAAGCTCCACATTTCAATTGTGCCTATCCCCTGCAGTTTCCTTCCCCATGCTGAGCATCCTAAATCTTGTGACTTCGCATCATAATTGCCTTTCCCTAGCTATAACACTTGCCCTGCAGTGCATACCTATCTCTTTCCATCGTTCAGGTAAACATAACCGAATTGTGGGCACTATCATCAAAGTGCTCACCTACCTCCAAATCTAACACCTGGCCAGGTTCATTACCCAGTCCCAAATCCAATATGGCCACGTCTCTTGTTGGCCTGTCTACATACTGTGTCAGGGAATCCTCCTGCACGCAATAACTGACCCACCTAAACTACTCGACCTACAGGGTTTCCAGTCAATATTGTATAGTGATGAATGGATCTGTAAACTGCCACAAGTTGTGGGATGAATTGCTACAACTTGCCATGAGCTTCATCATGATAGCAGTTAAACTCAGTCTTCCCATGAACTTCAGAAAACTGTTGCACTGCCACGTTATACTCTTTAACCTTGCTGCAGAAAGATCAGGCTGACACTTTGCAACATAAGGTTCTTTCTCAATGATGGGATTTATGTACCTGCCGTTCTATTCGACCTCTCCGGCCCAGAAAAGGGAAGAACTGCATCTGCAATGTCTCATTCCTTCAGATAATAAGTCATTTTTAAAAAACTGTTTTGTCTTTTAACCTTTTTTTCCTTCCTTTCTCTCTGTTCTTTTTTTGCCTCCTCTACCTTGTGTCCCACGAGTATTCACATTGAATCTTTAAATGGTGCAGCAAAAAATGGAGGCCATTTGGCTCATTATATTTGTACTAACTGTGTGGAAGAGTTGTCAAATTTGTGCCCCTCCAACCCCATTCCCAGTCTTCACCATGCTGCTTTAACTACTCCTATCTGAGATGGTCAGTAATGGTTCATCACCCTCAACTGTCATGCACCAGCCTCACTATAGCTCACCTGCAACCACTTTGTGACATCCGTCACATAACCCCTCTTCCTGCTGCCCTCCACTTTGACGTCTAGAAGAGATCTCTGAAGCTCTGGTCAGCTGTTACAATTACAAGCATTTATTCATTTGTCTTATGGTGTGGACATGTGATGTGGAGGAGCCAGAGCAACCTGATGAATTAGAATTAGAATCCCTGCGGTGTGGAAACAGGCCCTTTGGCCCAACAAGTCCACACTGACCCTCTAACGGGTAACCCACACAGACCCATTCCCTTACCCTATATGTACCCCTGACTAATGCACCTAACCTACACATCCCTGAACAGTGTGGACAATTCACCCAATCTGGAAACCAGAGCACCCAGAGGAAACCCACACAGACACAGGAAGAATGTGCAAACTCCACACAGACAGTTGCCTGAGGCTGGAATCAGACCCAGGTCCCTGGCACTGTGAGGCAACAGTATTAACCACTGAGCCCCCGTGCCACCCATAAAGGAGCAGCGCTCTGAAACCCAGTGCTTCCAAATAAACTGGTTGGATTATAATCTGGTGGTGTGTGATTTTTAACAGTGAGTACATGAACTATTTATCATATGTCTCAGCATGTCGGTTGCAAAGCTATTTCGTTCCATGAAACTTTATTGATTTTCCATTTCTGGAGCAGACAGACAAGTGGATCCAATGTACCATCTGAAGAGGTTTTTCCTTGTTATGAACTTAAGTTTTCTTGTTGTTAACTCATCCTTTATCTTTGTAAAGTTATTTCTGAATATATTTCTATCCTTCTTCTAACATCTACATCAAACTTGCTGTCTTGTCTTATCACTTGTCATGATGTGGAGGTGCTGGTATTGGACTGGGATGGACAAAGTCAGAAGTAACCAGGTTATAGTCCAACAGGTTTATATGAAATCACGAGCTTTCACCTGACTAAGGAGCAGCGCTCGAAAAGCCTGTGATTTCAAATAAACCTGTTGGACTATAAACTGGTGTCATGTGACTTCTGATCTTGTTAATCCAGAGACCCAGATAATGTTCTGGCGACCCAGGTTTGAATCCCGCCACGGCAGTTTGTGGAATTTGGAAAGAAAATCTCGAATTAAGCATCTAACGATATCCATGAAATCATTATCGATTGTTGGAAAAACCCATCTGGTTCATTAATGTCCTTTAGGGAAGGAAACTGCCATCCTTACCCCTGGTTTGGCCTCCAGACCCACATCGATGTGGTTGACTTTTAACTACCCTCTGGGTAATTCGGGATGGGCAATAATTGCTGGCCTACCCAGCAACGCCCTCATCCTGTGAATGAATTTTAAAGAATGGGAATTAGATTGAGAATAGAATTTCCAAGACGCACTCAACATTTCCTTGGAAGGAAATCCAAAGAATTACATACAAGTCACGTCAGCCTTCGAGGAAGTGAATCTGTGTTGTTTACATCTGGGAAAGCTCAAGAACATTTGAACCGAGCAATGGAGGGCTTTCATCCACCTGCTGGAAAGCCTTCCTGCTATGGGCGAAGCCAGGCAGAAAATTGAGTTTTGTGTGGAAACTAGGTCTCGGTTGAAATTCTGCCAGATTATGTTTAACTGGGCAGAGAAACAGTAAAAGCTTTCCTGTGCAGGCACAAAATACTGCAATTAGCCCAATTATTCAGGCGTGGGCTCACTTTACTTAAGCCTCTTTCCAATTATCCACGATGACTTCAGCATTTCCACATGTTTGGAAGAAAGAATAAGAAACGGAACGTGGTTTCAAAGTGACATTCCCCACAGAGAGGGCTGGATAATCAAAGTTACCACCTCGTGCCCATTCCTCAATATCTGCTGCCTTTGAGAGATGAAGAAAGGGTTGATTATTTTCATGAAATAGTTCAGCTGAGTTCATTGTGCACATGAAATTTATTTAATGAGCGTATGATATAACACAGAGATAGTGAGAGAAAAAGAGATCATTTAGCCCGTCATAACCTGCTAGTCCTTTATTACAGTTATTCACTCAATCCGTTGTCTCTGCTCTTTCCACATGGTAATGATCTACTCCAGTCCAATTCATTATTAAAACTCTATTCTGTAAATTGTTGGTGGATCTACTTACCCCACTCATTAAAATGTTACATTCCATAGCATAATAATTCACAACCAAATCTAATCACCGCCCCCCCCCCCCCTCCCCCACTGGCTCTTTAGCTGATTACATTAAATCTTGTTGCTGTAACCCTGCCTGAGTGAGCAGTTTTATCCCATTTCCTCTGTCAAAGTGTCTCAACACTTGCAATATTGATCCTCTGTTATGCTCCCATAGAACATTTGTGCTGGGTGTGACAGGATAGATGCAGGTAAATGGTTTCCTCTGGCTTTGAGGTAGTAGGGGTTGGGGGGAGAATGGGGGCATGGGTTGTGTGGTGGAAGTAAGGTCCAGTACCAGGTTGATGATGTCACCATAGTTGGTCGAATCTCAGATGGCAATGAAACAGACGGGAGGTGGAAGACCTGGAACAATGGGGCACTGAGAACAACCTAGCTCTCAATGCCGGCAAAACCAAGGAGCTCATTATTGACTTTCAGCGGGATGTTACTCATGCCCCCCTACACAGTAACAGCACAGAGATGGAACGAGTGGAGAGTGTCAAGCTCCTGGGAGTGGTCATCCACAACAAGCTTTCTTGGACTCTTCATATGGATGCACTGGTTACAAAGGCCCAACAACATCTCCTCTTCCTCTGGCAGCTGAGAAAATTTGGCATGATGGTGAATACCCTCGCCAACATTTATAGGTGCACCATCGAGAGCCTTCTGTCTGGATGTATCACTACCCCTGGAATGGCAACTGTACCATTCAAGATCGGAGACGGTTACAGAGAGTGGTGAACTCGGCCCGGACAATCACAAAGGCCAACCTCCCATCCATAGAATCCATCTACCAGGCCCGCTGTCAAGGAAAGGCCACCAGCATTCTCAAAGATCCATCCCACCCTGGCAATGTTTTTCTACAACTTCTACCATCGGGGAGAAGGTACAGAAGCACTAGCCGGTTTTGAAATGGTTTCTATCCTGCTGTTGTTAGAATACTAAACTCTTAGAATCACAAACTCTTAACATTCGCCTGTACCTGTGTTTTTGCTTTTGCCGCTGTTAACCTATTATTTACTATCTGTGCTACTTAACTCTATGATCTGCCTGTATTGCTCACAAGACAAAGCTTTTCACTGTGCCTCGGTGCACGTGATAATAAATTCAATTCAATTCACATGGTCTCAGAATAAGGGGCAAGGCTACTACCTAAATGGAATCAATTTAGGTAAAGGGGCAATACAAAGAGATCTGGGTGTTCTTGTACACCAGTCAATGAAGGTAAGCATGCAGGTACAGCAGGTAGTGAAGAAGGCTAATAGCATGCTGGCCTTCATAACAAGAGGGATTGAGTATAGAAGCAAAGAGGTTCTTCTGCAGCTGTACAGGGCCCTGGTGAGACCACACCTGGAGTATTGTGTGCAGTTCTGGTCTCCAAATTTGAGGAAAGACATTCTGGCTATTGAGAGAGTGCAGCGTAGGTTCACTCTCTGGATTCATTTAAGAAAGAGTTGGATAGAGCTGTCAAGGATAGTGGAATCAAGGGTTATGGAGATAAGGCAGGAACAGGATACTGATTAAGAATGATCAGCCATTATCATATTGAATGGTGGTGCAGGCTCGAAGGGCTGAATGGCCTACTCCTGCACCTATTGTCTATTGTCAAATATCCATACCCAGTGGGTGTGTGAGTATTTCGAATTCTCTACCCCAGAAGGATGTGGGGGCTCAATCACTGAATATTTTCAAGATAGTGTTATGACCATGATGCAGAGTGCACTGCATCTGTAATCGCACTACTCCAGGGGTCACAATGTAATTTAATTGTTTTATGTAGTTTCCAATACGACCACATGAATGCTTTCTGAACATTAGACTTGGAGGAAAAATATTCATCAACTTTCTTAATAATAAAATTATTTATTTATGACAAAACTTATTCAGTGAAGATGCAAAACTGGTTAACCCACAGGTTATAACTTTAAAGTATAAAATGTACCCTTCTAAATGACACACAACACAAAGAAACACATACACAGAAACAAATTAATTTTTTTCTATAGGCATTCACTCAGAGAAACCTTTCACCAATGGGTCTTAATTCTTGAGGAAATAATCAGTAAGGTGTGTAATAGTCAAGTGAATGTTGATCTTGCATTCTGGCACACATAGGTCACCGGGGACACACAGTTTTCTCTGGGCTCTTAGCCGATGTGGCTTGCTCAGGAAGTGCAGTAATGAGAAGTTTTCCAGGTACACTTTAAGTAGGCAATTACGTTTCACACTAGACTCAGAACAAGGATGTTTCTGAAATGCAGAAGGATGAGCTGGGAAGCCTTTTCCTCAGTAGCCCTTCAACTGAAAACTCAGCAGACTCCCACTAAACTCATCCCTTTCCCAGCCATCAACTTAGTCAAGTGATTTTAAAGTGAGTCAAATCAATTCGGTGAAATCATATCATGTCCAAGAAATGTCTTTTGAAAGAAATTCTGATGTTCACAGTGACCTTTCAGTGGCTCCTCTTTTTTTAAAAAAAATCAGTTCTGTTATCTTCACAGAACTTGATCACGAACAGAAATTGCTGGAAAAACTTAGCAGGTCTGGGAACTGCTGTGGAGAGGGAAACAATTAATCTTTTGAGTCAATTTGAAAGTAGAGTCAACATTAACTCTGCTTTCCCTCCACAGATGCTTCCTGACCTGAGGTTCTCCAGCAATTTCTGCTTTTGTTTCAGACTCCCAGCATCCACAGTCCTTGGTTTTGTTTTAATGAAACAAACCAATTTTTACCACAACCATTTAAAACACAAGTCCCGAGGTATTATGTGTGGAGCTGGAGGAAATGGCTGACGTCCTTAATGAATACTCTGCATCAGTATTCACAAAGGAGAAGGACATAGTGGATGGTGGATCTTAGGAGGGATGTGGTGATATTCTAGGGCATATTGATATAAAAAAGATGTTGGGTGTTTTGAAAAGCTTTAAGGTAGACAAGTCCCCAGGACCTGATGTGATCTGTCCCAAAATAATGATTGAGGAAATTGCTGGGATCCTGTACAAAATCTTTGTATCCTCTTTAGTCACAGGAGAGGTCCCAGAGGATTGAAAAATTGCCGATGTTGTTCCTTTGTTTAAGAAAAGCAACAAGGATAATCTGGAAAGTTACAGACCGTGAGCCTTATGCCAGTAGTAGGGAAACTCTTGGACAGGTCTTATGGACAAGGTTTACCCACATTTGTAAAATATGGGGTTCTGAGCAATAGAGAGCGGCTTTGTTCACGGGCAGGTCATGCCTCACAAATGTGATTGAGCTTTTTGAGGAAATGACAAAGATGATTGATGAGGGCAGGGAGGTGGATGTTATCGACATGGACTCTAGCAAAGCCTTTGACAAGGTTCCGCATGGCAGGCTGATACAAAAGGTAAAGTCACATGGGATCCATGGTGCAATAGTAAGATGAATAAAGAACTGGACTAGTCATGGAAGACAGTACAGACAGAGTGGAAATGTGTTTTTCTGACTGGAGAACTGGGACCAGTGTTTTTTTATTTTTTTTATTTTTTTTACCCCCACACTATGCCTAACTGTGGTACCAGTGTTCTTTTTATTCATTGTGGATTAGGGCATCACTGGCCTGGCCAACATTTATTGCCCATCCCAAAGGGGAATTGAAAGTCACCATTATTGCTGTGGGTCTGGAGTTGCATGTAAGCCAGACCAGGTAAGACAGCAGCTTCCTTCCCTCAAGGGCATCAGTGAGCATCACTGGTAGAGTCATGGAAATGTACAGCATGGAAACAGACTCTTTGGTCCAACCTGTCCATGCCGACCAGATATCCCAACCCAATCTAGTCCCACCTGCCAGCACCGGCCCATATCCCTCCAAACCCTTCCTATTCATATATCCATCCAAATGCCCCTTAAATGTTGCAATTGTACCAGCCTCCACCACTTCCTCTGGCAGCTCATTCCATACACGTATGAAAAAGTTGCCCCTTAGGTCTCTTTTATATCTTTCCCCTCTCAATCTAAACCTATGCCTTCTAGTTCTGGACTCTCTCACTCAAAAGAAAAGGCTTTGTCTATTTATCCTATCCATGCCCCTCATGATTTTGTAAACCTCTATAAGGTCACCCCTCGGCCTTCGAAGCTCCAGGGAAAACAGCACCAGCCTGTTCAGCCTCTCCCTATAACTGAAATCCTCCAACCCTGGCAACATCCTTGTAAATCTTTTCTGAACTCTTTCAAGTTTCACAACATCTTTCCAATAGGAAGGAGGCCAGAATTGCACAAATATTCCAACAGTGGCCTAACCAACATCCTGTACAGCCGCAACATGACCTCCCAACTCCTGTACTCAATACTCTGACCAATAAAGGAGAGCATACCAAACACATTCTTCATTATCCTATCTACCTGCGACTCACTTTCAAGGAGTTATGAACCTGCACTCCAAGGTCTCTTTGTTCAGCAACACTCCCTAGACCCTTACCATTAAGTGTATAAGTCATGCTAAGATTTGCTTTCCCAAAATGCAGCACCTCGCATTTATCTGAATTAAACTCCATCTGCCACTTCTCAGCCCATTGGCTCATCTGGTCAAGATCCTGTTGTAATCTGAGGTAACCCTCTTCGCTATCTACTGCTCCTCTCAATTTTGGTGTCATTTGTAAACTTACTAAATGTACCTCTTATGCTCACATCCAAATCGTTTACATAAATGATAGTGAAGAAGGCGTTTGGTATGCTTTCCTTTATTGGTCAGAGTATTGAGTACTCTGTTGGGAGTACTCAATTGGGAGTTGGGAGTTGGGAGGTCATGTTGCGACTGCACAGGACATTGGTTAGGCGACGTTTTGAATATTGCATTCAATTCTGGATTCCCTGCTGTAGGAAAAGTGATGTGAAACTTGAAATGGTTCAGAAAAGATTTACAAAGAGGGTTTGAGCTAGAGGGAGAGGTTGAATAGACTGGGACTATTTTCCTTGGACCATTGGAGGCTGAGGGGTGAGTTTATAAAATCTTGAGGTGCATCGATAGGGTGAATAGCCAATGTTTTTTCCCAGAGTAGGGGAGTCCAAAACTAGAGGGAATGGTTTTGGGGGTGAGAGGGGAAAGATTTACAAGAGACCGAAGGGAGCAACTTTTTCACGCAGAGTGTGGTACATGTATGGAAAGAGCTGCCAGAGGAAGTAGTGGAGGCTGGTACAATTGCAACATTTAAAAGGCATTTGGATGGCTATATGAATAGGAAGGGTTTAGAGGGATATGGGCCAAGTGCTGGCAAATGTGACTAGACTAATTTAGGATAGCTGGTCGGAATGGACGAGTTGGACCGAAGGGTCTGTTTTCGTACTGTACATCTCTATGACTCTTTCTGTGACAGTGGAGTTTCGAAATCCTTGCTTTCTTTTTAAAATTTCTTTCTGTCCATTTTCTCTCTCTCTTTTAATTCAATATTTCCTTCCCTCTCTTTATTTCTCAATCTTTACGTTGAATTCATCCACTCTGATTGGGCCTTTTGGGTTTCACACGTCCTTGTTCTATTCACTCGGACCCCAGATGCCAGGAAACCCCCAGCCCCTGCCACCCCATACCCTGTAAGCCCCTTCCGCTGTTTATGTAAAACTTGTAAGTCCATGAGGGAAAGGCTACACTAAAGACAGATTGATGAGAGGTTCCCTTCCAAAGCAGAATTTGGTCCGCAGACAGAGAAACAAGTGGTCTTGCCCTCTCTGGTATGGCTATGGTTCCTCCAAGATCAGGATTGTGATTAAGATTCCCAAAGGAATCCCTACCCTGCCAGCAGACCTTGCTACAAAGGGAAAGACGAGCACAATGCCAGACTAAAGCCTCCCAATGTGTATTGAGACCAAAACTGCATGGAAAGGCAGAACAGCAATAAATTTGCAGACAATCACGGAATTCTCAGGCAACTTAGAAGTGCTACATACCAGTAAATAGCCAACTTCCACTGACCAGACATTTTTTGAGCGTGTTTCTTCTGATTAAGTCAACTATGAGTGAAGGGGCCCAGCCAGAAACTGTTAAATCAAGGATGGAGACTCATTTGCATTAGAGTCAGAGATTTCATGAGACATGCTGGATTTTGGCAACAAGGTTGCCAAAGACTTAGAAAAGTGTTCCACTTTGAACAGCCACAGTGCTAACACGCACAAAGAGAAGACAAGGTATTCGAGTTCATTGACCTGAACCGTTAACTCTGTTATTTCTCATAATTGATGCTGCCTGACTGGCTGAGTATTTCTTCCTTGCTTTCTCCTGCCTGGTGTTTCCTTCTTTGCTGTTCAGAAAAGCTGGACAAGCAACAAAGGCTTGCATTTATGTAGTGCCCTTAAAGGAGGTGCAGCAAGTTGCACTGAGATTGCATAGAGAGGTGAGTTTGTCTTTTCATGATAAATATCCATTTTTGTTAAATATTTACACAATACATTAAAGTAGGTAGGAGACAGCAAACTGAGATCCAAATAGGCTCACACCTAGTTCCAAATATGTCTCTATGTCTGCAGGAATCAATGATAACTTATAACATTCCTTAGCGTAATGGTGCTTACCCATTACCTTTTAGTAACAAATCATTCCAAACAAATAGACACATTTATGGAATTTGAGTATGATGACTTAGAGTCTTAGAGTCATAGAGTCAGATAACTTGGAAACAGACCCTTTGGCCCCACCAGTCCACGCTGATCATGTTCCCAAGCTGATATAATACCACCTTCCTGTGCTTGGCCCTTATCCCTCTAAACCTTTCCTACTCATGAACTTATCCAAATGTCTTTTCAACGTTGTAACTGTATCTCCATCCGCCACTTTCTCTGGCAGTTCGTTCCACACATGAACCATTCTCTATGTAAAAAGGCTACCCCCTCATCTTCTTTTTAAATCTTTCTTTTCCCACCTTAAAAATATGCTCCCGAGTTTTGAACTCTCCCATCCTGGGGAAAAGACCTTTGTCATTCATCTTATCTCTGCCCCTCATGATTTTATAAACCTCAATAAGTTCATCCCTCAACCTCCTATACTCCATTAAAAAAAGTCCCAGTCTTTTCAGTCTATTTTTATATCTCAAACCATTCTTTCCCAGCAACATCCTGGTACATCTTTTCCGCACCCTCTCCGGTTTAGTAATATCCTTCCTATAACTGGGCAACCAGAACTGGACACAGTGTTCCAGAAGAGGCCTCACCAATGCCCTGTACAACTTTAACGTGACTTCACAATTGCTCTACTCAAAGGACTGAGCAAGGAAGGCAAGTGTGCCAAATGCCACCTTAACCACATTACAAATAAGAGAGTGGTAGGTTTTTTAGGACCATCTTAAAGGAGACAGGAGAAGCAGAGAGACAAAGAAGATCAAGAAGGAAATTTTTGAAATTCATTCACAGAATGCAGATATCACTGACTGGGCCAATATTCATTGTTCATCCCTAATTGCTCAGGGAGCTTTTAATAATCAACCACATTGCTGTGGGTCTGGAGTCACATGAAGGCCAGACCAGGCAAGGATGGCAATTTGCTTCCCTGAGCCAGGTGGGTTGTGTTTACAACAATCAACAAAAGTTTCATTATTAGATTCATAATTCCAGATTTTAATTGAATTCAGATTCTAAAATCCGCCATAGCAGGATTCGAACTTGAGTATCCAGAACATTATGTTGGTCTCCGGACTAATAGTTTAGTGATGATGCCACTAGGCATTATCTCCCAGATTTACAGAGGCTTGGGCTCAGGCAGCTGAAAGCTCACTCATCAGTGGTACCACAATGAAAATTTGGTTTGTCCAAAATGACAGAATGATATAGTTATACATTTGACAAAGAACCTTGGATTGCACCTTCCAAACTCACCATCAATTGCAGCAGATACATGTGAACACCACCACCTGCAAGTTCCCCTCCAAACCACTTACCATCCTGACTTGGAAATACATCACCAGTCCCATGGTGTTGTTGGGTAAAAATCCTGACCACCATTGTGGATTTACCTATAGCACATGGACTGCAGCAGTTCAAGAAGGTAGCTCACCACCGTCTTCTTAAGGGCAACTATGGATGAGCAATAAATACTGACCCAGCCAGTGACACCCCATGAATGAAAAAGGTAAAAAGCAACAAGTACTTTTGATGAAGTTGATGAAGTTCTAAAATCCTTTGACAATTACTTTAATCTCACAGCAAATGAAATTCTTGAAAGAGCAAGATCTAATAGAAGACTTCAGTATCAAGGGAACTCCACAGATAACTTCATTAGTGATCTCTATAAATTATTGGAAAATGTGACTATTTAAGTTCAGAATTCACATGAGACTGAATTGTTGTTAGAATTGCTGATGAACCTTTGTCAGTTTTATGACAGTCAAAAGAAGGAAGGAAAAACCACAAAACTATAGAAATGTTATAGCACAGAAAGAGGCTATTCAGCCCAAAATATCTGTGCCAACAATTTTACTTTGGAGAAAACTATGCAGATGATGAGAGTGGGAGAATTGTTAGATTTGGGCAGCTATTTTGTCACATATTAAAATCCTGGAAACCATTTTGAATCTCATCTTAGTTCCTGCTTGTGAAAGCTTGTGTTTCCCATGCTTAGTGAAGACAGTTGGCCTTGCAGCTGTACTGATACCTGGTAAACAAATTCTTTCCTTGCATGGGACTATTCCTCTCTTTGCAAGGGCCTATTGTATACTCACACCTTATCAGCTACTAACCTACATTGTCCAGACACTACGCGACTGAAGCTAGTAACTGGGCAAGGTGCCTAGCTGGCTCATTATCCTGCAATTAACAGTTTGCTAATTGTTGAATGATTGTAACCTATATAATCACACAACTGTCTGTATCTTGTTGGAATGACTTGTGACAATTTGGTCGACTTGTCTCTCCCCGTGAGCTCATGAATAAACCAGTTAACAACTCAAGGTTTGTGTGACATGATTACTTTTCTAAATTGGACCGCTATGAGTGAGTCACCCACTGCATAATTTATTTCCATTCCCTAACAGTGAGTGAAACACAAACCCAGAAGCTGCCTGACCGGCTGAGTATTTCTTCCTTTCTTTCTCCCGACTTGTGTTTCCTTCTTTGCTGTTCAGAAAAGCTGGACAAGCAACAAAGGCTTGCATTTATGTAGTGCCCTTAAAGGAGGTGCAGCAAGTTGCACTGAGATTGCACAGAGAGGTGAGTTTGTAGACTTGCCAACTTTAAGGGCATTGAAATGGTCATTAGATAGGCATATGGACGAGAATGGAGCAGTGTAGTTCAGATGGGCTTCAGATTGGTTCCACAGTTCGGCGCAACATTGAGGGTCAAAGAGCCTGTAGTATGCTGTAACGTTCTATGTTCTATGTTTTAATTTTTTTCTGACAAAATGGCATCACGAAGAAACAAGTATACACCACAGTTTAAACTAAAAGTTACTGAAGTTGCAGAGAAGAACAACAATAGCGTAGCTACAGGGTAGGTCTGTGTTTCTGAAAATCTTGTTTGAGATTGGAGGAAATAAGCCTCACAGTTAAAGGCTCTGCCAAAACAGAAGTATGCTAACCAAGGAAAGCCGAACAAATGGCCACAACTAGAAGAAAAGATTGCTGACTGGGTAATTTAGTGTCGTTAGAACAGAAGCATAGTGGCTCAACAATGTATAAGAACGCGCACCGAAATGAAACAAAAAAAGATGGCTTCAGTGATTTCAAAGCCAGTGCTGGATGTTGCAGTGGGTTTATGGAAAGGTACGATTTAGTACTGAGACAGAAAACAAGACTGCGCAATGTCTACCAGCAGAACATAATGACAAGTTAATTGGGTTCCATCGCTTTGTAATCAGAAGTCGGAAGAAAAACAGTTACAGGCTCTCATGCATCGGTAATATGGACGAAACTTCAATGAACACTGATATGCCAGGGAATAGAACTGTGGACAAGATTGGAGCAAAAACAGTTTTGGTTAAGACTACCAGCCATGAAAGGAGTCGATTCACTGTGATACCTGGTTGTATGGCAGATGGAGTAAAGTTAAAGCCTATGGTGATTTTTAAGCTGAAAACTCTGCCCAAGCAGCAATTTATGAAAGACATTGTTGTCCTCGTCCATGAAAAAGGGTGGATAGATGAAGGTGGCTGCAAGACTTGGATTAGGGAGGTCTGGAATATGCTACCAGGTGTACTTAGAAAGAAGAAAAGCATACTAGTTTGAGATATGTTCAGATCGCAGAGTGAAAAGTGTTATCAGTGAACGTCACGCTAACAATACTGACATTGTACTGAGTCCTGGAGGCCTTACGAACATGGTGCAGCCACAGGATGTTAGCATCAATAAACTTTTTAAAGACTTAGTACAGAAGAAATGGGACATTTGGATGCAAGAAGGGGAAGAAAGCTTCACAAAGGGTGGCAACATGTGTGCTTCATTACATGCGACTGTATGTGAGTAGATTGCTGAGTCCTGGAAGGAAACGAAAACAGAAATTATTGTGAAATCTTTCAAAAAATGTGGAATTTATAATAATTAGATGGTATAAAGGAGGACTATTTACGGTCAGATGGAAGTGATGACAAATCAATTGATGATCCATTTGAGAGGGCAGATGTAGATGATCCATATGATGATATGCTTGACCCAGACGACTGGAATGAATTATTCAGTGGTGCAACTGATGAGGACAGTGAATTTGAAGGATTCTAATGGACTTTTGCATGTACCGGCAACTTTTGTTTCAAGCAGTTATCCCATAATATTTGTGATATAGGGTGAGAGGAGGTGTTTGCTGTGAATATCAGCTTTTTGATGTAAAATGTTTATTGTAAATTATTAACAGTTTCATGTGGTCCTTTTTAAATAAAATACTGTCAAACTTTTCTTTTGTTTTCGCTATTCCTCTGATTTTATTTCACGAATTGTGTGTTATATAGGTACCCTTTTCCAGCATCACTCCCTTGACTCTGATCTCCCGCATCTGCAGTCCTCACTTGCTCCTCAAGTATATGTAGATAAATATTACATAAATGAGTATATACAGTATATGTATCCATTAAATATAGTTATCAATATTCAACTTAAAAATTTGAAAATCACGTTGCGCAAATATGCACTGGTGCACATAACATGTAATGATGCAGGTGTTTCATTTGAAACAAAAATGTGCAAATCATGCCCTTTAAGGCTGCATATATGGTCAGGAAGAGATCCCTGAAAAACTAGGGTCGACATATACACGAGGTATATGAAAAATACCAGATTTATTGGCCAAAAATAGTGAGTTAACTCATACATAAGATCGACCTATATATGTATATATATATGGTAATTATTATGAAATATTGTTAATCAAGGTAGTCATAGATATTAAACATGCTTTGAAATAATTTCATTAGGCAAAGACTAATCTATTTTATAGAATAAGTAAGGAGAAGCTGTTCTCGCCTATAAAGAAGAAAAAAGAACAAGAGGTCACAGATTTAAAGTGATATGCAAAAGAAGTAAGAGTGAGAAAAATCATTTTGCCCAGCAAGTAGTTAGGTTACAGAATACACCACCTGGAAATATGTGGAGCAGTTCAATTGAGGCATTCAAGAGAGTATTGGATGGTTTTCCAGTTGATGATGGTGTTTAGGGATAGCAGGATAAAACACCTGGCATCCTTCAGTGCTATAACAATTCTATTACTTTTTTTTTGCCCAATCATGTCATTCATTCTCACTGTTACATGCTCTAGCCCCTCCTATTCTGTTCTCCTATCATTCCAACTAACTCCTCCTACACTGAACTATTTGAGCCCAATGAAGAGCAACTCCACTACATCACTGCACTGTTGCTCCAGCGTTCTAAATTCCTTTCAAGGCGTTTAACTCTGAGTCACAAATATGGATTAAAATGCATAATATTCAAATGGGTTATTTAGGTGACTTGTTTTTGCATCAAGTACTGTACATTGTCATCTTACATGTCCTACACTGTCCCCAAATCCTTCACTTGATTCAGAAGGTTGGTCAGGAAAGTCTATGATTAGTTTTCAAAACTGCCGATGTAAAGTAAATGATCTCACTTGTTCCCTGAGGGCTTCCTGAAATGTGTAATTGATCTGGCTGAAGGAATTTGCAGTGATGTAACTGCAAGAATGTATGAGAACAAGAAGAACATGAAAACATGAGGGCTCAGAGCAGGAGTAGGCAGTTCAGCCCCTTGAGCCTGCTCCCTCATTTAATATCTTTGAGGAGAAAGTGAGGTCTGCAGATGCTGCAGATCAGAGCTGAAAATGTGTTGCTGGAAAATGATCATCGTTGATCTAATCTTGGCCCAACTCCACTCTCCTGCCTGCTCTCCATGACCCTTCAACCCATTGCTCATTAAAAATCTGTCCATCTCCTCATTAAATTTACTCAGTGCCCTGGTATCCACCACGCTCTGGGGTAGTGAACTCGACAGATTCACGACCCTTTGAGAGAATTAATTTCTCCTCATCTGCCACCGTAAACCTAAAATTATCATCTCTTATTCTTGTGGTGGTTCTACATCTTCTGCTCCATTAATAGCATGGGTATTATGTTTAGATCGATGGAAATTGTTGGAAAGATTGGTATATGAGAATTTTGTTGCATTTTTAAAAATCCATTCATGAGATGAGGGTGTTGCTGACTAGGCAGTGTTTATTGCTCATCCCTAATTGACCACAGGACAGTTAAGAGTCAACCATATTGCTGTGGGTCTGGAATCACATGTAGGCCAGACCAGGTAAGGATGGCAATTTCCTTCCCTCAAGTACATTCGTGAACCAGATGGGTTTTTTCCAATAATCAACAATGGATTTCATGGTGATCATTAGACATTTAATAGCAGATATTTTTAATTGAATTTAAATTCCACTATCTGCCATGGCAGGATTCAAGCCCAGATCCCCAAAATGTTATTTGAGTCGCTGGATTAACTGTCCAGCGATAATACCACTCGGCTGTCATATCTCCTTACATTTAACGATTGTTGATCAACACTTGATCATCTTAGAGATTGTTTTTATTAATTCAAGGAATGAGGATGTCGTTGGCTAAGCCAGCATTTATTGCTTGTCCCTAATTGGCCAGAGGACAGTTAAGAGTCACATGTAGGCCAGACTAGGTGGCAGTTTCCTTCCCGAAAGGCATTAGTGAACCAGGCAGGCATTTTCAACAAACGACAAAGGATTGATGGTCATCATTAGACTCTTAATTCCTCCATTTGCCATGGTAAAATTTGAAACTGGTCCCCAGAACAGTCCAGCAATAATACCATTAGGCTATCTCCTCCCCCAAATTAGGGCTTCAATCTCCATGTGTTGCACTTATTTTCTGCCTTTTTGTATTCTTTGCCTATTAGATTTATTGTTAACCCTTTGTCGTTGGGAAGATTGTTGTCAAAGCACCGAAACTGAAAGCTGTGGGAATATCTGCTGTTTTACATTAGAGTCATAGGGCTATACAGCATAAAAACAAACCCTTCGGTCCAACTCCTCCATGCTGACCAGATTTCCGAACCTAATGTAGTTCCATTTGGCGGCACTTGGCTCATATCTCTCAAAACCCTTCCTATTCATACACCCATCCAGATGCCTTTTAAATGTTGCAATTGTACCAGCCTCCACCACTTCCTCTGGCAGCTCATTCCATACACGCAGCACCCGTTGTGTGAAAAAGTTTTCCCTTAGGTCCCTTTTAAATTTTTCCCCTCGCACCCTAAACCTATACCTGTAGTTCTGGACTGCCCCACCCTGGGGAAAAGATTTGTCCATTTACCCTGTCCATGCGCCTTTTATTTTGAATGTAAGGTTCGGTTTTCCTTTACCAATGTGACGTCCTCATAGAGATGAATGCAGTTATTCCTTTTTCAAGAGGACTGAAACATTTCTAAAAGATCTCTGGGCAGAAACTTTCCCAAAATAGCTTCACTCAATTAGATTCAATAAATCTTTGACTGTGCTGAAGAAGTAATGTTTCATGTGACAATTGTTTCTGCATGAGATAATTTTTGTGCTTCATTTGACACTCTGTGATCATTTTCTTTCCCTGATTTATTTTAGGAAATAAGATCAATAAAAGTTCCTAACTTATTTTTTTAAGTTGTCACTCAACCCATCTAAATTATATAGATTCATAAATTTCATTGTGAGGGCTTTGGTGTTTTGAATTGTAACAGCAATTTTCATTTCTGACTTTATTTTTCATTCTCAGTCAATGTTCTTTATGACTAGAAAAATTCTCAGAAGTTGCTGTTGTTAACTGTTCGTTAAGTAAATCATTCAGAAATGTGAAAATTCACTGCTAGAAGATTTAACTGCCTTCCTCAGCTTAGTTTATTTTTGGCAGAAAGTAAACTTTCGTTGTCCCTTCCTTTAATCCATCAAGTTTGCTTTAGGTGTCCGATAATCTGCCTATTTACAAGTTCCTTGATTTGGATTTCTCCCCTTGTTTGCTCAAGGACTTCTACTGCCCTCAGTGCTTATTTCCCCCATGACTGACAGCAAGCAGTCAACTATCTACTCACACCAAAAAACAAATCATGAGGCAGATCAAACTGCAAAAGAGGAAAATCCAAATCAATCCTGAGGGGAATGAATGATCCAGACTTAGTCTTTTGGCAGGACAATATTCATGTTAGTGATCATTTTACTCATTTTAAGATGGATACAAGAACAAGATTAGAAACAAAACAGATTGCAGCTGCTGGAATCCAAGGTAGACAGGCAGGAGGCTGGGGGAACACTGTAAGCCAGGCAGCATCAGGAGGGACAGGCAGGAGGCTGGGGGAACACTGCAAGCCAGGCAGCATCAGGAGGGACAGGCAGGAGGCTGGGGGAACACAGCAAGGCAGACAGCATTAGGAGGGACAGGCAGAAGACTGGGGGAACACAGCAAGGCAGGCAGCA